>NC_090371.1:262507998-262814578 GCF_036365525.1 Heterodontus francisci
AGAAGAGACTTAGCAGTTGGCAGGAAAAAAGACAGAAGCGCAAGCGGAGAGCCAACTGTGTAACAGCCCCGACACCCAATTTTATCTGCAGCACCTGTGGAAGAGTCTGTCACTCTAGAATTGGCCTTTATAGCCACTCTGGGTGCTGCTTCACAAACCACTGACCACCTCCAGGCGCTTACCCATTGTCTCTCGAGACAAGGAGGGTAAAGAAGGAAAAAAAAAGAAGAATGGTGGTTGAAGGAAGTGGTGGGTACATAAGAGGTTAGAGTTGGAGGAATGCAAAGTTCTTGTAGAACCATAGGAGGTTATAGAGATATGGAGAGGTGAGGCCATGGAGGGATTTGAACATGAAGATGAAAATTTTAAAATCGAACTGTTGGTGGACCAGGATCCAATGTAAGTCAATGAGCATAGGGTGAGTGGGACTTGGAGCAGATTAGGATATGGGCAGCTATCTTTTGGATGAGCTCAAATTTATGGAGCATAGCATACGGGAGGCCAGCCAAGGATGCCCATTAGAATAGTTGAATCTGGAGGTAACAAAAGCATGGGGATTTAAGCAGCAGATAAGCTAAGGCAGGGTTAGAGATTGTTGATATTATGGTGGAGGCAGGAATAGTATAAGAAATAGGAGCTGGAGTAGATTATATGGCCCCTTGAGCCTGCTCTACCATTCAATACGATCATAGCTGATCTTCTGCCTCAACTTCACTTTCCTGCCTGCTCCCCATATTCCTTGATTCCCTAAGAGACTAAATGTTTGTCTATCTTGGCCTTAAATATACTCAACGATGGCCATCCACAAACTTTGGGTGTAAAAAATTTCAGATTCAAAACCCATTGAGTGAAGAAATGTTTCCTCATCTCAATCTTAAACCCATTATTCTGAGACTGTGGTCCCCATGTTCAAGATTTCTCAGCCCAAGCGAAGCAACCTTTCAGTGTCTACCCGACCAAGTCCTTTAAAATCTTGTACGTTTCAATGAGATTACCTCTCATTCTTCTGAACTACAGAGCGTATAGGCCCAATTTACTCAGCCTCTCATCATAGGATGACCCTGTCATCTCAGGAATCAATCTAGTGAACATTCATTTTACTGCCTTCAATGCAGGTATATCCCTATTTAAATATAGAGACTAAAACTGCACACAGTACTCCTGCTCCCGCCCCGAACTGGAAAACTTTATCAACTTTGCTTCCAATTTCCACCCTTCTCTCACCTTTACATGGTCCATCTCTGACACTTCCCTTTCCTTCCTCGACTTATCTGTCTCCATCTCTGGGGATAGGTTGTCTACTAATATCCATTATAAGCCCACCGACTCCCACAGCTACCTCGACTACACTTCTTCACACTCTACCTCCTGTAAGGACTCCATTCCATTCTCCCAGTTTCTCCATCTCCGACGCATCTGCTCTGATGATGCTGCCTTCCATGACGGTGCTTCCCTCCTTTTTCCTCAACCGAGGATTTCCCCCCACTGTGGTTGACAGGGCCCTCAACCGTGTCTGGCCCATTCCCCGCACCTCTACCCTCACCCCTTCCCCTCCCTCCCAGAACCGTGACAGGGTTCCCCTTGTCCTCACTTTCCACCCCATCAGCCTCCATATCCAAAGGATCATCCTCCGCCATTTCCGCCACCTCCAGCGTGATGCCACTACCAGTCGCATCTTCCCCTCCCTTCCCCTGTCAGCATTCCGAAGGGATCGTTCCCTCCGCGACACCCTGGTCCACTCCTCCATTGCCCCCACCACCTCGTCCCCGTCCCATGGCACCTTCCCCTGCAATCGCAGGAGGTGTAATACCTGCCCATTTACCTCCTCTCTTCTCACTATCCCAGGCCCCAAACACTCCTTTCAGGTGAAGCAGCGATTTACTTGTACTTCTTTCAATGTAGTATACTGTATTCGCTGCTCACAGTGTGGTCTCCTCTACATTGGGGAGACCAAGCGCAGACTGGGTGACCGCTTTGCGGAACATCTCCGCTCAGTCCGCAAGCAGGACCATGAGCTTCCAGTTGCTTGCCATTTCAACACTCCCCCCTGCTCTCATGCTCACATCTCTGTCCTGGGATTGCTGCAGTGTTCCAGCGAACATCAACGCAAACTCGAGGAACAGCATCTCATCTACCGATTAGGCACACTACAGCCTACCGGACTGAACATTGAGTTCAATAATTTCAGAGCATGACAGCCCCCCATTTTACTTTCATTTTTAGTTATTTTTTCTTCCTTTTTTTTAACATTCTTTTTTACAATCTCTTTTTTGCATTTATTTCATTTCATCTTAGTTTGTTCAGTTTGCTTACCCACTGTTTTTTTTCAGGTTTGCACTTGCTGGTTCAATATTCAGTGTATTAACACCTAATCTGTACTAATGTTTTGTCTTTCAACACACCATTAACATATTGTTTGCCTTTGCTCCGTGACCTTTTGGTCAGCTATGTGGCCTGGTCCAATCTGGACCTCCTTTGTTATCTCTTGCCCCACCCCCACCTCCCTTGCTTATAACCTGTGATTTTTCTAATATTTGTCAGTTCCGAAGAAGGGTCATTGACCCGAAACGTTAACTTTGCTTCTCTTTTCACAGAAGCTGCCAGACCTGCTGAGTGGTTCCAGCATTTCTTGTTATTATTCTCACAGTACTCCAGGTGTGGTTTCACCAAAGCGCTGTATCATTGTAGTAATACTTCCTTACTCTTGTACTCCACTCCCCTTGCAATAAAGGCCAACATAACATTTGCTTTCCTTATTGCTTGCTGTACCTGCATGCTAACTGTGTCCCTTGTACATGTACACCCAAGCCTGTCTGAACATCAACATTTATAAGTTTCATGCCTTTTTAAAAAAATTCTGTTTTTCTGTTCTTACTACCAAAGTGAATAACCTTCTCCACATTATACTCCATCTGCAACCTTGTTGCCATTTACTTAGCTTGTCTATATCTCTTTGCAGCCTCTTGGTGTCTTCCTCACAGCTTACATTCCCACCTAGCTTTGTATCATCAGCCAATTTAAATACATTCCTCTTGGTCTCTTCACCTAAGTCATTAACTTAGATTGTAAATAACTCAAGTCCCAGCACTAATCCTTGTGGCATTCCACTAGTTACAGCCTGCGAACTTGAGAACACCCTGTTTATCCCTACTGTCTGCTTTCTGTCCATTAACTAATTCTCTGTCCATACTCATGTATTACTGCCAACTGCATGTGCTCTTATCTTGCGTATTAGCCTTTTGTGTGGCACCTTATTGAGTGCCTTTTGGAAGTCCAAGTGTACTACATCTACTGGTTCCCCTTTATCAACCCTACCAGTTACATCCTCAGCTTAGTGTTATCCCGTGCACATTTCACGAGTCGGCCAAATGTGGTAGCTGCTTTCCCTATACATGTATCGAGCTTTACATCAAGGGACAGATTGTCTGTCAATGTGGAGCCAAGGTAGCAGAATTTGCCAACCACTTCCAGTGGGGTGTTATTTAGTTTGATCAGGGGCAGAGATGCAACACACACAGGGAAAGCAGCTACCACCTTTGGCCAAATGGTGAAACACGCATGGGATAACACCAAGCTGGCCCTTAGTACAAAGCTGATGCTTTACAAGGCCTGTGTTCTCAGGACCTTGCTGTATGGCTGTGAAACATGGGCAACTTACAGCTACCAGGAAAAGAAGCTCAATAATTTCCATCTTCACTGTCTGCGGTGCATTATGGGTATATCCTGGCAGGACAAAATCACAAATGCGGCAGTCCTCTCAAAGGCAGAGCTCAGGAGAGTGTTAGCACTAATCAAACAGAGGTGGCTTCAGTAGATTGGACACATCAAAAGGATGGAAGATGGTTGCATACCCAAGGACCTTGGTGAGGTAGCCGGGGCCAGTCGACCAGTGAGGCGTCCAAAGCTCCATTTCAAGGATGCTTGCAAACATGACATGGAGCCCTAAATGTCGACTATCGCACCTGGGAGTCACTAGCTGGTGAAAGAGGAAATGGTGATACACCCTGTGGACTGGTGTGCACTACCATGACAACCAGTTGCGACAGCAGCTTGGCAACAGGCGCCAACATCAAAAACAACAATTCAGCGCGTCACTTAGCAGCTGCACATGCAGAACTTATTGCAGAACCTGCCTCTCAAGGATTGACTTTCACAGCCAACAGCAAAGGTGCACCAAGAGAATGCACTCTACCTAAATGGATCATTTGCTGCGTGTCCATCATCTTTTATAGATGGAAGGATGCCAACCAGTTACATCCTCAAAAAACTCTCGTAAATTTGTCAAACATGATTTCCCTTTCATATAACCATGTTGATTTTGTCTGATCATACTACGATTTTCTAAGTGCATTGTTAAGACTTTCTTAATAATAGATTGAAGCATTTTCCCAATGACTGATTTCAGGCTAACTGGTCTGTAATTCCCTGTTTTCTCTCTCCCTCCTTTCTTGAATAGCAGTGTTACATTGCTAACTTCCAATCTTTTGGACTGTTCTGGACTATAGGGAATTTTGGAAAATCATGACCAGTGCATCCACTATCTCTGCAGCTACTTTTTCTAGAACCCGAGGATGTAGGCCATCAACTCCTGGAGATTTGTCAGATTTAAGTCCCTTAAGTTTCTCCAGTGTTTTTTTCTCTGCTGATATTAAAATTATTTGAAGTTCCTCACCCTTGGTTACCTTGCAATTTGCATCTCTTGTCGCTGAACACACGTTTTCTGCAGTCCAAAAATTGCACCCGTGTCAATGATTGACACAAACCCCTCCTGCTATTGAGTGTGACTTCTTAAATCTTGTAACAATTTTACACCTTATCTTCATGAATAGCCTATTAACATATGAAGGTGTTTCAATGGGGGAGATTCTGGATTATCAGCATCATCAGATTGGTGGATGAGTTTCAACCTAATGAAATAGTTTTTGGGATTAGCATTTGCAAGGGATGTGGCTGTCCACCCAGGCATACTGGAACAGACAGCTCGTTAGCTTGTAAGTGCTATTTACAGTCTGGCTACACATTAGTCACTTCAACCTGGATAGGCGCAGACCATTGTGTTGTCTGATTTCATCATCTATCTCTTGACTAGTATATTCATGAAGTTGCTCGATTGTGTGTTGTTTCATTTCAATTCCCAGCTTGCTTTAAAAGTTCAGTTAAAAGTCTTGTTGGGTTTCTGGGATAGGAAACTTTCCTATTTCTGGTGTTTATCAATCTACAAACTGCCTTTTCAGTATAGAGGCTTTAATGACCCTTTAATGTCCATTTACTTTAAGTTAAATGCGTTCTTGCTGTGGGACTGTCTGTATATATTTGTAAGGCTGATGGACACACCTCGGGAACTATCTGGTGTACTGGGCTAATGAGCGACCTTTCAAATATGTCAGCATCACATTGTGTTAATGAGGTCAGCATGTGGCAGTAAAGCACTGGGCTGATCCAAAATGGAAAATGGGTCCCGCAAGGAGGCACAGGACCCTCATCTGCATAAATTTATTCCCACTTGGAATGTTGCAGGTGGGCACTCCTCAAGCAAATACTACCTCCTGAAGTTTGGGTGAGCCTCTGACTTGCCATTTTGGAGTCATGGTAGGAGGCTTAGCGCCAGAAAAATGGGTGCTCCGCGGCCCAATTTCTAGGCCTAAATGTGTGCAGGGCACTCAAAACACATTGGTCCCAATACCTCTGTGCCACAGGACCATGTTATTACCCTTTATTTAACCTATTTCCCCTCTAAATATCCAATATTATTACTTAACCAGAAGGATTGTCTTCATTCTGGCAGTGGAATATTGTGATATTTTTCAGCGATTGATCCTGCAGGCTATTTTTAGCATTTCTTTTAAACGCTGCCTCAAGCACACAAGCTTGCCATTTTATTACAATTTCTTAAGTGTACTGTTGTTGTGGATTGTTGTGTTGTTGGATGTGAAAAATTGTTTGACGGGTACCTACTTAAACAATTAAGCTTGGAATTAGATTGCTTTGTTAGTGTGTGAATATTATCAGGAAAATGCTGATGGATTTATTTCATTTACAAGATCAATGTATTGATGCACTCAGATAGCATTCTAATTGAACTCCAAGGACAGCTCCATTCAGTTATTGCATTGACATGAACAGATGAGTGCTCAGGTGTAATTGGGTTTTAGATGCATCTGCAAAAGCTCTCGATTCATCTTTACAGTGCTCAAAAAGTAAAAGGATATTAGGACTAAAGCATAAAAGTAACATGAAATGCAATTTCATTACTCGGGATTGAATATGTTTACCAGTAGACCATTGTCATACATGGTTGGCACACACCTCATCAGATTATATAATCTATGCCATTACTGATCCACCATGAAGCCCTGACACTGCAACCCCAAGCCCCACCGCCCCACCCACCCCGCCCCCCACTGACCACTGTGCCTGCATATGTGCTTGTTGCTCTGCCATCATCCTTCCTTTAAAAGCTGGGTCCATGAGATCTGGGTCCCTAGACTTCTGAGCTGAGAGCAGATGCCTTTTGGACCTCTGGTCAGCAAAGTCTTTATTTCCATTTTTTTGGCCCCACCTGCTCTTCTGCTCTTGTGCATCATCCAGTTCAGTCTCTTCTGGCTCACTCACTAGTTACCAACGGCTGGAAATATCTTCCCTGCGTCGAACCTATCAAACCTTTTCATCTTCTTGAAGATCTCCATCAGGTCACCCTTCTCTTTTGTAGAGAAAAGACACCAGCATGTTCAGTCTTTCAGTTCTGATATCATTCTAATAAATCTATTTTTCACCTTTCCCAGTGCCTCTATATCCTTTTTGTAATATGGAGATCAGAACAGTCCACAGTATTCTAAGTGTGGTCTTAGCAAGGTTCTATAAAAGTTTAACATATCTTCTCTGCTTTTTGGTACTATTCCTCTAGAAATGAACCCCAGTGCTTTGTTTGCTTTGTGTATGTCCTTCTTCTGTTACTTAGACCATCAAAATCAGCATCTGAGTTCTCTGCAGCAGTACTATTATGTGGCCACTCTCTCCAGCAAGTTGGTACCTGTGAAATCTTTTCCCCCTGCCTGAGTTCCTACGCACTGGTGCCTGGTGAGTTAACATGTGCACATCCCCCTTTTAGCCTCGCCTCTAAAGTCTGTGCGGAATCAATATCTTAGCTGGTCCTTCCGAGAGTTAGACTGAGTGAAGGTGCATCTTCAGGAACACTGCATTCCTCTTCCTTCAGCGGAGGGGCTGAACATTCTCAGCAGCTGAAATGAAATCCAAGAACAAGGGCTAGGTTGTGATGTGAGGGAGAGCAGAGAGGAAAAAGTGCGTGCTTTAAAGAAACCTTTCTTGGCACAACTTCCAGCATCATGAGTGGCTACCACCTTGACCTCCATTCTGCCCTTTTCCAGTATTGCCAGGACACTCACTTCAAGGAAGAAGAGGCTGTTCAACTACACTCCTCTTTCTCCAGTGGCAGCCTGTTGCCTGGTGTTGTTTGCAGCCTTCTACTTCAAGAAATAGGAAAAGGTGTTAGTGAGAGTCTGGTGAAGTGTTTGGAAAATGTGCTTGTCGTGGTGGAATAGCTGTATTTGTGAGATATGAGTTGTGAGTAAGCAAGGTTTGTCATAGTGCTGACTATGTGAGCGTGAAGGAGAAGAATATTTTGTGAAGTATGTTGCAGTGATTGTAGCAGAGTGCAGGGTGCTGTGAGAGGGAAGTACTTATGATTGTTGCAATTAATGAGACTGAGTGGTGCAGCTGTGAACAGCAAGTGTCTTCGCAGTCTTCTTACCTTGACTACTCAAGTTAAATCAATGACTTTTTATCCTTCCTTTGCAGCAATATTCTTGGGGCAATACTTCTGGTATTGGAATCATTGATCAATCTCTTCACACTGCCTCCTTATCAGATGCCTGATGGGCTTCCTGCCCCCTGGAAGGATAAAGGATGTCCCTTTTCTTTTGTCCACTGCCTTCACCAAGGCCTCTAGTGCAGCATTGGAGACCCTTCCTGCTAATTGTATATTGATTGTGGTTAGTTGTATGGAGGTGGTGGGCATTAACTGGTGTTACGACTGAGGTGGGAGGAGTGCACTGTCATTTCTAGACCCACTTTTCCACAGGTCAGAACATATATTCAAAAAATGTTTAACCAGTTACCGTTTCGGTCAATCATATACTCTTCATCCCAAAACAAAATACACCAACCAGGTTTCTTTAATAAACAACAAAATTATCAGTCTATTATCAAACAAGACTTATCCAGTAACAAAGCAAAGCATTAACACACAGATCGGAATATGAAAGTTCCCTTTTTATATTCTCTACACACACTGAAAAAAATACAGAAATTCCCTCTGCAGAGGTCTGTTACAAAAAAAGACAAAAATAAATACTTTGGCCAAATATTTGCTAATTCTTGAAGAAAAAAGAGAAGATATGGAAGGAAGTCAGTTGTCCCTTTTGGTCTGGTGTCTGGTAATACGAAAACGGCTCACTGGCATCTTTCCCAAAGTAATTCTTTTCAGGTGGTGTTGAGAATTAATCTGGCAGATTTTCCCAGCTTCTCAGGAGAGATGCAGTACCAGGGCTTTTAGTTCTCCTACACCGGATCTTTGCAGGGTTTCTTCAAAGAGGTAGAGAAAGAGGTGAGCTGGGTGGTTTCTTTTCCTTTGGCAGGCAAAACACCAACAGTCTTCAAACAGTTCACACCCCAACGGAACTGAAAGCAATATATTCCCTAAACAGAAAGTCAACCTCCTGACCTCCATAAACCTTAACATGTGGCTTCTCCGTAAACATGATCCCCAGGTCATCAAGATTTCTGTTGTTTATTGAGCTTAAATCACATGATTTCCAGCACAGGTTGTTTTCAAACAACATCTCAGGTGTCCTTTCAGTGAACCTGGCTTAAAACAAAACACATCCATCGGTTTTTTTCAGTTTTAACACAAGTCCGAAAATTTTTTTTAAAAATTGAAGCACTTTCATAACACTGGGGGCTCACTTGTACCCCTATAAATAAGAAAAAATGGAAACTGTGGTTGTTGAATTAGAAGGTGCCTGTTCATAATGTTTATCTCTGCAAATAAATGCTTATAAATGTGTGTATAGATTGGCTCCAATTCTATCCTATACAAGCTGGCTTTCCAGTGTATAACATGGTGCCCGATCATTCCTTCCTTCATCCATTTCCATCAGAAGTTGTTGCCATCCAAGTTTTTTAGCCAGAATGCATCTCCCTTTAAGACGTGCTGGCTAGCTTTAAATAGCATCTATCAGCCCACTTGCACCAAAAGGTGTGCAGCCAATGAATGGTTGCACACATGACTTGTTACAATGAGCAGGCAGCGATGATTTTACGACTTGCAGGTTGATAGGTAAATTGGCCATTATAAATTGCCCCTTGTGTAGGTAGGTGGTAGGGAATATGGGATTATTGTAGGGTTTAGTTTAGTTTAGAGATACAGCACTGAAACAGGCCCTTCGGCCCACTGAGTCTGTGCTGACCATCAACCACCCATTTATACTAATCCTACACTAATACCATATTCCTACCACATCCCCACCTGTCCCTATATTTCCCTACCACCTACCTCTACTAGGGACAGTTTATAATGGCCAATTTACCTACCAACCTGCAAGTCTTTTGGCTTGTGGGAGGAAACCGGAGCACCCGGAGAAAACCCACGCAGACACAGGGAGAACTTGCAAACTCCACACAGGCAGTACCCAGAATTGAACCCGGGTCGCTGGAGCTGTGAGGCTGCGGTGCTAACCACTGCGCCACTGTGCCGCCCTATTTCTGCCTCAAACAACAAAGTTATTCCCCTGCCTGCTACGAGCCCAACTGTTGTGCACTAGACTGGTCGGACTCACCGGATTACTCTTTGAAAATTGCAGTACGGACCCCCCCCATTCCATTAACGAGCTCCTAAAGGAGCTTTATGGCCCCTTAATTGGAGGTGAGCAGCTTTCCCAATCCCTCCCCACCCACTCCCTCACATTTTAAATTGCAGACTGTCGCAGAAGTGTCTGGGTTCGCAATTTTTAAATCATGTCCACAACGAGTCCCGACCCTGCAGCTCTTTCAAAATTCTGCTCCAAACATCACGATGTGATGAGGTTCTATCTACCCTCAGCGTTGTGAAGGATGGGTCTGGCCACTTTGCCGCAGAATGCTCCATTTAGTTGGACTGTGCCATAGCACCTGTCCCTCATGGAAAAGTTGTACATAGAATCCCCTTTGACCACAAGTCCATCAGGCAGTGGTCCACACATCCTTGAGGCCTTTCGGGAAAAGGAGATGCTGGATGCTGTCGGATGGCTGCTTGAGCAGACTGTCAAACTCAATTAGCAGAATGTTACATCGCTGGAACTTGAAAACAAGCCCCAAGGCGTAGCTTGGCTGGTGGAAAGATGGGCCCTGCCCGTCAGATCCTTCCCGTACACCTGGAGTCTCACCGACTCCACATGCTGCCTCAAGGTGGCTCGGGTGGGGAAGAGACCATCGCCCACCTCCTTCTGGAATGTGCTTTTGCAAAGCAGGTCTGGAAAGAGATGCAGTGGTTTTTGTTGAGGTTCAACCTGAGCAGTTCCATAATGCAGGACTCAGTGCTCTACAGGCTAGTCCCAGGGCCACACACTGAGATAAACATCAACTGCTGCTGGAGGACCATCAACCTGGTGAAAGAAACACTATGGTCTGCCCGAAACTTGCTGGTCTTCCAGTGCAAAGAGTTGCCAATAACTGAGTGTTGCAGACTGGCACATTCCAAGGTCATGCTGAGGGGTGCACTAAAGCTTGAGGCGGGTGCAGCAAAGGCTCATTGGGGAAAGACCACTGTGTAAGGCCCTCCTGCCATAGTACACTGAGGGGCTGGAAACTATGTAAAATCCATCGTGCTGTGTGCATCAGAGAATGTTTGATGTGAAATAAAAATGTACACTGTAAATATAACTTGTAATGGCAAGTGTAGTGAGGCACCTCATGTACTGTATTGAAAGAAACTGATCTGTATTGCACTTTATGTAACATCAAATTTGAACTGTCATGTTACATACTTTTAAAACTTTTATGAATAAAGTATATTTTAGGAAGAAATGCACCAGAGTATGTCTGACATGAAATGTCATTGTAAATATAACCTGTAATGGCAACTATAGTGAGGCACTGAACTGCTCTGTATTGAACTTTCTATAATGTCAAATTTAAACTGTTAAGTATTGTACTATTACAATTTTCTGAATAAAGTATATTTCTGTGGAAAAATACTGCCTGGTTGGAAACTAACTCATGCCCCCAACTACCCCCAACTCCATCCCCCCTCCCACCCATGTTTGCACACTGTCTGATTTCTAGGCCTATTGTGGGCTAAGCTGACTTCATGCTGCAAAACTAGGATAAGTTGACAAAAATGAATCAAACTGTCTAATATCAGCTGAACTCTTGCCCGTGATTCAGAAGGTTGTGCGCTGAAGCTTCGCTCCAGGGTTATCGCTTTTTGGATTTCAGTGCATGAACGGAAAAAATGGAAAAGAAACGGCTTATCCAGGGAGTTTTGTATTTCCCCGACTCTGCTCCAAATCTAAGGTTAAGGGGTGAGGGATATGGGCGTGGAAATTGGACTCGGTAGTGCCCATATTTCGGGTGCTACCAGTGTCTTAGGGTTTTAAAATGGTGTCCATAGCACATGCGTAGACAGAAAGTGGATCTGGGTTGCAGGAGGAGGAGGAGCAGTGGCAGCAGATATTCTGCAAAACAAATCAAGGAGTGACATCACAGGATCACAGGTAGGTGAATGGTTGGTGAGTATTACTGTTTTTTTTCCCTTTCTCTAAGTTAGAGCAGTGGGTTAAAATAAGAAATTTAGTTTGTGATCTAATACGCATTAAGTTTGCTATGTTTTTAAATTTGGTTACGTTTTAAGTAGGCTTAAGTTTACTTAAGTTTTACCTGTGCTAAGTTTAGACAGTAGTCTAAATAAACAGAGGCATGGCAGGGCACCTCAGTCCTGTGGAGTACACATCTTGTTTCATGTAGAAACTCCAGGACACTTCTCATCTCCTGGACAAACACATATGCAGGAGGTGTCATTATCTGGAGGAGCTCGAGCTCGAGCAACAGCTGATGTCATTACAACGCATCTGTGAGGCTGAGAGCTACACAGATAGCACATTTCTGGAGGTGTTCACACTGCAGCTTAAAAGTGTGCAGGCAGAGAGGGAATGGGTGACTGCCAGTCAAATAGAACCAGGCAGGTAGTGTAGAAGTCCCAAGTGCTTCACACTCCATAATCAGTTCTCAATACTAATGAGGGTGATGGTTCCTGTGAGGAATACAGCCTGAGCAAAGGCCACAGCAACATGGGTGACTCAGCTGTACAAGTGGGAAGGAGTAAGGTCAGGAAAGCAATAGTGATCGGAGATTCAATGGTTAGGGGAGTAGGCAGACTCTTCTGTGGCCGAAGGCATGACTCCAGAATGATATGTTGCCTCCCTGGTGCCATGTCAAGGATATCACTGAGTAGTTGCAAAACATTCTGAGCAGGGAGGGTGAACAGCCAGAGATCGTGGTCCATATCAGTACCAATTACATAGGTATAAAGAGGGATGAGGTCCTGCAGGCAGATTTTAGGAAGCCAGGAAAGAAATGAAAAAATAGGATCTCAAAGGTAATAATCTCCAGATTACTCCTGGTGCAACATGCTACTGAGTACAGAAACAAGAGGATAGTGCAACTGAATGTGTGGCTGGAGAGAGGGTGCCAGATCAAGGTCTTTAGATTCCTGGGGCATTGGGACCAGTGCTGTGGGAGGTGAGACCTGTACAAGCCGGATGGGTTGCACCTCAACAGAGCTGGGACCAATATCATGGCATGGAGGTTTGCTCTTGCATTTGCAGAGGGTTTAAACTAGCTAGGCAGGGCTGGGAATGTAGATTCATAACAGATAGAAGCAAAGCTGGAAGTAGAAGGCAGGAAATTAGTGATTAAAGTCATTTACGGTACAGAAGGAGACCATTCGGCCCATTGAGTATAAAATATCAAGGAAACAAAGGCTAGAAAATAGACCAAAAAGGAGCTGTTCAGTGACTAGTGGTATATACTCCAATGCAAAGAGTCTAGTAAATAAGATAGATGAGCTGAGGACACACAGACACTTGGAAGTATGATATCATAGCTATTACAGAAATGTGGCTTAGAAAAGGATGGGAATGGCAGCTCAACATTCCTGGTTACAAGGTTTTCAAACAGGATAGAGGGGGGATAAAAAGGATAGAGCAGATCACAATATTGATTAAAGAAGTGTTATGACCAGATGATAAAGAGGTCTAGGGATTCCCTTTCAGCCTTCACCTAGTCATACTATAACAGGATTTAATTTTAAACACATCATGTTTTGAGCTCGCCCTTGGTGAATCCTTGTTCACTGCTTTCCAATTATAAGGCAAAGAAATGAGCACAAACAGGCTTTCTTAGGCTTAAAGAAAAGTGAAATGTATTAAAACCTAAACTTAAACTCTAATTTGGCTAATGCATGCGGATACATGCTGTGCCCCACGCTAGCATGCATACATGATCTGCACATGCAAATAGAGACAGAAAAGAGCAAAAGAAAAATAAAGTGGAGAGGCTTGGCAAACTCTGAAGAGGGGTTTTTTGTTACTGTGCTTCGAGCTCGCTGTAGTCCTTGCTTGTAGGTAGATCTTGCTTTTCGTTGTATTCTTCTTAAACCTTGTTCACTGTAGGAGACTTTTCCCTCTTGGGGTTCCTATGTTTTCAATGGTTTCCGAAGCTGGTGAGGGAGATGACAGCAGACAGGAGAAGTGGTGGCGAGCCAGCCACGAGAAGTCTTTTCAGTCCGGGAGCAAACAGCTTTCTGCCAGTTCAAAACACTGTGGCAAGTTTAAATTCAAACAACTCAGGCTGCCCAGCAGGTTAGTCATATGACTAGGGGGAATGTGACCACGTCTGTTTGTGTATTTGGCCATTTTAGCAATCAACCTGGAATGCGAGCTCCTCCACCTTCAACCTCTGGTAATTAAAAGTCCATTGTGGATTAAATTAGAGCAGGGACCTTTGTTCCAACATTGTCTACTAGTTTGCAAAAAATGTCTTTCCAGGCAGGGACTTGGCAATCCCTTGTAATAGGCCTTTTGTTCTTCCCAGCAACAATTTTAAAATTTAATGTACATCTGGTGAAATATATGTGGCTCATTCTTGGCAGGTGGGGGCCTGCATGACAGAAGCAATCACTGCTGTGAGGAGGGATAATATGCCAGAAAAAACAACAGTTGAGGTCATATGGGTCGAATAGAGGAACAAAAAAGAGGGCAACAAAACTGCTGGAATTATACTATATACCTCCAAAACGTCAGAAAGAGGTAGAAGAACAAATACATAGGAAGATTGCTGAGAAGGGCAGAAACAATAGGGCAGTAATAGTCACAATTTTAACTGCCCAAATATTAACTGCAAAAAAATCAGTGTAAAAGGTATAAAGGGTACAAAATTCATAAAATGCTTTCAGGACCTTAGCCAGTACATAGCAAGCTCAACAAGGGAAAGGGCAGTTCTGGACTTAGTTTAAGGAAATGAAACTGGGTAGGTGTAAAGGGTATTAGTGAGAGAGCATTTTAGTGGTAGTGAACATAATTCAGTTAGATTTTGTGTAGTTACGGAAAAGGATAGAGACAGACCAAGAATAAAAGTTTTAATATAATATATAATATATACAAGAAATGCTGGAAATACTCAGCAGGTCTGGCAGCATCTGTGGAGAGAGAAGCAGAGTTAACATTTCAGGTCAGTGATCCTTCTTCAGGACTGGCAAATATTAGAAATGTAAAGGGTTATAAGCAAGTAAGGTGGGGATGGGGCTAGAGATAACAAAGGAGAAGGTGTAGATAGGACAAGGTCATAGAATAGCTGACCAGAAGGTCGTGGAGCAAAGGCAAACAAAATGTTAATGGTGTGTTGAAAGACAAAGCATTAGTACAGATAGGGTGTTAACGGACTGAAATTGAACAGCCACAAGTACAAACATGAAAAAAAAAACAGTGGGTAAGCAAACTGAACAAACTAAGATGAAATAAAATAAAAGAAACACAAAAAAATATATAAAAAGGGAAAACAAAAAAATAAATAAATAACTAAAAATAGAAGTAAAACTTTTGCCAGTTCTGAAGAATGGTCACTGACCTGAAACGTTAACTCTGCTTCTCTCTCCACAGATGCTGCCAGACCTGCTGAGTATTTCCAGCATTTCTTGTTTTTATTTCAGATTTCCAGAATCTGCAGTATTTTGCTTTTATAATAAAAGTTTTAAATTGGGGGAACAGCCAGTTTTACTAAGCTGAGTTATGAGCCAAAATTTTAAGGCACCATTTGAGACAGGAAGGGAGGCGGGGTCCTAAAACAGGAACTGAAGACATCTTAACATTCCTTCTGGATTTTGCTGTCAGTGGCCGACATGGAGAGTAGACTTTGCACATCCCTGAGGTGTTAAGGCAATTAAGATATTTAAGAGACCCATTGTCAACAATTTTATTCACTGGGTCCAATTTATCAAATGGTGCATGGGAACCAGGGGGCTTCCTGGCCTCGTCTGGTTAAAGGAGGCAACAAGGAGGCAGGAGTTCAGTGCTGGCTTCACTGAGAAGCCATCAGGTGAGGCAGTGTGGTTTGGCAGCATGAGTGGAGGTGAAAGCGCATCAGGAAACATTATTACGAGTGGGGGACACCATGCCAGCTGTGAAGGGGAGCCACATAAGGGTATCATCAGGAGCGTGTCACCTCATCAGAAGTGAAAAGTGAGGGAGATTGGGGGGGAGCAATTTGCTGTGAGGGCCTTGCACTCAGGGAGAGGCAACCTATCATGGGCCTCATTCACCCTGGCATCAAGGCCCCCATTGAATAGGAGGAGCAGCATAAAGGGAGGGAAGTGCAAGCATCAGCAGGAGCACCACAGTAGCCTGGGGGCCCACAGGAGTGCCAGCTTCAGGAATGGGAGGTTGGAGAAGAATGCAGAGGAGCACAGCAACTGCCTCCTGTGTGCAGAAGAGGCTCCCCTCCACAGAGGGTGTACTAGCTGAGACTCAACTACCTGCAGATGTCTGAGTGGCAGTGTCACCAACGACTCACCATCACTGATCTATGCACCATGATGTAGGATGAGTTGGCCCCATGTGGCTTGGTGGGCACCCAATTCCAGTGTCGTTGAAGGTCTCCATAGCACTGAACTTCTATGCCACTGGATAATTCCAGGGATCCACTGGAGATATGCATGGAATCTCCCAGTCTGCAGTGCATTGATGTATCAAGGAGGCCACCAATGCCCTGTTCAGGAGGCCTGGTAACTATGTATGCTTCCACACCAATCCAAACAGTTAAGCTGAGAGGACAATAGGGTTTGGGGCAACTGCTGGATTCCCACAGCGGCTGTATGTTATCGACTTCATGAATATGGCCATCAAGGCTCCAACAGACCAGCCAGGGGCCTTCATTAACAAGAAGGACTTCCACTCGCTCAATGTACAACTGGTCTGTGACCACTGCAATTGGATCCTGCAAGTGTGTGCACAATTCCTGGGAAGCAGTCACAACGCCTATATACTTTGGTAGTCCCAGACACCAGACCTCTTCCGCACCCCCGCTCACCTTTAGTGATGGATCCTTGGGGACAAGGGCTATCCACTGAGGACATTGCTCTTGACACCTGTGCGGGACCCACACAAAGGAGAGATGCAACACCTGCCACATATCAACTTGAGTGACCATCCAGTAGGCTATTGCGCCTCTGACGATGTGATTCAGGTGCCTAGATTGATCTGTTGGAGCCCTTCAGTATTCCCTGGTGAGGGTCTCGCATATCGTGGTGGTCTGCTGTGCGCTGCAAAACCTGGCACTAAAGAGGGGAGGTGTTGACCAGTGAGGATATCGTGGAGTGCAATGTCTCCTTCTCTGATGATGAGGATGTGAAGGAGGGTGCTGCCCAAGTAGTGCCAGATGAGCGGCCCCAGGCACAACAGGAAAGGCGCCATGAGATATGCACCTGGGAAGCATGAGATACCTTCATACATTCACATTTCCTTTGAGCGGTACCACTTTCTGGAACTGTAGCAATAAAGCCTTATTTTTAAGCAGCTATTGTTGCCTCATTTTTTCTGTACTGCAGCACCCAGGTACATATCACACAGTGGCAAGACTGAAGTTTTGCACGCTTGGGACTTGGTCACTCACTTTCAGCTCCTTGGCAGAGCTGAAAGTATGCAAAGGAAGTCTCAACAGGCATCAATGAAAGGAAGGAGATGTAGTGAGAGAACGTCATTTCTTTATTCTGCGTGACACCAATCCATCTGAAATGTACATTCACCCCTAAACCCCTAAGTGCATCTATATACTCTCCTTAAATCTTTTTGGGGTGCTCTATCTACGTGGTATTCCTCCTGCCTTGTCAGCTGAGGAGGAGGCAGGCTGCTGACCTTGCTGCCCCTGACTTAGGATGACCTTGGCCATCGCCCTTTAGCTGCCTGAGGCTTGGAAGGCCCCAACATACTAAGGGCCTCCTGCAAAGGTGCAGGGACCACCTCTGTCAATGGGCATGATGGAGGTGCGGGCGTCACGGGCAGAGGGGTTTTGGAGCAACTGTGCACATCATGAGCACCCTGAGAAGAGCCCTCAGATGCAGCAGCCAGCCACAACTCCCTCCTTATAAGGAACATTTGGACCTCCCTGCTGACCTGAGAGGGACATGGACTTGGTGGAGACTCCAGGTGCCTCACCTACTTCTCGCCTTTCCAATGCTGCATTGAGCTCATGGACAATGCAATGGTGTGTTAATCTGTGCACACCTCTGGCAGCCACTAATTGGTCTGCTGGATCTGGCTCTCCATGAGAGTTGCCAATCTATCAACGGAGGACGCCAGATGCGCAAACGGCAGAGACAGTGCAGCACCCAAGGGCTGGACGGACGCATCCATCATCTGTGTTTGGGTATGCAAATCTTCTAGCATGTCTGCCAGATGTTGCCTTACCTCTTGCTACAGCTGCAGCATTTCCCATGTTGCTGGTGACACCAGGGGTACGTCATCAGCCTGGGTCTCAGCATGGGCCTGGTCTTCCACTGTCCTCCAACTACCAGTGGCATGGGCTGTCACAGCCTCCGTAAGCTGCTGGGGCGAATCTGTGATGTGCTCACCAGGTTGTGTGCCCGATTCTAACCGCGATCGGATATCCACTGACGAGAGTATCAGCGCTGGTGGAGGGTGTGGTAATATTGATGTGACAGTGCACCCTCTGAGGCTCCCTTTTCCTCCTCAGAATGGCCAGCTGTCCCACAGTTTCACCAGCTCTTTGCTCTTGTCTTTTATCTTGATCTGCACGAGAAAACAGAGACAATGAATGGTTAGGGTGTGCCCATCACAACATTCGAACCACCCCTACTCCGAAGCTACATTGATGTAGTGGTTAAAAGATGAGCAGCATGGCTCGTGCCGCAGGAGATACTCACTCACTCTCTTGGGTAGGAGTCCCTGTCTTGCCATCAGCTGTTGAGTGGCCACCTTGCTGCCCTGCCAGTTCCATGGCCTCCTCCTCCATCGGGCTCAAGATATGGAGATAAGACACTCCATCGCCACTCTGAGCACGCTCTTTCCAATTGTGGGCTGTCTTCTCCTGCACGATGATGGACAAAGTTAATCTCCCAGCAGGAACAAGCCCAAGACCTCTGATGGCGCTAGTCCAGCAGTCCATGATGGGGGCACACATATGCTTCTTGCATGCGGCCCTTCTGCAAGAACTATATAGTGTTATTCAATGACTGATGTGCGTGTGATGTTGTGCTGTGCTTTTTAAGTCTTAAATGATGACCGCAGGCTTGATATTCGTATTTAACACAAACATTATTTATTGTCTTACTTATCGACATTTCATAAACTGTACTCATTGTTCAGGTCTGGGTCTTTTTCTTGCTGGTGTGTGTGTTCTGTCTGCAATCCATGTGTTCAGTGTGTCTCAAAATGGTTTCTCCTTATATATGTGTGTTGATGTCATCAGTTACATCAGTGGCCTGGTCTCTTAAAGGTGAAGTTTCTTAAATGTGAAGGCACCACTATACAACATTAGATTGTGCCTCTCACCGAGATGCAGCCAAGCTTCAGGAAGCATGTCCTGCTGCCCTTCCCAATGCACATGACTAGATGTTCGCTCCCTGTCCAACAAACGCTCCCTCTCACTCTGCCACATGCAAAGGCCAAAGAGTCTGAAGTTTTTGGAGTTCTCACCTTAGCATCTTGGATGAGGCCATTGACCCACATCCTGCACTGGATCCATGTCCTGATCTCCTCCTCCCATCTCTGGGGAAGAAGCCTCCTGTCTTTCCCTTGCAACCTGGAGGAGAACCTGCAGGGAGGCATCACTAAGCCTTGGGGCCACCCGATGTCTTCCTTCAGCCATGGCCACTGCCGGCTCACGTTCAGCTCCTTGCCTATCAGGCAGCAGAGGCAGCAGAAGAGGTCCTGGGATTACAAAGGCAGTAAGAGGGATCCTGGAGCAGCAGAGGTAGCAGAGCATGTCCTCCTGGGGCAGTAGGCAGGAGCAAATGCAAGGCTAGCAGTCCTTTAAATATGGCGCCAGCACCTGCCGTTGCTTCATATGACGACGCCATTGGCGATTCCTTCCCCGCCTCTGGCCCTTGACTGCACGTGCACCACGCCTCCACTTCCTTAATTGGCTAGCCACCGCATGATCATGGTTGGCTGGCTGCAATTTGCTCGTCCGGTGACAGCATCTGCTTTCGGTGCCGTTGCCAAGAGCCACGCCATCACTTAAAATTTCAGCCTGTTATTTGGCCAAAGTGGACTGGAAATAGCTAATGGAAGGTAAATTAGTTTCACAGCATTCCAGGAGAGGATTGAGAGGGTTCAGACAAATATGTTCCCACAAAGGAAAAGTGTGGGGCTCCCAAGTCTAGACCCACTTGGGCAATTGGGCAATTAATTGACAGAATTGGCCACCCGGTGAGCGGCCGCGCCCCTGAGGTTCCTGCCGCTGGTAATATGCTGTGGCGGTGGGAAGACGTCGTGCTTTCCCCTGCCATATTGCCAGCCCTCCTGCCTCCCAGCTCGTCTGTAAAGGGCTAGTAAAATCCAGTCCCTTATGTCACATGCCAAGAGCCCAATACTGCAGAAAGCCTGGAGGAGTATAGAAAAGCACAGGGATGAAGTTGTAAAGGAAATTAGGAAAGCAAAGAGAGACTATGAAAAAATATTGGCAAGTAAAATCAAGAAAACCCAAATATATTTGTAAATACGTAAAGGGCAAAAGGATAACTAAGGAAAGAGAAGGGCTGAATACAGACCAAAATGGTAACTTGTGTGTAGAGGCGCAAGATGTGTGCATGGTTCTTAATGAATACTTTACGTCTGTTTTTACAAAAGGAGGAGACAAAGTAAACATTGTGGTTAAGGAGGAGGTGTGTGAAATATTGGATAGGAGAAACATAATAAGGGGGGAAATTAAGGTGTTTAGCATCCTTGAAAGTGGAAAAATCACCAGGCTTGGATGAAATGCGTCCTCGACTGCTCTGAGAAGCAAGGGAGGAAATAGTGGAGGTTCTGACCATCATTATCCAGTTCTCTCTGGCTACCAGTATGGTGCCGAAGGACGGGAGGACTGCTGAAGTTGTATTATTAATTAAAACGATAGTAAGGATATGGAGACTAAGTAAAGGCCAGTCAGCCCAACCTCAGTTGTGGGCAAATTATTGGAAAAACTTCTAACAGTATTTTGGAAGGCAGTCATTAATCAAGGACAGTCAGCATGGATTTATTTAAGGAATCTTGTGTCTCACTAACTTGATTGATATTATTGAGAAGGTAACAAGGAATGCTGTCGAGAGTAACATGTTTCATGTAGTCTACATGACTTTTAGCAAGACTTTGACAATCCCTACATGGCAGACTAGTCAGAAAATTAAAAGCTCATTGAAACCAAGTGAAAGTGGCAATTTAGATCCAAAATCAGCTCAGTGGTAGGAAGCAAAGGGTAATTATTAATCGGTGTTTTTGTGACTGGAAGGCTGTTTGCAGTGGGGTTTCACAGGGCTCCGAACTAGGTCCCTTGCTCTTCAAGGTACATATCAATGATTTGAATTTAAATGACAGGGGCATGAATAAGAAGTTTGCAGGTGATACGAAAATTGGCCATTTGGGTGATAGTGAAGAAGAAAGCTGTAGAATGCAGGAAGATATCAATGGATTAGTCAGGTAAGTAGAAAACTGGAAAATGGAATTCAATCTGGAGAAGTGTGAGGTAATGCATTTGGGGAGGGCAAACAAGGCAAGAAAATAGACAATAAATTGTAGGATACTGAGAAGTGTCGGGGAACAGAGGGACCTTAGAGTACACGTCCACAAATCCCTCAAGATAGCAGGGCAATTAGATAAGATGGTTAAGAAGGCATATGGGATACATTCCTCTATAGACTGAGGCATACAGTATTAGAGCAGGGAAGTTTTAGATTTTAGATTTAGATTTAGATTTAGAGATACAGCACTGAAACAGGCCCTTCGGCCCACCGAGTCTGTGCCGCCCGTTAACCACCCATTTATACTAATCCTACACTAATCCCATATTCCTACCACATCCTCACCTGTCCCTGTACTAAGGGCAATTTATGATGGCCAATTCACCTATCGAACCTGCAAGTCTTTTGGCTGTGGGAGGAAACCGGAACACCCGGAGGAAACCCACGCAGACACAGGGAGAACTTGCAAACTCCACACAGGAAGTTATGCCAGAACTGTATAAAATGTTTGTTAGACTGCATCTAGAGTATTTGCGTACAGTTCCAGTCATCGTGTTGCAGGAAGGATGTGATTGCACTGAAGAGGGTACGGAATAGATTTATGAGGATTTTGCCAATTTTGGAGAATTTCAGCTATGAGCATTGGATAGGCTGGGTCTCCTGAGGGGAGATTTAATTGATGTATATAAAATTGTGAGGAGCCCAGATTGATTGGAAGGAAAGACCTATTTCCATTAGCAGAGAGGTCAATAACCAAGTTTAAAGTAATTGATAGAAGCATTAGAGGGGATTTGAGGAGAACTTTTTTCACACAGACGGTGATGGGGGTCTGGAAATCACTACCATATGGGTGGTAGAGGTAGAAACCCTCATCACATTTAAAAATATTTGGATATCTGCTTGAAATGCTGTGACTTACAGGACTACAGACAGTTGGAAGGGGGGATTAGACTGGATAACTTTTTTTGGCTGGCATGGGCACAATGTGCCTATCCTCCATGCTGTACACGCAAATGTTTTTCATTTTGTTTATGTGAGCTATGTTGGATTCCATCATGGTAATGGAGTTAGCTCATGTGACTTAATGTCCTATGGAAGTATGTTGAGCAGTCAGATCATGACGTAACATGAATTTGGAGCCAGCGTTGTCATTTTGGATCTCCACCCTCCAGCCAATGCGTTCTCTTAAGCTTGCACAGCTGAGCTCGCTTTAAGCAGCATGAAGGAGCCCCCACCAGTGCGATTTAAAGGGATCATCCACTATTTACAGGCTAGTTGCTTGTTGATTTCTTCTGTCTATTACGATAATTCACACATTTTTGGTGCTTTCCATAGTTGTTTCAAGTTTCAAAAGTCTACAAGTTGAGTGGTGTAACAGGTGCTGAAGTATTTTTTGCTGACCTCAGGGCTTCTGCACAAACGGTTACTCCCAGACATGGGTGAATTAATAATCCTTCCTCTTGGAATACAGCACGACCTGGAGAATGAACTGAGGTCATGCTGAGCAGGACATGCTGCTAGAAGAAGGAGGAGGAGGAAGAGGGGAAAAAATGCTCGCAGCAGGTGGCCATATCCACAAAGTGTTCAGAGATCAATTCTCCTACCTGAACCTCAATGATGACCAGTGTTTGAGACCCCTGTGGTTCTTTCAGGGGGTCCTCACTGAAATCTACTAACTTCTGCAGCCACAACTCCCAACTCAGATTAGGGTAAGGGACACATTGCCAGTGCTGTGAAAGTGGCCATGGCTATGAACGTATCTGCACCTGGCTTCTTCCAGGTTTGTGCTGGAGATATTAGCAACATCTCGCAGCTTGCAGTCCACTCTTGCATAATGGAGGTCGCTGAGGCTCTCTATCCAAAGAGAGATAACTTCATTTCATTCCCATTTGCCAGAGACAAGCAAGGGTTTGGAAGGTTTGCAGGATTCGCCATGGTGCAGAGTGTCATTGACTATACGCACATTGCTTTGTGCATGCCGCATGCCAACACTGCAATGTTCCGGAACTGAAAGGGATTCCACTCTCTCAACATGCATGACCATAGGCAGTGCATCATGCAGGTCAATGCCTGGTATCCTGGCAGCAGTCATAATAACTTTGTTCTGCGGCAGTCCACTGTGTCAGCTGTTTTTCAGACACCACAGCAAACCAATGGGTGGCTACTGAGCAACAAAAACTATCTGCTGACAGCACAGCTCATGACTCCAGTTCACAACAAACGCACACATGTGCAGCCTGGATACAATGAGTGCCTGTCTTCCATTTGCCTTTGCCCGTCCTAGTGCTCTTATGCAGTGCTAACCCAGTGACTGCAGCATGGCTGGTGGAAGACTGCTTACATTTGACGGAAGAGACTGCAGACAGCCTTGGAAGATGACTTCGAGCTGCTCTGGGTTTAGAAGGCTCAACTTGAGATTGCACCATCACCATCTTGGCTTAGGCAGCAGCAGTCTGAGCTGACTGACTGACAGGCAACAGCGAGAGCACTAGCAGAGTGGCAGGGGTAGGATCACCAATGCTGTCATTCTGAGAGAGGACAGCAGGATTGTGCTCCACAGAGCCACAGTCACTTCCCTTGGGTGATTCTTCAGCAATCATAGCAATCTGTTGGGGACATATTGCTCCTTGGTACTCTGTAGCCACAATGACAGCAGTATGAGCTCCATAGCAGCAAGCTTAACTTTGTTATGCCTATGTGCTTTGTTGAATGATAATTTTCTTTAATCCACTGATTGGTGATCTGAATTTATATATATTTTTTAAAAAGCACATTTTTAAAAGATCGGCAAGCAGGATGATTTTGCTGGCAGCTTATGCTGGCGACCTAATTTACAACACTGTAAAGTACACTGCAGTGCTTATGAGGAGGGAGACAAAATGTCTGCGAATTCCTCAGCAAGAACCAAGACACGGAAGTTTAAAGGAACTGCTTGTTCTAGTTTGCAAGAGAGAAATATTGATAACTGCTATGTTTTGAATTACTGAGTGACTGTCATGTGACAAGTCCCTCCCCATTGTGGTTTTCAGCTGATGTTTTCTCTGTAGCAGAGGAGAAGCAACTGGACTCTGACATGAGCAGACCCTCAGTGGGGGTCCCTCTCTCTTTCTCTCTCCATTCCAGCTTGAAAGCTTTCAAATCCTGTTTGTTGACTGACCACCTTTGCATACGCCGACTACAATCAGAAACCCCGTTGGAGGAAATTATCCACTTCGCTATCTCCAAGAGACTCACCACACTAGTCATCTATCTCTTCAAATTAGAAGCCTCAGGAACACTGAATTCAGCTAGAAGCTAGACAAATCACCAAACTCCACAGACTGTATACCTTTTTTATGGACTCTAACACAACCAAGCGACCTTTCGCCACTCTGTAACCTATTTGTGTGTGTAAACATCTAGTGTCTGTGTGAGAGTGAAAGTTGGTGTGTTGTTTATTATTTTATCAGTTCAGATTCGGTACAATGAAGTTAACCTCTTCCTTTGTTAACTCAAGAAAACCTGTATGTTTGGTTCTTGTTATGATCATAGCAAGTAAGTAATCAAACACTTACTGAATTGGCCAGTACATCCACTTTAAGCAAGAATTAAACCTGTTGTGGTCCAACAAGGGGAGGGAAAAGAGGAAAACCCTTCAACCCCTCCTCACTTGATCATAATACCTTGCATGACATCAATCTGAGATTCCACTGCAGCACTGAGAAGCAATGTCAAATATAGATCTGCAAACGAAGTTAAGTAGGCTCTGGAAATACAGTTGCAGGAAATAAAATAGGAAGGGTGGCTCAACCATGGCTTACAAAAGAAATTAGGGGTAGTGTTAGATCCAAGGAGGAGAAATATAAAATGGACAGAACAAGCAGCAAACCTGAGGATTGGGAACAGTTTAGAATTCAGCAAAGGAGGACAAAGGGATTGATTAAGAAGGGGAAAATAGACTACAAGAGTAAGCTTGCAGAGAACATAAAAACTGACTGTAAAAGCTTCCATTGATATGTGGAGAAAAAGATTAGTGAAGACAAATGTGGGTCCCGTACAGTCAGAAACGGGGAACTTTATAATGGGCAACAAAGAAATGGTAGACCAATTAAATACATACTTTGGTTCTGTCTTCACAAAGGAGGACACAAATTACCTCCCAGAAATGTTGGGGAACATAGGGTCTAGTGAGAAGGAGGAACTCTATGAAATCAGTATTGGTAGAGAAATGGTGTGAGGGAAATTGATGGGATTGAAGGCCGATAAATCCCTAGGGCCTGATAATCTACATCCCGGAGTACTTAAGGAAGTGGACTGTGAAATAGTAGTTGCATTGCTGGCTATTTTTCAAAATTCTATAGACTCTGGAACAGTTCCAATGGATTGGAGGGTAGCTAATGTAACCCCACTATTTAAAAAAGGAGATGGAGAGAAAATAGGGAATTATAGACCAGTTAGCCTGACATCAGTAGTGGGAAAAATTATAAAAGATGTAATAGCAGAGCACTTGGAAAATGGTGACAGGATTGGACAAAGTCAACATGGATTTACAAAAGGGAAATCATGTTTGACAAATCTACTGGAATATTTTGAGGATGTAACTAACAGAATAGATAAGGGAGAACCAGTGGATGTGGTGTATTTGGACTTTCAGAAGGCTTTCGATAAGGTATCACGCGAGAGATTAGCATGCAAAATTAAAGCATATGGGATTGGGGGTAAGGTACTGACATGGATAGAAAACTGGCTGGCAGACAGGAAACAAAGAGTAGGAATAAACGGGTCTTTTTCCGAGTGGCAGGCAGTGACTAGTGGGATACCACAGGGATCGGTGCTAGGACCCCAGCAATTCACAATATATATTAATGATATAGATGAGGGAATTAAATGTAATATATCCACGTTTGCAGACGACACAAAGCTGAGTGGGAGGGTGAGCTGTGAGGAGGATGCAGAGAAGCTCCAGTGTGATTTGGACAGGTTGAGTGAGTGGGTAAATACATGGCAGATGCAGTATAATGTGGATAAATGTGAGGTTATCCACTTTGGAGGCAAAAACAGGAAGTCAGATTATTATCTGAACGGTGATAGATTGGGAAGGGGAGAGGTGCAGTGAGACCTTGGTGTCCTTGTGCACCAGTTGCTGAAAGTAAACATGCTGGTGCAGCAGGCAGTTAAGAAGGCAAATTGTATGTTGGCCTTCATAGCGAGAAGATTCGAGTATAGGAGCAGGGATGTCTTGCTGCAATTATACAAAACCTTGGTGAGACCACACCTAAGTATTGTGTGCAGCTTTGGTCTTCTAATCTGAGGCAGGATGTTCTTGCTAAGGAGGGAGTGCAGCGAAGCTTCACCAGACTGATTCCTGGAATGGCAGGACTGACGTATGAAGAGAGATTGGGTTGATTAGGCTTGTATTCGCTAGAGTTTCGAAGAATGAGAGGGGATCTCATAGAAACCTACAAAATTCTAACAGGACTGGACAGGCTAGATGCAGGAAGGATGTTCCCGATGGCGGGGGAGTCTCGGACCAGGGGTCACAGTCTAAGGATGAGGGGTAAGCCATTTAGGACTGAGATGAGGAGAGATTTCTTCACCCAGAGAGTGGTGAACCTGTGGAATTCTCCACCACGGAAAGCAGTTGAGGCCAAATCATTAAATATATTCAATAAAGAGAGAGATATAGTTCTTGGGGCTAAAGGAATCAAGGGATACGGGGAGAAAGCAGGAACAGTGTACTGAGTTTGGATGATCAGCTATGATCATGTTGAATGGCGGAGCAGGCTCGAAGGGCCGAATGGCCTACTCCTGCTCTTATTTTTCCATGTTTCTATGTTTCTATGAAACTGCTTGTACCTGAGTGATCACAAACAGCAGTAGCATACTAACACAACAATTCTGAGCTGACAGACATTATTTATTGAAGGGCAGATTGTTGCCTTGTCACTGTTAACTGCTCCACTCAGATATGCAAAATATAAAA
Organism: Heterodontus francisci; assembly: GCF_036365525.1. Classification (NCBI taxonomy): domain Eukaryota; kingdom Metazoa; phylum Chordata; class Chondrichthyes; order Heterodontiformes; family Heterodontidae; genus Heterodontus; species Heterodontus francisci. The sequence continues at coordinate 262,535,244 of NC_090371.1, forward strand.
CGAAACCCAATTGTAAGTTGGACATGGAATCCCTACTGAAACTGGGAATCATTCTGGTTTTCAGTACTTGTGAGCTTCCCTTCAGGACTGACTTATGCAAGGTGACACATAACCATGATATACAGGCCAAAAAGCCCTATGTTCAATTTGTGATTCATGCTGTATTGGCTGATCACAGCTGAGTTGTGGTAGGGATGTTACTGTTGGGCTGTCCGAGGCAGGGGGAGAAAAATAGCAGGAGCTCCCACTCTTGATTGCTTTCCAGTGACTTGTGTTGGACGTACATGTGCACATCTGGAAGTCATGTGAGAGCCATGTCGGCCTCAAGTGCGGTGCCTATGCATCCACCCTGAAACCCACATTCCCTGCCAACACTCATTCTTTACACGCACACATTTAGAATGATCACTTGGGTGATGTACCAGAGAATTATTGGCACCTGTAGAATAATAGCACAAAAAAAAAATCGCCACCTAAGGCAGGGAGAGGGAAAGACTGGAAGGGGGCAGTTAATCTACACATTGGGCTGAATTTTTTCAGACCTTTATGGACGGACAGGGTGCCAGAGGGGCCCATAAAATTGGAAGGGAAGGTGGGGGGGGGGGGGGGGGGGTAGGGTGCCCATCAGCATCCTGATACCATTCAATTTAGTCAGAGGCAGGGAAGGCCGAGGATGACCTTCCCACCCAGAGGTCAATTGAAGCATTTTGCCAGCAGTGGGAAGGCCCTCTGCCACGTGTAGAGGCCGCCCTGTAACACCAGGCAGCCTCCATGTGGGCTGGTGATATTTGAGGCCCACAGAGGGCCCCCAGTGGCAAAGGCCGCCCCTGTGCCAAAACCCACACCTTTGTCCTCAACAACTGTGCCTGCCTGACTGGCCATTGTTCCCAGGGGCCGTCAGCTCTTGGAGACGGGATCCCCTTTCTTAAACGGCTAGAGACACCAGCACCAGTTAATTGCTTGTGCACTGTAAAATGCAGCCGGCAGTCCCCCAAACGGCTGAGGCAGCGTTCCCCTCACCTTTCTGGCCCAGTATCAGGACCCCAACCAGTTGCATAAAATTCAGCCCTTTCATGCAAGTGCAGTTTTAATGTATATAAGCTGCCAGTACATTTTTGATGTTTTGTTTGAAAACTGTATTGACAAAAATGACTGACTGAGCAATGAATCAGAAAATGAGAAACTGCAGCCTCCTGGTGTGATGCTTTAAATAACAACTGATTTCAGATATCATCTTTCAGAACACATCTTCACATTTAAAGTTGCATTGTGTGCTGGCTCCCTAAACTCCAATGTAGCTCACACAGTAATAATGATAAAATAATAAACAATAAAAGCAAAGCATTGAGACAAAAATATTGCTTCTTTGTTGAAGATAACACTGTTGCGAGGCAAGAGATTGTAAGTGAAGATCACCAGAGGAAGTGATGTCACACATGACCAGGGGGTTGTTGGTGTAGCCTGACAGAGTAAGACATTATAAATGTGTTTGTGCAGTAGCTGTGTATTATGATATATATATATTACATACATACATAAAATTAGTTATAATAAAATTATATAATAATTTCATAATATTATAATAAAGATTTAATAATATAATAAATAATATTATAATAAAAAATCCATATTTTGTTTGGATATTACTTGTAGTCCTGTGAGTCCTACAATAGTTCAGCTACCAAAGGAACTAGTAATATTACAAACACTGCAAATAAAGAAACATGAAACTTTCAGATCGAAAAATAATGTATTAAATCGGCATTAATTAACCTTATTCCAGGATTTAATTAACACTATTTTAGTTTTTTTACTCCCTCTATCTCTGTCCACACACATTTGGAAGAGAGGGGTCGCATCTTTATTGCCATATTAAAAATCAAATACTTAAAAGAATTTACAATTGGATCTGATATTTATTTTTCCCTATTTCTACCAAAGTTTAGAATATTTGAGTTTAAATTTTGTAGATTTCAGCTGAGATTTCTGTGGGTGTTAGTAAATGATGTGACCAGGAGTTTGAAAAATATAGCATTCCTGGCAGTATTTATTAGTGATTTTTTGAGACAATGGACTGGATTTTAATATGCTGGAGTACATGGGTTTGGGAGCAGTTGAAGGGGCTAAAACTGGGGAAATTTACAATTGACTTCCGGCTTTCATGGCAGAGCATTAGGCTGCATGCGAGCAACACCCTCAGGAGAAGCGGGTTGCCAATTAACAGATGTCAATCACTCAATTGGAACAATATTAACATATAGATTTTTCACATTAACTTTGTGTCCATAGGTTGCCCAGGCTTCCTGGAACTCGCCAGTGAAAGCAAGGCTACACAGCGAAAATTGAGGGGGCTGAAGCAACCTGAGGGAAATACGCCAATAATAACTCAATATTCACTGTTGTCTTTTTGCGTGCTTGTGGGAAAGGGTTTGTTCCCAGCTCCTTTGCTGATAGGTAACTTTACACAGATTGGCGGTTACTTCAACATTTTGGAGATTCAGAGATCTGATCAGCACTTTTGAGGTCTGATCTATCAGATCAACACTTATGCTGCCTTAGATTGGACCTCAGATGCAGACCAAGATGACCAGCAACAGCACCAGTAACAGTGCAAATAGCAGCCTGCTGATCACAGACCTGTAGTTCCACAGGAGAGAGGAGAGCACCAAAGAGGGAAGCAGCAGAGAGGTGCAACAACTTGTATTTATATAGCATCTTTAAAGTAACAAAACACCCCAAGGCATTTCAGAGGAGGCTCTAAAGCAAAATTTGACACCGAGCCACAAAAGGAGATATTAAGGCTGATGACCAAAAGCTTGGTCAAACATGTAGGTTTTAAGGAGTGTCTGAAAAGAGAGAGGTAGGGCGGTGGAGAGGTTTAGGGAGGGAATTCCAGAGCTCAGGGCCTTGGCAAATAAAGGTACAGCAACTAATGCTGGAACCATTAAAATCAGCGTTGCTCAAGAAGCCAGAATTGGAGGAATGCAGATATCTTGGAGAACAAAGAACAAAGAACAAAGAAAATTACAGCACAGGAACAGGCCCTTCGGCCCTCCAAGCCTGCGCCGATCCAGATCCTCTATCTAAACATGTCGCCTATTTTCTGAGGGTCTGTATCTCTTTGCTTCCTGCCCATTCATGTATCTGTCTAGATACATCTCAAAAGACGCTATCGTGCCCGCGTCTACCACCTCCACTGGCAACGCGTTCCAGGCACCCACCACCCTCTGCGTAAAGAGCTTTCCACGCATATCCCCCCTAAACTTTTCCCCTCTCACTTTGAACTCGTGACCCCTAGTAATTGAATCCCCCACTCTGGGAAAAAGCCTCTTGCTATCCACCCTGTCTATACCTCTCATGATTTTGTACACCTCAATCAGGTCCCCCCTCAACCTCCGTCTTTCTAATGAAAATAATCCTAATCTGCTCAACCTCTCTTCATAGCTAGCGCCCGCCATACCAGGCAACATCCTGGTGAACCTCCTCTGCACCCTCTCCAAAGCATCTACATCCTTTTGGTAATGAGGCGACCAGAACTGCACGCAGTATTCCAAATGTGGCCGAACCAAAGTCTTATACAACTGTAACATGACCTGCCAACCCTTGTACTCAATACCCCGTCCGATGAAGGAAAGCATGCCGTATGCCTTCTTGACCACTCTATTGACCTGCGTTGCCACCTTCAGGGAACAATGGACCTGAACACCCAAATCTCTCTGTACATCAATTTTCCCCAGGACTTTTCCATTTACTGTATAATTCACTCTTGAATTGGATCTTCCAAAATGCATCACTTCGCATTTCCCCTGATTGAACTCCATCTGCCATTTTTCTGCCCAACTCTCCAATCTATCTATATTCTGCTGTATTCTCTGACAGTCCCCTTCACTATCTGCTACTCCACCAATCTTAGTGTCGTCTGCAAACTTGCTAATCAGACCACCTATACTTTCCTCCAAATCATTGATGTATATCACAAACAACAGTGGTCCCAGCACGGATCCCTGTGGAACACCACTGGTCACACGTCTCCATTTTGAGAATCTCCCTTCCACTGCTACTCTCTGTCTCCATTTCAGAAAATGGAAATGAGGATGAGACTAAAATCCATAAATATAGGGAGCAAACAGCAGCAGGGATTGCAGTGAACAAGATCAGCCAGCTCCCGGTGACCGACCTGCTCAGATGGTGGAGATTTTGGCTGGATAGTGCAAAGTCTGAGCCTCAAATTGTCTCCTCAGTTGAATGGGATGCCGTAGGGTCCTAATGTGCATCAGATTCAAAGTGCTGATTTTGATAGAATATTTTCAAGCACCAAGTAGACTGGTATTAAGTATCACTGTTACGGATAGCTACAGTAAAGTGTTTACTGGGTTACTGTGAATTTGGAAATGTGACAATATGGTTATGCCCGCAGATTACAATGGAAGGCTATGGGCATACGAGGGGGCTCGAGAACTATTCAGTTTGTACATTGAAAGAATGGACATGTTTTTCAGAGGGCATAACATTTTGGAATGTGAAGGTGAAAGTGATGAGGTCAAGACTCAGAATAAGGCAATTCTTGAAGAATTGCAAGAAAGCAATTTTACCAATGGAATTTGGCCCTGAGGTGTATGGCATGCTAATAAACATTTTTGCTCCCAAAAAGGCAAAAGAGGGCCATTCAAAACAATCATCACCAAGTTGGAGAAACATTTCAACCCTAAACCACTAGAGATAGCAAAAAATTACAAATTTGGAACCCGAAATCAGACAAGTAGTGAAACAGTTGGTGAGTGCATTGTGGTATATTACTATCACTATATTGCAAGTTTGGCGTAGTCTTAGACCGTGCATTACGAGATAGATTTATGTGTGGACTGGTGGATTAAAGAATCCAATTGAAGTTACTAAACACACAAAATCTTATATTTAAGCTAGTGTGTAAGATTGCTCTTTCTATGGAGATGGCATCAAAGAACGCTCGTGAATTTTGTCCTATGCCAGTGACTAGTACAGCTTCAGTCCACTGTCAGAAGGCTTCCACCAAGCCTGAAGTGCAGATACCTAATGTCGAGTAAGACGATTTTACAGTTTTACACCATGTGAATTTGCTCCGAAAAATGCAGTTGTTTCCTGGAAAAAAAGACCAAGCCAGAAAACGATCAATGACTTCAAAAGAAAATTGGATGGCCACTTGAAGAATAGACTTGCAGGGCTATGTGGATTGAACAGGGGAGTGGGACTGACTGGATAGTTCCATGGTGAGACGGCATGGACTCAATGGGCCAAATGGCCCCTTTCTGTGCTGTAAATGACTCTCTGACTCTATAACTCTAAGAGTTGTTGGTTGCAGCCAGAAGAGTGCTGGTGTTAGCAGTTTAGAATCTTATTATTTCTGTAAGGGCAACCACATGGCACAAGCACGTCAGTGCAGAAATGCCAACTGCCTTAATTTGCAAAAGAAAGGCCCTACTGCAACTGCGTACCGAGCGAAGGCTATGGCTGGAAAGGAAACTCATTCCAATCGTAATGGTAAACAACGATGTCACAAGGGCGGAGGTCACAATTTTGAAGAGAATCCAGAGCGCCTAAGCAAAGAAGTGCTAGTGCTGTACAACAATTATGCCACTAGCAATCACTCAAATTACAGAGACTTTTGTGTAAAGGTGTTGGTAACTCAACAGTATATCAGCATGCACATCGATACGACTTCAGATTACTCCATGGATACATACAAGAGCAAATTCAGTGACGTACCTCTAACTGAGAGCACAGTTCAGTTGAAAATCTACTCCAGTGAGGTGTTAGAAATGTGCGGATAACTGGAGTGCAATCTTCTTCTCACATGCATTCAAGTCTTCAGAAGAAAGAATTTTCCTCCACACAAAATCAGATGGCAGGTTGTTCAACCTTGCCCATCTAAGAGTGAAAACCAAAGTACAGAAGGCCCTCATCAGGGAACTCTTCTTTGCTGATGATGCTGCATTAACATCCCACACAGAAGAGTGTCTGCAGAGACTCATTGACAGGATTGCGGCTGCCTGCAACGAATTTGGCCTAACCATCAACCTCAAGAAAATGAACATCATGGGACAGGACGTCAGAAATGCTCCATCCGTCAATATTGGCGACCACACTCTGGAAGTGGTTCAAGAGTTCACCTACCTAGGCTCAACTATCACCAGTAACCTGTCTCTCGATGCAGAAATCAACAAGCGCGTGGGAAAGGCATCCACTGCTATGTCCAGACTGGCCAAGAGAGTGTGGGAAAATGGCGCACTGACACAGAACACAAAAGTCCGAGTGTATCAAGACTGTGTCCTCAGTACCTTGCTCTATGGCAGCGAGGCCTGGACAACGTATGTCAGCCAAGAGCGTCGTCTCAATTCATTCCATCTTCGCTGCCTCCGGAGAATCCTTGGCATCAGGTGGCAGGACAATATCTCCAACGCAGAGGTCCTCGAGGCGGCCAACATCCCCAGCATATACACCCTACTGAGTCAGTGGTGCTTGAGATGGCTTGGCCATGTGAGCCATATGGAAGATGGCAGGATTCCCAAGGACACATTGTACAGCGAGCTCGTCACTGATATCAGAACTATTGGCCATCCATGTCTCCGTTTTAAAGACGTCTGCAAATGCGACATGAAGTCCTGTGAAATCGATCACAAGTTGTGGGAGTCAGTTGCCAGTGATTGCCAGAGATGGCGAACAGCCATAAAGGCGGGGCTAAAGAGTGGCGAGTCGAAGAGACTTAGCAGTTGGCAGGAAAAAAAGACAGAAGCGCAAGGGGAGAGCCAACTGTTTAACAGCCCTGACTACCAATTTTATCTGCAGCACCTGTGGAAGAGTCTGTCACTCTAGAATTAGCCTTTATAGCCACTCCAGGCGCAGCTTCACAAACCACTGACCACCTCCAGGCGCTTACCCATTGTCTTTCGAGACAAGGAGGCCAAAGAAGAATGTCCAATACAAGGGCAAGACCCTCAAGTTACCCATTGTTGCAATTAGATATGTCAACAAACCAATGTTAATGGGCAAAGACAGGCTTTGCAAGCTAAAGTTAGACTGCAAGCATGTTTTGCAAGTTGAGATGACCAAGAAGGAACATTTTCGAGGACATCTATGAAGGCATAATTGGTGTGAAAGCACACACACAAATCAGGTCTGATGCAAAACCAGTATATTGTGTTACGATCAGGTGAGAAAGGTGTCTAGGGGTCTTTTATTGTCTTCACCTGGTCTTATTGTAACAGGATTTAATTTTTAAACACACTGTGTTTTAAGCTCCCCCTTTGGTGAATCCTTGTTCACCATTTGCAACACAATGAGCACAAACAGGCTTTCTTAGGTTTAAGAAGAAAGGTGAAATTTATTAAACCTTAAACTTAAACTCTAATACAGTTAATGCCGATGGATATACGACGTGCCCATGCTAGCATGCACAGACAATACACAAATGCAAATAGGGACAGAAAAGAGAGGAAAATAAAATGGAGAGGTTTGAGACAGTCTCTAAAAGGGGGTTTCTTGTTATTTCTGTGTTTACAGCTCACCATAGAGTCCTTGAATGTAGGTAGTCTTGCTTTTCATTGGGGCCCAGTATTCTTCTTAAACTTTGTTCACTGTCGGAGACATTTTTCTCTTAGTGTTCATATGTCTTCAATGGTTCCTGAAGCTGGTGAGAGTGAGATGAGAGCAGACAGGAGAGAGGTGTTCTCAGTACAGGAGAAAACAGCTTTTTGTATTCAAAACCAAGTTCAAATTCAAAAAAACTCCAAAAGTCAGCCAGCCATGTAACCAAATTGGTCTGACCGCGTCTGTCTGTGTATTCGGCCATCTTAGCAGTTAACTTGGAATGCTAGCCTTTCCACCTTCAATATCTGGTACTCAAAAGTCCATCGTGGATTAAATTGGAGCAGGGAATAACTCCTTTGTTTTTTGAAGTACTTGTCTGTTGATGTGCTATTGTCTCTCTCCAGCCAAAGTCTCCAATTGTTTTTTAAACGCAAGTTCTTTCTGCATCAACAATAGTTTAAAATCAATGTTCATGTGGTGAAATTAATTTCCCTCATTCTTAGATTAGAGATACAGCACTGAAACAGGCCCTTCGGCCCACCGAGTCTGTGCCGAACATCAACCACCCATTTATACTAATCCTACACTAATCCCATATTCCTACCAAACATCCCCACCTATCCCTATATTTCCCTACCACCTACCTATACTAGTGACAATTTATAATGGCCAATTTACCTATCAACCTGCAAGTCTTTTGGCTTGTGGGAGGAAACCGGAGCACCCGGAGAAAACCCACGCAGACACAGGGAGAACTTGCAAACTCCACACAGGCAGTACCTAGAATCGAACACGGGTCCCTGGAGCTGTGAGGCTGCGGTGCTAACCACTGCGCCACTGTGCCGCCCTCTGGTAGCTGGGGGGCTTGCCTGACAATTGCAAGACTAGGACGATTCCTTACGCTAAAGAAACTAGTCAGAAATGGTGTGTTAGTGAAAACTGATCAGAGTGATTGGGCACCTCTGATTGTAATAGTATCTAAGTCAGACAAAACCATAAGACAATGTGGGAACTAAAAAGTCGCAATCAACCAGACAGTGGATGGTGAGCAGTATCCATTACCCATCTCCCAAGATTTGTATGCAGAGTTAGCGATCCACAAAGTTGGATTTGTACCATGCTTTTACACAGCTCAATGTGGATCGAGAGAGTCAACAGTATCTCACAATCAACACACACATATGGGGTTATACTCCTACATGAAACAGTCCTACAGTACAAAGTCGTCTCCAAATATCTTCCAAAATACAATGGATAAGATTTTGCAAGGAGTACCACATTATTTGTGCAATCAATATGATTTGCTGATTGCGACTGCAACAGAGGCAGAGAATCTTCAGCTCTTGGATGAAGTGTAAAAAAGGCTTAATGATCATAATATGAAGTTGAAAAAGAGCAACTGTGCTTTTGTGAAATTTGACGTAGTGTACCTTGGCCTGAAAATCAATGAAAAAGGAATAAAACCAGTGAAAGAGAAGATAGAGGCCATAGTCAATGCCCCAAAGCACAAAGACGTGCCTGAACTTAGATCTTTTCGAGGCACTGTTCAATAAATTCACAATTTCTACCTGAGCTTGCAATGATTTTAGCTCATTACATGAGTTGTTGAAGAAAGGTGCCATAACATCATAAGAAATAGGATCATGGCTGATCTGATTGTGGCCTTAACTCCACTTTCCTGTCAACACCCCAGTAACCCTTGGCTTCCTTGTAGATCAAAAATCTGTCTAACTCAACCTTGAATATCTTCAATGACCCAGTCTTCACTGCTCTCTGGGGAAAAGAATTCCAAAGATTAACGATCCTTTGAGAAAATAAATTTCTCCTTATCTCCATCTTAAAAGGAGCCCCCTTATTTTGAAATTGTGCCCCCGAGTTCTAGATTCCCCCACAAGGGGAAAGTTCCTCTCAGCATCTACCCCCTCAGAATCTTATCTGTTTCAGTAAGACCACCTCTCATTCTTCTAAACTCCAATGAGTATAGGCTCAACCTGCTCAACATTTCCTCATAAAACCCCTTCATCCCAGGAATCAGTCTAGTGAACCTTCTCTGAACTGCTTCCAATGCAAGTATATCCCTCCACGTGAAATGTGCATTGTCTAAGCACAACAAGATGCTTATGATGCATGTAAGAGAAGCTTGACCAGTGATGCATTATTCGTTTATTATGACACAAGTCGTGACCTGAAGCCAGCATGTGACACTTCAAACTATGGAGTTGCAGCAGTGATCAGTCATGTCATGGATGATGGTCAAGATATCCATAGCATTTGCGGCGCATACCCTGACTAAGTGTGAACACAACTATCCGCAGATAGAAAAGGAAGCGTTTAGAATCATCTTCGGAACCAAAAAGTTTCACCAGTTTGTGCTGCGTAGAATTCTCATACTAGTAACAAATCATAAACCCCTAATAGATATTTGGAGATCAAAGTTTGCAACACCAATGATGGCAGCATCAAGGATGCAGTCATGGGCTGTACTTCTCTCACAGTATGACTACAACATTGAATATCGCAGTTCAAGAAATAATGCTATCGCTGATGCACGGTCATATTTTCTGTATAAGGACACAGAAGCAGGCTGTGAAGGTGCAATCTTCACAATAGGAGTAGTAGATGATGGCTTTCCAATCACTGCAACTGAAATTGCAGCTGAAAGATTCAGTCTTGTAAAGTGTTTACAAACAGACACTGAATGAATGGACCAAATTTGACTCGTGTACAGGTGAGGAACTGAAACCGCTCCTGTTGCATGATTGCTTCAAGAGTGATGTCCCTTTAAGAACTCAGTATGCTAATGAGCTAAATACCAGGACATAGTCATGTGACTAGAAGCCATAATTACTTTACAACTGTAACACCCTAGACCAAGATTCTGTACAGTGTTTGCTTTGTATTGTCTACACCAGTTTCGTTGTTAATAAATCTGTTAGAGATCTTCAAGGCACTGGAATCCACGTACCTCATTGTGTTGCTTAACATCACACAAAGAACACATGACAGTTCCACAAGCATCACTATGAGTTGCCAGGTGAACAAGGCTACACTAAATGAGGTCATAGAGAAGTGGTACTGAGTTCTTTGAGAAATAGTATTCTGGCCGAACTCCATACTGAATACACAGGAATAGTCAGTATCAAATCCAAAGCAAGAGGTTATGATATTGGCCTGGTCTAGACAACGACCTAGAATCATTGAAAAGAAAATATACTACCTGCCAAAACTGTTGAAATAGGCTGCATTCGTGGCCATGGCCGACTCGACCATTTCAAAGAGTTCATATAGACTTTTTTTATTTATATTTTTTTATTTAGAGATACGGCACTGAAACAGGCCCTTCGGCCCACCGAGTCTGTGCCGACCAACAACCACCCACTTATACTAATCCTACATTAATCCCATATTCTCTACCACATCCACACCATTCTCCTACCACCTACCTACACTAGGGGCAATTTACAATGGTCAATTTACCTATCAACCTGCAAGTCGTTTGGAGGTGGGAGGAAACCGGAGCACCCGACGGAAACCCACGCAGACACAGGGAGAACTTGCAAACTCCGCACAGGCTGTACCCAGAACTGAACCCGGGTCGCTGGAGCTGTGAGGCTGCGGTGCTAACCACTGCGCCACTGTGCCGCCCTCTGCGCCACATTATGAGAAGGAAAATGACAATTCCTTAGTACTCATCAATAGCCACTCAAAGTGGATTGAAGTCAAGCACATGGGTCAAAACGCTAATGCTAAATTAACAATAGGTGAGTTACAGTCTATTTTTGCTTGTCATGATTTACCAGAAGAGCTGGTCTCAGATAATGGTTTCCAACTGCATTCTGCTCCATTTCAAAATTTTATGAAGCAGAACAGTATCAAACATACCCTCACACCTCCTTACCATCTGGCATCAAATGGAGCAACTGAAAGATCTGTTAGGATAGTTAATGAAGCACTCAAGAGACAAGTGCTACAAGGGTGTTCAAATTTCAGTACGAAACAGTGGTTGTCTAATTTCCTGCTGAAGTATAGAACAACCCTACACTTCATGACAGGGTATACATCTACTGAGCTTTTTACAAGGAGAAGGTAAAGGACACACTTAAGTCTGGTCCTACCAAACATGACTGCTAAAGTTGAACACAAACCAACTCAGTCAAAAACGTTAGTGTGACACAAAGAATAGAGAAAGCAGTTTCAGGAAAAATAAGCATTTTTGTGTTTTGAGTTCCCCTCACAGTCACACAAGTGGGATGTGGAAAATGGAGCAGAAGTTTGCGGAACCAAAAGATATTTGGTTGAAATTGATGCAAAGGAGAGAAACGTCCATGTTCTGATGAAAGTCATCTGAAGCGTTAACTCTGTTTCTCTCTCCACAGATGCTGCCAGACCTGCTGTGTATTTCCGGCACTTGCTGTTTTTATTTCAGATTTCCAGCGTTCGAAGTACTTTGCTTTTACATCTATGATCCTGGCAAGGGATGAACCAAAACATGAGCACAATCTGCTTGATCACAAGCTCATGCCAGAGTTTGAAACAGATCAGACTTCAGTGTCTGAAGCACCAATTTCTGAAGAAAAAGTAAAATCTTCTTTTCTGTACTGAAGCAAAGCCAAATAGTCCAAAACTTGACTCGACACCGAAACCTGTAAGGAGATCAGAAAGACTTCGTAAATTGGTTAGCAAAGCTGATTGGTAGATTATAGTTCATTGTAGAGAAATAAAAAGAAACACATTTTTCTTTTGAAAGAGGAAGCAGTGTAATGTATTTGTATATTTATGCCACTGACGTGATGACATAATGACGTCAATAAACACTTCCTTGTACTGGCTCTGCTTGGTGTCCATTTTCTCTGTTAGTGCCACCTGCAACTAGAAGAGTGTGAAGGAGCTAGGGAGCAGTAGGGCAGGAGTTCATCTGAGTAAATTTCAAGACAGCATGGAAAAGTTCTCTCAGTTTTAATTTTGCACATGGGTTGGCTATTTGGGTCAACTGAAACAATCATACTTAACACAGGACTTTGGGGGTTTGATTTGTAGATACCACCCATTGATTTTCTAAATGAGATGCATCCATTAATCTATTGTGAATTAACATTAACGAAGAATTGTGATGATAGACCATCTGATTGTAAAAGGAGCATCATAGAGGTGCAACATTCACTGTCTCTACCCTTCTACAACCCGACTTCCACGGTTCTTATTACTGCACCAGAGCTTGGAGTCCGCAGACACCTACACAAAAATAAAACTTCAAAACAACACCAAAGGAGTGCAAAGAAAACCTAATAATTGAACTGAGTTACGATAGAAATCAATCTGACACAATATCAAACTGTAGTCTCCAATTATTTGAGATTCAAGAATTATAATTGCGCCGCATTCCCTCTTGAAACAGATTTGATTGCAGATAGCTTTTGGCAGTAAGTACAAAGGCATGCTGAAAAAATAATATTGCAGAATCTCCATAGTAACAGTGAGGAATTGTGAAGAAAAAAGTGAATTGGTGGCAATCCTGCAGACAGACCTATTTAGAATGATTTCTATTCTTTTCTCACTTGGCTTGACTTTAATTTCATTCGCTGCAGGATTACATTGTTGCATATGATAATTTGTATAACAGCATAATTGAGAATCACTTAAGAATATGATACAACATGGAATATTTTATATTTTTTTCTGAAACAGAGCTAAATATACCATCCACTTTTTAACACACATTTGTTTTTATATTTGCTGTGACGATGTTGAGAATTAATAATTTTGCTAAATTAGAAGGGTTAGGATGTAGAAGTGATATTAATTGCAGCAGAACAAATGCTGTCATGGCTTTCTGTTTATTTCTTTTGATTGTGTTTTCCCAAAAGCATTACTAAGAGCACATGTTTTGAGGTAGAATGAAGTTATGCCAATCACTCAAAAATCAGGAAAGGATTCGAATCATCAATAGAGCAAGAATTCATAAATGCAATTTTATTTCTTGGAATGCAATCTTTATCAAGGGAAAGAGCCTCTACTTACTTTCCTTTGGTCATCACTTCTACCAGGAATTATATTGTAACAGATATGACTGGTACCCAGACATCAGTACAAATATTAATTGAAATGTTCAAATTACTGTGTGCAATTCAGATTACCTAATCACAGAAAGGATAATATTGCCTTCAAGCAAGTACAGATGTGTGCAGTGATAATTTTGGCTATCAGGAATTTATATTAGGATGAAAGATAAAATAAGTTAAGCTCAAGGAAAAATTGTCAAGATAATGAAGGGAATTAACAAAGCTGATCCAGGCAAATTATTCACCATGGCAAAGGATTCAAATGCCAGGGAGCACAAGCTTAAAACCAAGAAACAAAAATAGAAAATGCTGGAAATACTCAGCAGGTCAGGCAGCATCTATGGAGAGAAAAACAGAGTTAACGTTGAGTATTGCTGAAAATAGGGACATGTTGTTGAAGCTTTTCGTCTTGCACTCATCAGGACAATCCGCAAGAATAACCAATGTAAGGGAAAACAACAACTTATACTGCATAAGAGAGTAATGATTGGTTGGCAAGTGAACTCTGATTGGTAGAGTCATTGCCATGGAGAATGCAGCAGTTTACGGGAACTGACAGGTAACTGCTAAGTAGAGTTAACATTTCAAGTCTGTGACCTTTCATCAGAACTTAAAATCAAGAAGTTAGGATGTTGAGAGGGTAGATAGAGCCAAACTATTTCCTCTGGTGCAGGAGTCCAGAACACAATGAAATAACCTTATAATTCGAGCTGGGCCATTAATGAGTGATTAGGAAGCATTGCTTCATGCAAATTATAGCAGTGGAAATCTGGAACTCTCTCTCCCAAAAGGTTGTTGGAGCTAGTTCAATTGTAAAACTGGGATTTATAGATTTTTGTTAGACAAGGGTATTCAGGGTTACAGAACCAAGGCAGGTAGATGGAGTTAAGATACAGATCAACCATGATCTAATTCAATGGTGGAACATGTTTGAGGGGTTTGTAAATGTTGATGCTCAGAGAGACTTGTACAATGACCACAGAAAGTTAGCATGCAGGTACAATGAGAATTAGGAAAGCAAATAGCATGTTGGCCTTTATTGCAAGGGGATTGGAGCACAAGAATAAGGAAGTCTTGCTACAATTGTAAAATGTTTTGGTGAGATCACACCTGCAGTACAGTGCACAGTTTTGGTCTCCATATCTAAGGAAGGATATACTTTTCTTGGAGGTGGTACAGAGAAAGTTCACATGATTGGCTCCTGTGGTGAGAGGGTTGCCCTGTGATGAGAGGATGCGTAAATTGGGCCATACTGTGTGGAGTTTAGAAGAATGAGAGGTGATCTCATTGAAACATACAAGATTATGAAGGATTATGAGGGTTGTTTCGCCTGGCTGGGGAATCTAGAACAGAGGGGAACAGATCAGGGGTCAATCATTTAGGAATGAGATGAGGAGAAATTTCTTCCCTCAGAAGGTTGTGAATCTTTGGAAATCTCTACCCCAGAGGGTTGTGCATGCTCCATTGTTGAGCTTATTCACAGCTGAGATGGAGAAATTTTTTGCCTCTCTGGGAATCAAGAGGTATGGGAGCATGTGGGAAAGTAGGGTTGAAGCAGAAGAGCAGCCATGATTATAGAGAATGACAGAGCAAGTTTGATGGGGCATATAGCTGACTCCTGCTCCTATTTCCTATGTTTTTATATTAGCAGGGCAAATGAAGGAGACAGGGTAAGTGAGTTCAAGAAATAATAAGTTAAATTTCTGGAAAGAGAAGGAATTGAGGGATCTGGAGGATGTTTTGTGCTGTTATTTGACAGCAGCAGCAAAGACGAGCATTAAAACTGGTAGAAGACCAGAAGGTAAACTAAAACTGCAAGATTACTTATTTTTTCTGCGCATTCCTGTTCTCCACCTCAAAATAAGGGAAGTGGAATTGGGAGAAAGTTTTTTTTTTGGAAACATCGGCTGATGCCTAATGAACTTACAGGGGAAGATATAGCAGTTTTTCACCAGGGGAAGTTAAAATAATCAGGGATGGGAACTAGCACACCCACTTATCGAGAGTTAATTCTATTGTGGAAGAGCTAGACTCTTTCACAGAGTTTCGTTCAACTTGAATTCCAATGCAATTATTACATTAACTGGTACAGTGTTTCTGCTGGTGAGACGGGACTATGGATGGCAAAATACCAACAACAACTTGCATCTATATAGCACTTGTACTGTAGTCAAAATTCCTAAGGTGTTTCACACGAGTGTTAGAAAATAAACCTTGACACATAAGGAAATATTATTACAGGTGACCTAAAGCTTAGTCAAAGTGGTGGATTTTAAGGAGTGCCTTAAAGAAGAGAAGTAGAGAGGCAGAGGGGTTTAGGGACGGAATTCCTGAGACTAGGGCCCAGGCTGCTGAAGGCACAGCCAGTAACATAGAGTGATGAGGTTGTGCACGAGGCCAGAATTGGAGGAATGCAAATATCTCAGTAGGGTTGTAGAGCTGGAGGAGGTTACAGAGACAGGGGTGAGGTGAGTCCATGGAGAGGTTTGAAAACAAGGATAAAAATTTTAAAATCAAACCTTTACCCCACTGACTTCCATCAGCTTTTTTTAAAAAAAAGTCTACTTAGCAGCAACCACTGGCAATTGAACAAGTTGAGCAGGCTTTGACTCAGGGGCACTTTAAAGAGATGAACATTAAACAATTGAAAAGTCCTCACGCATTGTTTAAATATACATTTCACTTGCCTTCATGAGAAATTAAAAACAAAGTCTCAAGGTTGTTTTAATAAATTATAACAAGTACAAAGAAGGCCAGAACAAAGCAAGAAATGAATTTAAATACTAGTTTCAATATGATTTATACGTGTAGATGTTTTAAAAATTTGAACTGTATTTTGTTTTTTTACTTCTGATTTTAAAACTGAAGGTTATACACACAAGAGCAAATATTTGGCTCTGATTTCTCTAGACTTATAAATGTGCCATTTAACATTCAGAAATAGCTGTATCAGCAAATTATGGTTCACATAACTGTTCTGCTTAATTTCTTAGTTTCCCATTCTCTAGAGCTCAATTAATATCTGTGACTGTTACTTAACTGATTGAATCACCAGAGAGGTATGAAAAGAATATTATTACAGACCTGATTGTTCAGTTTTCTGTCAATAAGACTAACAAAATCCATTGGAATAAAATTACTCATTGCAAAGTGAAATGATTTGCATTTCTCTTGTCGCTGTTAAAATAAACAGGAAATGAAAAAATTAACATACCGATTTCTAAAAACAAAACACCCCTGTGGTAAAAAGGCACATAAACTGTAAAGTTTAATTGGTCCTAGAATACTGTCCTGAAAAGTTCTTAAATTCTTCAAAACGCTGTCAATAATAATCACGGTACGGCACAATACACTGTAGTAGAAAAGGTGTGTGAATGAATGAGTGACAACAAGAAGGGAGGGGTAGAGAGTATAGACACTTTAGCAAAGGAACTGTGGGCTACAGTAACTGGGTCAGCTTGGCACAGTCGGTAGCAGTCTTTCCTCTGAGTCAGCAGGATTTGAAAACTTCATCTTGGCTGACACTCCAATGCAGTACTGAAGGACTGCTGTATTGTCAGAAATGCCACCTGTCAAATGAAACATTAAAATGAAGCTGCCTACTAACGTAAATGTAAAAGACCCCGTGATACTATTCAATGAACAACAAAGAATTCTCTCAATGTCCTAGCCAACATTGCTCCCTTCAAAGACAGATTAATCAGCCATTTATCTCATTTGTTATTTGTGGGATCATGCAGTATGTAAAACTGACAGCCTTATTAAAAACAGTGAATAGACTGCAAAATGGAATTTGTTCAATGTGAATCACTTTGAGATGTTCTGAGGATATGATAATGCTGTAAATAAATGTAAATACTTTTTTCTTTGCAGTATTTTTCAAACTGACATGATACCAAACTATTTGAATGACGTGTGTCTCAATTACACGTGGCACACCAAACGTTTTGGTATGCCTTTTAATTTTCTTTATAAGTACTGTAAAAATTCAACAAGAAATGAAAAAAGTGCATGGTTTATGAGTCTTGACACAACAACTCATTGGTGTAGAAATTCAGGCATGCTCAATTTTGTACGTGTGAGGGTGGCGCTGGATCAATTCCTGCACCTGAATGGCGAAGCCTGAGGTGCCCCCAATATTGGGCCTCAAGCCACATTAACATTGAGCCAGCAAAGCACAAGTGAAGTTTGGGCCATTAATGGCATTGTAGGGGCCCTCAGGCAAATAAGAAAAAGGGATGTTATGTCTTGTGGTTCCCAGAGCTTCTTAAATAATTACACTTTGGACACAAAGATGGGAGCTTGCAACATATTTTCTCACATTTCTTTCTGTCTGTGAACTCATGTAGTCATCCACATCACTTGCACATCTTTCTCTCTGGTGTGCATTCCTTTGTTTCTGTTTCATTACATCAACCCTGTTTCCTTTCCCTTGACTCAACTGAAGGCTAACCATTTGAGTAATCAGCATCTTCATCTATCTACTCGTGGCTTCATGTACTCTGGCAGTGTCTACAGCCAGCGATACTGTAAGCTTATCCTTTCCAATTAAAACTTCTTGCACATCAGTGTGCAAAGCACCAAATGAGCTGATCTACCAGTCTTTCATCCATGTCCTTGAATTTACACTTGCTGGCTACGCTTCTCATTTTCATTAAGAAATTGTCAATAGGCTCACCATGTTCCTATCTCAGGCTCTAAAACTCATAACGATGGATCCGATGTGTTACAGACAGAATTAAGAGAGAACTGAAACCCCAGTTCCCTACTCTTTACTGTCCGTAATCAATGTGTTTTTAAAAAGGAAGATGTGTGTGTTTCTTAACTCAGGTGTATGGCCAATTTGAATAACCAGCAGCACCTTTTTGTGGGTTTAAATAAAGAGGATTATTTTTATTCACACATACAACCTGAAAGTCTAAAGCTACGTCACTCACTCACCATTCACACACACACAAGACACACAACTGTTAAAAGGATAGTTCACTTTTACAAATTGTAAATGAAGGAATAGTTTGTAAGCCATGTGATTTGACTCATCTTGGGGAAAAGGCATGCATTGCAATCCCAATGAAGAAGGCATTTTCACTCCAGAAGTGTAGTTAGGTGGATACGATAGCCCGAGTCGTATATCAAAGTCATTGCAGGAAGAGGTAGATTTTCAGCAGGTCATGAAGTTAGGTGCTTGTAATCTCATTACTAAGAAGTTGGTTTTCTGTACTGGTGGACTTGAAAAGGAACAGGCTTGGAGACCTTAATCTGTTATAGCCTCCAGTTCTTTTAAGGCACAACAGTACAGCTGTTGTCTGATTGCTGTCTTTTCCTGCAGTTTGCATTTTAAAAGATTTTTTTTTAAAGGAGACCAACATGGCTCTCCACCATGTGACCGTTCACAGTTCCTTTTCCAAATATGGTGGTGGTCTAGGTTGATCAGCCCCATCCTGGTTTATTGTTGTAAGACATTCATCCTGAGGAAGGTTAAGACAATCACCTACTTTGTTTCAGGAAAAACCCATTCAATTCAGGAATGTCTCCTGATGGTTTCAGGATGGGCGTTGATGACATCTCTTAGCCTGGAAGGTATCTTTTTGTCCTTTTGAGACAGTGAGTCAGTTTTTGAATGCACAGGTCAGGTCAGCTGACTTTTGCCAGCCATCTTTGCAGCCTGTGTCCACTTTTAATGCCCATTGTGGTTCATTTAAAACAGAAGGGAAATTCAGCTCCAGAAGATGCTCTGCTGAATATTGTCTATGTTTAATGTTATGAATAGGACATGCCTTTACTGGGCATGACAGATGGTTTGACATTGGCTGAAGATATGTGCTGAATTTCTCAAAAATCATATCTGGGCTTTTAACTGTCATCCTCACACATTTCCCAGTTATTGAAAAGATCTAATCCTTTCTCTCCTGTCCATAAAAGGATGTAGCAGACCTTTTCCTCATCACTGGTGCCTTTCAGAAAACTACTGAATAACAATTTACACTTCTGCTTAAACTGTTCGAATACCTCCATGACGTCATCGTCCTCCCAATTCATCATAGACTGGATCTGCGCTTTCATTGCTGCGGCGGTGGCTCTCTTGTTTTTTGTGTGATTTACACAATATATTTTTTTCTGACACTAATTCAGGATGTTTTTCAGTCAAACTCAGCATGTACATCATTCACAGCGTTTGAATTCTACTCACAAACACCTTGCAACCACCATATTATGTCTTGTGGTTCCCCGAGCTTCTTAAATAATCACACTTTAGACACATATACTGGAGCTTGCATCATATTTTCTCTCCATCTGTGGTGGAATGATACAATGTGCGCTTGGTACACAGGTTGTAGTGCAGCTGTGAGTGATTTGACATTGTGGAGATATATATACATACGCTTGAACAATCTAGTTCCAAAGTCATTCTGAATAAGATAACAATATAACAGGGGGAAACCAGGTCAAAAGGTAGTGTTTGTCAGGAGGATGAGATAGCAAATGCATGGGGGTGGTGGGTAGCAGCCATGATCATTGGCTAGTGGTAGAGATTGGAGGGGGAATTGTCAGTGGCCAGGGAGAAGACAGCATCAACCCACACTCTTTGAATGTAACATTCCCGTTCCTCCTGGCTCCACAATCAAGTCAGTATACTTTAAAAATTTACCTTGTTGGTTGTAGCCTGGTTTTCCTGAATGTAGTCCATGACAATTGCTTCAGAACAAACTAATTTTGCAGTGGAGTTCTCTATCAGGCTTTATTTGCATATATAAAGGCCCTAATGTCTGCTTCAGGCATGGGCATAGCACACTGATGTTTTGGCCTTTACTAAAATGGAGGGTTGCACAATTCTGAGTTCATAATGAATGTCCACTCGTTGCTTGTCATATTGAAGGTGTAGCAGGCCTTCTAGCATCTGAAAAATGCCCACTGCATGATAGCATTTTACATTATTGTGTTTATCATACAATTCAATCGACAATATCCAACAATGGGAAATATGCAGTGATTCACTGCAGAATCAGCAGCTTTAGGGTAACAATCTTCTCCTTTGTTTTACCCTCATTGAAAATTCTAGAGACACCACATCAATGCATCCATAACTGATACTCACTAAGAATAGCCATATCTATAGTTTACAAAGTCTCCTGAGCAATGTGCTCTTCTCATTGCATCCCTTGGTTCACCAAACGCATGTATCACAAATCAATGGAATTCTGATGTTCTAAGAATGAATGGGACTTAGATTATTAGTGGCCTTCCAACTCTTATCCTGAATAAGAGCTGGCGGGCAGCCATAAAGACGGGGCTAAAATATGGCGAGTCGAAGAGACTTAGTAGTTGGCAGGAAAAAAGACAGAGGCGCAAGGGGAGAGCCAACTGTGCAACAGCCCCGACAAACAAATTTCTCTGCAGCACCTGTGGAAGAGCCTGTCACTCTAGAATTGGCCTTTATAGCCACTCCAGGCGCTGCTTCACAAACCACTGACCACCTCCAGGCGCGTATCCATTGTCTCTCGAGATAAGGAGGCCAAAGAATATAGTTCAGAACAGAAATTGAACCAGGGACCTTTCTGGTCTGTATGGCTGATGGAAACGTTAATATTACAAATTAAATCATCAAGCAATCTTCCATCTACCTGTTTAATAAGAATCTGTCCTGATTTTATGAGGCAGACCACATCTATCTGAGCAGACAAAATCCTCGATTCTCAGTTGCATCATCAGAGCAAGTGCTCCTATATAAAAGGATCTATTAAAATTTGGCTTGAGAGAGGACAGAAAACCAGCCTTGTTACACATTGGATTCTCAACTAATGTGATTTATTGAAACTTATTACTCAACAAGTAATTAAGTTACAAAGATTCATTGAAAATACATATCTTACAACCCATATAATTGCTACATATTTCAGCTTCAATACATTGTAATTCTTAAATGGGCAATTTTGCATATTTATGAATATGAATCAGCAGTATCAAATTAATACTTTAGGGCAATATTTTCCCCAGTTCACAATTTTAGCAAGCAAGTAGGTGGCTGTAAAAGATGGCCTCATATCTATTGAAAATGCTATGGGATTATTTAGCCCTGTTTAGCCCTGATCTGAGGATTCATAACCCTCCAAAAATACATCAATGATCATTAGTGAAAGGTTCAGAGAAAAGCATTCGTGTGTTTGTTAAATAATAAAGATCACGAAATTTTGCAGCATTCCACATTACACACTGGATTCTGATCCACATTTGTTACATTTTCCAGCATTATTTCCACTAGCATCAGAAATACCGATCCAAATATGGACAGGTGTATTAAAACAAAGTGTTAAAACTAGTGTGACGGCCATATGTCATATTTCTGATCATTGCCATCTCAGTAATGTTTGTCATAACTCAGGTCTGTAGGCAGCATGCATCCAACATTGCTAGGTAACGGGAAAAGCAAAAGTACCTTTAAATGACTGTTAGAAGACCGAGGGAGGTGTAATGTTATTTGCTTTATTGGGGTAATGTCAGTTTATGTGTGAAGGCATTTGGACAGTTATTGTTTGGGGGATACTGCCTGGCCCCTTAATGCTGCTGCAAGTCATCTAATGTTGCAACAGCATGTCATTTCCTGTCCCCCCTCTGCCCCAGCAGCAAACTCCCACATGGCACTGTCAATAACAATTTGTCCTGTTATAGTGCTTTTAACATTATAGAACATCCCAAGGTGCTTCACAAGAGCGTTATAAAACAAAATTTGACACCTAGCCATATAAGGCGATATTATGGCAGATGGCCAAAAGTTTGGTCAAGGAGGGAGGTTTTAAGGAGTGTGTCAAAGGAAGAAAGAAAGGTTGAAAGGTGAAGAGGTTTAGGAAGGGAATTCCAGAGTTTAGGGCTTAAGCAGCAGAATGCACTGCCACCTGTGGTAGAGCAATTAAGATCAAGGATACTCATGAGTCCAGAACTGGAGGAGCACAGATATCTCAGAGGGCTGTGGGGCTGGAGAAAATTAGGGAGAAAGCAAAAAGCAAGGTCATGGAGGGATTTGAAAATAAGGATGAGAATTTTAAAGTCAAGGTGTCGCTTGACTGGAAGCCAATACAGGTCAGCGATCACAAGGGTGATGCATGAACGGGACCTGGTATGAGGAATCCGAACAGCAGAATTATGGATGACTGAATGACCTCAGTTTATGAAGACTAGAATGTGGAAGTCCAGTCAAGTCTAGAGGCAACAAAGACATGGATGAGGGTTTCAGCAGCAGATGAGCTGAGGTAGGGAAAGAGTCGGGCAATGCTACAGAGGTGGAAATAGGCGATCTTATCGAAGGTTACAGAGATAGGGAGAGTTGAACTCATAAGAAATTAAGAAATAGGAGCAGGAGCAGGCCATTCGGCCCCTCAAGCCTGCCCCACCATTCAATAAGATCATGGCTGTTCTGCCCCAGACCTCAACCCTCATGGAGGGATTTGAACACAAGGATGAGAATTTTAAAACCGATGCATTGCTGGACCAGGATACAATGGCCGGTGACAAGCTTCAAAGATGGCAGGGCGCATGCGCAGGAATTATTCCCCGGCGTCACCACAATATTTAGTACGGCGACTCATTTACATGGCGGGGACGGACCACCCACCCCCAATGACATGGTGGGGGGCAGGCGCTCCATCCCCGGCAACTGCATCAGGCGCCACCACGCAGGCGCTGTTTTAAAAGGGCTTCAGGCCCTTCCAAGTAATTAAAATTTTTAAAGCCAAAGGGGAGAGAAAATTAAAGTTAAAAATTTATTCAAAGTTTCAGTCCCCTCTCTCACCCACCAATGACTTATCAATTTATTAATTGCCCTATCACCCCAAAAAAACTAATCTCGCAATCCCGACCTTCCCCCCCCAAAAGTTTAGAAACTTTAACCTTCAACACCTTCCCACCATCCCCTCCACCAATCACTTTAGTTTTTCCCGTTTGCGTGCCCCCCCCGAAAACTTAGCTGCTCCCCCCTCCCAACCAGTGTTCCGCTGTTCCGCATCGGATCTCCGAACAGAGATCTGAAGGAACGGGAATTCTGGCAGCCGGCGGGAATATCACAGCAGGACAGCCTTCGCGACGAGGTAAGTATTTAGTATTAGTCATTAAAATAAATTTACATATTTTATTGAAGTTCCTGTCGCCAATCGGCGGGGGGGAGGGCTGCCACGAGGCCTTGCTGCCGCCAATAATATGGGGCAGCAGTGCAGCCCTCCTTCAGCATTACACTAGGGTGTCAGCCTAGATCCTCAAGTGTCCAACAATAATTACTGCAAATTAAAACCATTCATTATGTTAAGTGTTTTCGGATGTTTCTGAGATACATTGTGTCTGTTGCGTTGAGAAGAATGTACAAAAAGGATAAAAACAGGTGCATGTAAAACCTATATATTCTATCCAGTTTTATTGCAAGAAAGGAGCCTGGGTGAAGGGCCAAAACAACACCGAGGCTGAGACTGCAAGAAAATACAAAAAAACATAGTGAATTGGATGCAAGAATAGAAAAGCAAACTTGGCTGGAAACGTTATTGAAAATGGTACAGAGGACCAGTGTTTGGCCTATGTTATAAACCATATGACTGGATTTGTTCCATGTTTTGCACTGCATTATGTAGGTGGTTATGTGAATTCTTTCAACACCTGCTGGATAAGCAATTTTAATAGTAATAAATATAAACATTTGGTAACATTTCTATAGGGATGATGCTGAAATTTGCAATCAGTACTGCATATTTTATTAATCATCAGGATTCATCTATCTTAATTCATTAAAATGTGATAAAATACAGAATATTAATTCAATGTTATTCTTGAAAAAGTATAAGATTGAATAAAGGATTATAACATAAGAATACATTTGCCATGGAAATGAGTACAGCAAAAGCATATGTAAGACTTTATGTGATGAAACTAGTTTAGGAATGTAGGTGGACAATCTCTAATGATACAGATTGTGCCAAGTAATACTTGAATAATAATTTTGTCTTGGTTCTGGATGTTTTAACCATCTTCCCACAGACAGCATTTGACAAAAAAACACTCTTAATGCTGAGGTTTTTAAAGCATTGTGTATTCTCACAAATTATAGAAAAAATGCATTCAATGAAGGGTAATTAATATGCTAATTGGAAGTTGCTTCTCCCACATACTAAACAGCAAGCAATTCTTCATCTTGTGTTTCCAGAAAACATTTTTCATCATTGTGTTGGAAAACTCTTTGATCTCTCTTGGTCTGTAAGCGGAGTAATGGAAGAAGCACAGGCTTTTTGTCACAATGAGAGTGGATTTTAAAGAACAGAGCATTGTGGAAGGCTTTTAGTAATAAGATGTTGCACAGGAGGCAGGCATCTAAAGGCTGAAAAAACAGGAGGAAAATGGTTTTAACATGGTCTGTAGGTCAGAACACAGAGATATTAGCCTGTTTAAGTAAGACGAGGCAACAAAGTGAGAGTAACATTGCATATTTCTTATTTTGCATCATTACGCAAATACAAGTTGCACTGATTGGTCCAAGTGACTAATCAGACCAGTTGGTCTGCACATTTCACATTAATATGGAATAAAGCAGTTTAGCAAACTTTGCCTTATCTTATGCTAACTCAGTCCAACTTCAGAGAGGTTGAAGAAATACATGTGCATGGATCTCCGATTCAGGTCACAAGGGGATTCTGCTGTTAGTCCCTTGGAAACCACCACCATACCAGTAGATGTAGGGCAGGAAGCAGCAACTTCCATGGAAGTAAGGTGCTCAGACCACTTATATAAGTGACTGATGTTACTGAACCTGAGAAGGAATCAATGGCAGACCGAAGTTCTACCAACCAATAAAACTTTTCTTCCTACATTAAAACAGTAACTACACTTCAAAAAGTACTTCATTGGCTGTGAAGCGCTTTCAGACATCTGGTGGTCATGAAAGGTGTTATATAAATGTAACTCTTTCTTTCATTGGATACCAAACAAGTTGTATTGTGCTTATGAAACTAAAGGCTGTATTTTACACTGCCCCAGTGGGTCGGTTGGTGGCGTGGGGGCGGCGTAAAATTGAATGGGAGGCTCCAGGAGGCCTACCCGCCCCGTTCCCGCCTCCGGTCATCTTTATGGCGGTCGGGTGGGGGTTGGAAAACAGTCTGCCAGGCTGAGGCCAATCAAGGCCCTTAAGTGGCCACTTAATGGCCATTGCCCATGACAACAGGTGTTTTACCCATATGCCCAGCGATAGCTGCCGGCCTTTCCACGCACTGGAGGGGCCATGGCAGTTGGGCACAGGGTACCCGATTGAGGGCCGCCCCAGCATCCCAACCCACCCCCGGGACCCAAGACACCCTGTCCCTCCAAACGACCACTCCAGCCTCACCAGGGAAGGACCGATCTCCCTGGTGGGGCAAGCCCAACTTACCTCATCTCCAGGCTCCATCTGGTCGGCTAGGCTGCAGTCCCAGCAATGTCCACTGCTCCTGGTGGTGCTGCTGGGACTAAGAGCTGCCGGCCCGCTGATTGGCCGGCAGCTCAATGAGGTGGGATCTCCTCCCTCAAGCGGGTGGAAGTCCCGCCTCAGGAAAATTAATGCCCAGGGACCTGTAAAATGCGAGACGGATCCACGGGCTAGGCGGAAACGGGTTCGCCACTGACTTTTACGTCAGTGGCGAATTCCCGTCCGCCTAAGGTAAAATCCAGCCCTAAGTCTTCACATTCTCCATTTAGTAGTAAAATCACTCATAACCAAATATTTGGTATGCTATACCCATGAAGTATCAACCTGGAATATCAAGAGTGCCAGATTTTCAACTTTGGCCCAGAAAGGGTGATAAGTCTGCTGTGTGCCCACAGCGTCTGACCAAGGCTGGACTCAGGAGACTTGAATCATTTTCAGGTTCAGGGCTCACTTGAATGTCACTGGTATGTTGCAGACATAATTTTTTTTTATTTATTCATTCATCAGATGTGAGCATCACTGGCAAATCCAGCATTTGTTCCCCATCCCTAAATGCCCTTTAGAAGGTGGTGTTGGGCTGTCTTCTTTAACTGCTGTAGTCCATATGGTGCAGGTACCCCCACAGTGTTGTTAGGGAGGGAGTTCCAGGATTTTGATCCAGCGACAGTGAAGGAACGGAGATATAGTTCCAAGTCAGGATAGTGTGTTGCCTGGAGGGGAACTTGCAGGTTGCAGGTAGTGGTGTTCCCTTGATCTGCTTTCCTTGTCCTTCTAGGTGGTAGAGGGTGCTCCACAGCAACTCGCTGGGCAGAGATGGCGGAAACTCAACCAGCTTTTGCACATAGCTGGCCGGCATCTAGAGCATGTTGTGGGGGATGGGGACAGGATTGGATCAGGAAATGTTTGCCGTTGCAGGGGGAGGAGTTGGGTTGGTGAAAACAGACCCACAGTGGGCCAGAAGGTTTTGAGGGACCCAAAAGAACATTTATGCTCTTTCTGGCACCACAAAGTTCTTTTAAAAAATAACTCTCTGTTTCCTGAGTGGTGTCTAGCTTTCCCTTTCGGGACCATTTGGTAGGGCGCTCAAAGTCAAGGTAAAATTGGAACGAGCAATTTCCTTTTCCAAGGCACCTGGGCCACTGGAGCTTACACTACCCTTCCAGATTTTTTTGGGCTTCCGTTTTTACCAGCTTCATAAGAACGTAAGAAATAGGAGCATGAGTATGCCATTTGACCCCACGAGTCCACTCCTCTGCCATTCAGTATCATGGCTGATCGGATTGTGGCTTCAACTCCACTTTCCTGCCTTCCTCCCGAGGATGCAGGACATCAGTTCCAGGGGATCTGTAACCCTTTAGTCGTATTAGCATTCCTAATACTTTTTCTCTTGTGATTGTTTCAAGTTTTTCTCTCTCCCTTTTGCCTCTTGAGATTCTACCATTATTGGGATACTTTTAGTGTTTCCTACCATGAAGACAGATACAAAATGTTTGTTCAAAGTTTCTGCCATTTCCTTGCTTGCCATTATTAATTTCCCAGTCTCATCCTCTAAAGGACAAACATTTACTTTAGTTGCACTCTTTCTTTTTATATTCTTGTAGAAGTTCCTACTGTTTGTTTTTATATTTTTTGCTAGCTTACTCTCATATTCTCCCTTTTTGTTTTAGTCATCCTTTGCTTCTTTCTAAAATTTTCTCCATCATCTGACCTACTGCTAATCTTCAGAAAATTGTATGCCTTTTGTTTCAATTTGATACCACCCTTAACTTCCTTAGTTAGCCAAGCATGGTTCATCCTCCTTGTAGAGTCTTTCTTTCTCATCGCCACTTTGTCAGCTATTCACACATTCTCTGTCTCTGTAAATATCTTTAATTTATTTTATTTCTATTGTTATGCCTCTGAATATATCTTAGCATTTAACCATTACCTGTTTTCCATGTAAGCACATTCCTTTTAGGAGCGTAGTAGGCCATTCAGCCCCTTGCACCTGTTCTACCATTCAAATTGAACCTGGCTGCTCTGTCTCTTAACTGAATTTACCTGCTTTGGTTCCTTAATACCCTTACCTAACAAAAATCTAATCATCTCAGTTTTGAAATTTTCAACTGACCTAACTTCAACACCCTTTTTCTGAAGCGAGTTCCAGACTTCCACTAAGAACTTCCTCACATCATGCATGAATAGCTGAGCTCAAATTGGCAAGTTGTGCCACCTTGTTCTGGATTCCCAGTGGAAATAGTTTCTCTCTATCTATCATATCAAATCCTTTAATTATCTTTCTTGTGTATTTGTATTTTCCTTCCCAACTTCTTTTATTCTATTCATGTTTATGTGCTGTCCATCTGGAATATCTTCCACTCCTGATGGAGGATGAATTACTTCTGAAAAGGTAACTTGACCATTCTTTCTACACATGCTGTCCGATCTGCTCTGTGTTTTCGTACCAGCTTTGTAACGTTACCTTGGAAAATTATTGAAAATGTTGGCTGTGCCTCATGTTACTAAGAAACTTCAATGAAATGCTAATAAAGCTGTGAGAGTGTATGACAGGAATCCCAGCCAGTAGTGACACAGCTGTAATAATGATCTCTTTATGTCACTCAAGCAGCAAACAAACCATTTAAACACTGTAAGTTTTGATACTGCAGTTGTGGCGTGTACGAGATGTTAAAAAAAAAGTCTGAATGCCTGTGATTTTTTTTTGAATGGCTTATCGATCAACAAGGACCTAAACATGCGTATAAGTTCAGCAATGGAGTCAGACAAGCACACCTTTGCAAGTGGAGAATCCCCGAGTAAGTAAATAAGATTAAACATATGGCAAAACATACTCGACTGGATAACTAATGGTTTTGACAACTGAGAGAACATGGGGTTCTGAAAGAAGATCCATGCTAAAGAAATGTACATAGGCCAGACATGGGCATTGCTGGAATGCAGCAGTGTGGGACAAATATGGTACATGAAGGAAATCAGTTAAAAGACATATGCAATAAATATTGCACCTGCAGAGAAATTTTAACTAAAATGTAGCAATAGCAGAGTAAAGCAAATTACGTTATGCACGCTATCAGGAACAACAGAATGTATAACAGGGGGGAGGATTTCTGTGCCTTAATTCCCATTCCTCTTATGTTTAATCTGGCACACAACAGAAGGGCACAGCACGCAACAGGAATTAGATCTCCAGATGTTAACTTCAATCAGTTTGATGAAATAATGAATAATTTGTTTGGGATGGAGAGTTTAGAATGCATTAGTGCTGCAGAAATTGGAGGAGAGGACAGCATGAGTGCATTATATTAATCATGTATCTTATTCTATGATTTGTAGGATATTTTACATTAACATATTGATGCATACTGATTGTGAACAAGCCCATTATACTGCATGTGACTAAAGATTGCTCAAATTGATAATTGCATTGATCTACTCCTAATATATTGTTATAACCAGGTGAGGAAAGTGTCTAGGGGTCTTTCTCAGCCTTCTCTTGGTCTTATTGTAACAGGATTTAATTTTTAAACACACTGTGTTTTGAGCTCCCCCTTAGTGAATCCTTGTTCACCGCTTTCCATTTATAAGGCAAAAAATGAGCACAAACAGTCCTTCTTAGGTTTAAAGAAGAAAAGTGAAATTTATTAAAACTTAAACTTAAACTTTAATTCGGTTAACGCCAACGGATACATGCCGTGCCCCACGCTAGCATGCATGTGCGATATGCACATGCAAATAGACAGAAAAGAGCAGAAGAAAAATAAAGTAGAGAGATTTGAGGCAATATCAGAAGAGTTTCTTGTCACTGTACTTTGAGCTCACTGTCGTCCTTTTGTAGGTAGTTCTTGCTTGTTGGTAATTCTTGCTTTTCATTGGAGCCCAGTATTCTTCTTAAACGTTGTTCACTATAGGAAACTTTTCTCTCTTGAGGTTCATGTGTCTTCCATGGTTTCCAAAGCTGGTGAAAGCGAGATGAGAGCTGACAGGAGAGAGGGTGGCAAATGTTATTCCCTTGTTCAAGAAAGGGAATAGGGATAACCCTGGGAATTATAGACCTGTCAGTCTTACGTCGGTAGTGGGCAAATTATTGGAGAGGATTCTGAGAGACAGGATTTATGATTATTTGGAAAAGCATAGTTTGATTAGAGACAGTCAGCATGGCTTTGTGAGGGGCAGGTCATGCCTCACAAGCCTTATTGAATTCTCTGAAGATGTGACAAAACACATTGATGAAGGAAGAGCAGTGGATGTGGTGTATATGGATTTTAGCAAGGCGTTTGATAAGGTTCCCCATGGTAGGCTCATTCAGAAAGTAAGGAGGCATGGGATACAGGGAAAGTTGGCTGTCTGGATACAGAATTGGCTGGCCCATAGAAGACAGAGGGTGGTAGTAGATGGAAAGTATTCAGCATGGAGCTCGGTGACCAGTGGTGTTCTGCAGGGATCTGTTCTGGGACCTCTGCTCTTTGTGATTTTTATAAATGATGAGGAAGTGGAAGGCTGGGTTAGCAAGTTTGCTGATGACACGAAGGTTGCTGGAGTTGTGGATAGTGTGGAAGGCTGTTGTAGGTTGCAGCGGGACATTGACAGGATGCAGAGCTGGGCTGAGAAGTGGCAGATGAAGTTCAGCCTGGAAAAGTGTGAAGTGATTCATTTTGGAAGGTCGAATTTGAATGCAGAATACAGGCTTAAAGACAGGATTCTTGGTAGTGTGGAGGAACAGAGGGATCTTGGGGTCCATGTCCATAGATCGCTCAAAGTTGCCACCCAAGTTGATAGGGTTGTTAAGAAAGCGTATGGTGTGTTGGCTTTCATTAACAGGGGGATTGAGTTTAAGAGCCATGAGGTTATGCTGCAGCTCTATAAAGCCCTGGTTAGACCACACTTGGAATATTGTGTTCAGTTCTGGTCGCCTCATTATAGGAAGGATGTGGAAGCTTTAGAGAGGGTGCAGAGGAAATATACCAGGATGCTGCCTGGACTGGAGGGCATGTCTTACGAAGAAAGGTTGAGGGAGCTAGGGCCTTTCTCATTGGAGCGAAGAAGGATGAGAGGTGACTTGATAGAGGGGTACAAGATGATGAGAGGCATAGATAGAGTGGATAGCCAGAGACTTTTTCCCAGGGTGGAAAGGGCTATCACCAGGGGGCATAATTTTAAGGTGATTGGAGGAAGGTTTCAGGGAGATGTCAGAGGTAGGTTCTTTACACAGAGAGTGGTGGGTGCGTGGAATGCACTGCCAGTGGTGGTAGTAGAAGCAGATACATTAGGGACATTTATGCGACTCTTGGATAGGTACATGGATGATAGTAGTATGAAGGGTATGTAGATAGTTTAATCCTAGAGTAGGTTAAAGGTTCGGCACAACATCGTGGGCCGAAGGGCCTGTACTGTGCTGTACTGTTCTATGTTCTATGTTCTAGTCCAGGAGCAAACAGCTTTCTGAGTTCAAATTCTCTGTGGCAAGTTCAAATTCAAAAAACTCCAACAGCCAGTTAGTCATGGGTCTGACCATGTCTGTTTGTGTATTCAGCCATTTTAACAGTTAACCTGGAATGCTAGCCTCCCCACCTTCAACGTCTGGTAATCAAAAGTCCATTGTGGATTAAATTGGAGCAAGGAGTGGCCCCTTTGTCCTTTCCAACTACTATGTGTTACTATGCAAATATCTTTCCAGTCAAAGGTCTGGTGTTTTTTTTTAAACAAGTTCTTTCTTTACTGCAGTAACACTTTAAAAATCAAGGTTCATGTGGCAAAATTAATGTCTCATTCTTGGCAGTTGGGGGTCTGCATGACAGTGCAATCTTCTCTTTTCACAGAGTAACATCAGCTGTACCTGGAGAACAGCACCAATCACCACCCACACAAAACAGCATTGTTGTACATACTGGAGAATTAAACAATGATTTTGATAAGGAAGTGATAGCAATGTTGCTGTCTGATGAATGTCTAGCTAGTATAGGGCAATGCACATAGGCCTGTATAAGTAATAACTTGGGCAATTCTGAAAGGACTAAATCCAGTTTAATAAAATCAATTCACTTTTAATGTGTCATCGATTATTCCTTCGTTGTGGATAGAATGAAGTGTCAGTGCTCCTAAAACCAAACAAAACAAATGCAGTGCACAACAAAAAAGTAAGCAGCTGTAGAATATAGCAACTCATAGGAAAAATGGGCAATGAGTATCTATCTGCTACACCTGTCTTCCTTCCTCGTGTAACTGGTCTACTGCTGATTTCCATTTGGATGAATGTACTGGAATGCATGATGAAGCAATGCATGACAAAGTGACCAACTCTTGCAATATCTCTTGTGACAATAAAGCATGGGGCAGTGTCATTTTATTGCCATTGGTAGAGCATTATAGACAATTGACTGTTCCTGCAGGTCATTGTGAACAAAGGTGGGACAACTCAATCACAGCCCAGGCTTTCTCATACACTGAATTTCCACTAAGATCATATAGTTCATTCTGTTAAACTACACCCACTGCCTAGCATAGCACTTACATCCAGTCATGCACTTCTATGGTCTCTGTGTTTGTGGTTTGCCCCCTCCTCCTGCTATTCCATTGTGACAAACCTGTCCATGGCCATTTCATCCATGCTTTTTGGCAGAAAACTGCTCTGTGCTATTAATTTCTTTCCCGGCTGTGGCAATATTTTTAAATCTTCTTCATTAACCTCCTTAAATCCTGAACTAGAGTAAAATGCTTATTATCAAACAGGACTCTGCAAATCCTAGAAAACTGCACAAATTCATTAACAAGTTATATTTTCCAATCTTCTGTTGTGTAATGTCACAAACACGCGAACAATGATGAGCAGGAAAATACCCTCTGGTCCATCCAGCCTATCCCACATAATTGTGATAGCTTATGTATATACACTCCCCAACCCACCTGAAACCATGTGATATTGTAGGAGAGGTGAAAACACAGACAAAAACACAGGACAATTCATGATTTAAAAAAAGTCTGAGAAATTCCCCTCCGACTCATTTAGGCAATCAAAAATAGATCAGGAAACTGAATACCTCTGTGCAGTACCTACCTTTTGGAGGAGGTGATCTCTGCCCCTGGCAGAAAAAGGCCCAGCTCTCATTTTGTCTGAGCAAAGGATTTAGTTTTATCCCCTTACGCTCCCACCTCAATGAATTTTGTGCTCGGCATGACGTTGAGCTCTTCTTCCGTCGCCTTCGCCTCCGGCCTCACTTCTTTGGCCAGGAGTCCTCCCCGACCAGTGCCCGTCTCCAGTGTTCTTCCTCCGCCTGGACCCCTCTTTCTCGTCTCTTGCCCGCTCTTGATTATTTCATTGCGAACTGTTGACGTGATATCAGCTGTCTTAATAAACTCACTCCAGTGTGTCTCCCTCTGCACTCCATTCTCTCAGGTCTAACCCCGACACTGTGATCAAAGCTGCTGACAAGGATGGTGCTGTTGTTGTTTGACATATAGATCTCTATCTTTCAGAGGCTGAGCGCCAACTCTCAGACACTTCTTCCTACCTCCCCCTGGATCATGACCCCACCATTGAATATCAAGTCACTGTCTCCAGGACTGTCACAGACCTCATCTCCTCCAGAGATTTTTTCTCCACAGCTTCCAACCTCATAGTCACGCAACCCTGGACAGCCCATTTTACCTCTTTCCCACAATCCACAGCAGGACTGTCCTGGTAGACCCTTCATTTCAGCCTGTTCCTATCTTGACTCTATTTTTTCTCCCCTGGTCCAGTCTCTTCCCACCTACATCTGTGACTCTTCTGACGCCCTACATCATTTCAACAATTACAAGTTTCCTGACCCTAACTGCCTCTTCTTCACTATACAAGTCTAACCTCTCTACATCTCCATCCCCCACCAGGACAGTCTAAGGGTTCTCCGCTTCCTCCTTGAACACAAGCCCAACCAGTCCCCATCCAACACCATCCTCCTCCACCTGGCTGAACTTGTTCTCACATCGAACAACTTCTCCTTCAATTCCACTCACTTCCTCCTAATAAAAGGTGTTGCAATGGGTACCCGCATGCCTCTCATTTTGTGGGGTATATCAAACACTCCTTGTTCCAGTCCTACTCAGACCCTCTTCCACAACTCTTTTTCCCGTACAATGAATACTGTATCAGTGCGGTTTCCTGCTCTCGCCCTGAACTGGAAAACTTCATCAACTTTGATTCCAATTTCCATTCTTCTCTTACCTTCACATGTTCCATCTCTGACATTTCCCTTCCCTTCCTCAACTTCTCTATCTCCATCTCTGGGGATATTCATTATAAGCCTCCCACAGCTACCTCGACAACATTTCCTCACACCCTGCCTCCTGTAAGGACTCCACTCCATTCTCTCAGTTTCTCCATCTGCGATGCATCTGTTCTTTTTTATTCTTTCACAGGATATGGGCGTCACTGGCTAACTGCCCATCCCTAACTGCCCTTCAGAAGGTTGTGGTGAGCTGCCACTGTAGTCCATGTGGTGTAGGTATACTTACAGTGCTGTTAGGAACGGAGCTCCAGGATTTTGACCCAGCGACAGTGAAGGAACAGCGTCCAAGTCAGAATGGTGTGTGGCTTGAAGGGGAACTTGCAGATGGTGGTGTTCCCATGCATCTGCTTTCCTTGTCCTTCTTGGTGGTACAGGTTGAGGTTTTGGAAGGTGCTGTTGAAGGAGTCTTGGTGAGTTGCTATAGTGCACCTTGTAGATGGTACACACTGCTGCCACTGTGCATCGGTGGTGGAGGGAGTGAATGTTGAAGGTGGTGGATGGGGAGCCAATCAAGCGGGCCACTTTGTCCTAGATGGTGTTGAGCTTCGTGAGCGTTGTCGGTGCTGCATTCATCCAGGCAAGTGGGGGGTATTCCATCACACTCCTGACTTGTGCCTTGTAGATGGTGGAGAGCCTTTGGGGAGTCAGGAGGTGAGTTACTCACTGCAGAATTTCCAACCTCTGACCTGCTCTTCCAGTCACAGTACTTACATAGCTGGTCCAGTCCAGTTTCCGGTCAATGGTAACCCCCAGGATGTTAATAGTTGGGGATTCAGTGAGGGTAATGTCATTGCATGTCAAGGGGAGATGGTTGGATTCTCTTCTGCTGAACATTGTCATTTCCCGGTACTTGTGTGGCATGAATGTTACTTGCCACTTATCAGCCCAAGCCTGAATGTTGTCCAGGTCTTGCTGCATCTGGACATGGGCTGCTTCACTATCTGAGGATTCGCAAATGGTGCTGAACATCATCAGCGAACATCCCCAGTTCTGACCTTATGATGGAAGGAAGGTCATTGATGAAGCAGCTGAAGATGGTTGGGCCTAGGACACTACCCTGAGGAACTCCTGCAGTGATGTCATGGAGCTGAGATGATTGACGTCCAACAATCACAACCAACTTCCTTTGTGCTGAGTCTGACTCCAACCAGCAGAGGGTTTTCCCCATGATTGCCATTGACAACAGTTTTGCTAGGGCTCCTTGATGCCATACTCAGTCAAATGCTGCCTTGATGCCAGTCACTCTTAACGCACTTCTTAATTTCAGCTCTTTTGTCCATGTTTGGACCAAGGCTATAATGAGGTCAGTGGCCCTGGCGGAATCCATACTGAGCATCAGTTATTGTTGAGTAAGTGCCACTTGATGGCATGTCAACGACACCTTCCATCACTTTGCTGATGATTGAGAGTAGATGGTCCGGTTATTGGCCAGGTTTGATTTGTCCTGCTTTTTGAGTACAGGACATACCTGGGCAATTTTCCACATTGCCGGGTAGATGTCAGTGTTGTAGCTGTGCTAGAACAGCTTG
Organism: Heterodontus francisci; assembly: GCF_036365525.1. Classification (NCBI taxonomy): domain Eukaryota; kingdom Metazoa; phylum Chordata; class Chondrichthyes; order Heterodontiformes; family Heterodontidae; genus Heterodontus; species Heterodontus francisci. The sequence continues at coordinate 262,571,086 of NC_090371.1, forward strand.
GCTAGCGGAGCAGCCAGTTCTGGAGTTCTGATGATGTAACCTTCCACAATAGCACTTCTGATATGTCTTCCTTTTTACTCAATTGAGGATTCCCCCCCACTATGGTTGACAGGGCCCTTGACCGTGTCCAATCCATTTCCCACACTTCTGCCCTCACCCGTTCCCCTCCCTCCCAGAATTGCGACAGGGTTCCCCTTGTCCTTACTTTCCACCTCACCAGCCTCCAAATCCAAAGGATCATCCTCTGCCACCTCCAGCATGATACCACCATTAAACATATCTTCCCCTCCCCTGTCAGTATTCCAACGGGACCATTCCCTCTGTGACACCCTGGTCCACTCCTCCATCACCCCCGACACCTTGTCCCCTTCGCATGGCAACTTCCCATGCAATCGCAGGAGTGTAACTCGTGCCCTTTTACCTCCTCTCTCCTCACCATCCAAGGCCCCAAACATTCCTTCCAGGTGAAGCAACAATTTACTTGTACTTCTTTTAATTTAGTGTACTGTATTCGCTGCTCACAATGCAGTCTCCTTTACACTGGGGAGGCCAAACGCAGATTGGGTGACCGCTTTGTGGAATACCTCCACTCAGTCCACAAGCATGACCCCAAGCTTCCAGCTTGCCTGTCATTTTAATTCACCACCCTGCTCTTATGCCCACATTCCTGTCCTTGGCTAGCTACAGTGTTCCAATGAAGCTCAATACAAGCTTGAGGAACAGCACGTCATCTTCCAATCAGTCAATCTTCAGCCTTCTGGACTCAACATTGAATTCAACAATTTCAGAGCATGACTGCCATTTTAATTTATTAAATTATCTTATTTTATTTTATTTTGTTTTTTTTTTGACCATGTGCCTGTCTTAAACTTGTTATTTATGTTTTTGCTTCTGGACAGAGCTGTTCATTATTCTGCCATTAACACATTCTCTGAACTGATGCTTTGTCTTTTACTACCTTTGTCTTTTGTTCTGTGACATCTTTGTCATTTATCTCTCCTGCCCTCTGCCCTATCACACACCTTCCCTTTTGTTTTTGTTCCGCCTCCCCCCTGTCACTTGCTCAAAGCCGATTACATTTCTAACTTTTGCCAGTTCTGATGAAAGGTCACAGACCTGAAACGTTAACTCTGTTTCTCTCTCCACAGATTCTGCCAGACCTGCTGAGTATTTTCAGCACTTTCTGTTTTTATTTCATTTTCGGCTCCTTGTTACACTAGTAGGAGTGTGAAAAGCATGAATAAACACAGACAATGAAAGATTTACCCCTTTCACTTTCTTTTGACATTGCACTACTACTCGCATGTAATTTTTCACAGTATGTAGGCACTAGTGTAGTGGTATTGTCATTAGACAAGAAACCCAAAACATTTCTTTGGGGACATGGGTTCGAATCCCCCCACAGCAAAAGATGGAATTTGAATTTAATTAATAAATCTTTAATTAAAGCTAGTCTAATGATGGCCATGAAACCATTGTCGATTGTTGGAAAAACCCATCTGGTTTACTAATGTCCTTTAGGGAAGGAAATCTGCTGTCCTTACCTGGTCTGACCTACATGTGACTCCAGACCCACAGCAAAGTGGTTAACTCTTACATGCCCTCTGAAATTGCCGAGCAAGCCACTCAGTTGTACCTAACCACTATGAAGTCAATAAAAAGGAATGAAACTGGATGGACCACCCAGCATTGACCTACGCACCGGAAACGACAACGGCAAACCCAGCCATGTTGACCCTGCAAAGTCCTCCTTACTAACATCTGGGGGCTTGTGCCAAAGTTGGGAGAGCTGTCCCACAGACTAGTCAAGCAACAGCCTGACATAGTCATACTCACGGAATCATACCTTACAGACAATGTCCCGGACACTGCCATCACCATCCCCGGGTATGTCCTGTCCCACTGGCAGGACAGACACACCAGAGGTGGTGGCACAGTGGTATACAGTAGGGAGGGAGTTGCCCTGGAAGTCCTCAACATCAACTCTGGACCCCATGAAGTCTCATGGCATCAGGTCAAACATGGGCAAGGTAACCTCCTACTGATTACCACCTACCGCCCTCCCTCAGCTGATGACTCAGTACTCCTCCATGTTGAACACCACTTGGAGGAAGCACTGAGGGTGGCAAGGGCACAAAATGTACTCTGGGTGGGGGACTTCAATGTCCATCACCAAGAGTGGCTCGGTAGCACCACTACTGACCGAGCTGGCCGAGTCCTAAAGGCAATAGCTGCTAGACTGGGCCTGCGGCAGGTGGTGGGGGAACCAACATGAGGGAAAAACATACTTGACCTCGTCCTCACCAATCTGCCTGCCGCAGATGCTTCTGTCCATGACTGTATTGGTAGGAGTGGCCTCCGCACAGTCCTTGTGGAGACTAAGTCCCGCCTTCACATTGAGGATACCATCCATCGTGTTGTGTGGCACTATCACCGTGCTAAATGGGATAGATTTCAAACAGATCTAGCAATGCAAAACTGGGCATCCATGAGGCGCTGTGGGCCATCAGCAGCAGCAGAACTGTACTCAACCGCAATCTGTAACCTCATGGCCCGGCATATCCCCCACTCTACCATTACCATCAAGCCAGGAGACCAACCCTGGTTCAATGAAGAGTGCAGGAGGGCATGCCAGGAGCAGCACCAGGCATACCTCAAAATGAGGTGTCAACCTGGTGAAGCTACACCCCAGGTCTACTTGCATGCCAAACTGCATAAGCAGCATGCGAAAGAGCTAAGCGATCTCATAACCAACGGATCAGATCTAAGCTCTGCAGTCCTGCCACATCCAGCCGAGAATGGTAGTGGACAATTAAACAACTAACTGGAGGTGGTGGCTCCACAAATATCCCCATCCTCAATGATGGGGGAGCCCAGCACATCAGTGCGAAAGATAAAGCTGAAGCATTTGCAACAATCTTCAGCCAGAAGTGCCGAGTGGATGATCCATCTCGACCTCCTCCTGAAGTCCCCAGCATCACAGATGCCAGACTTCAGCCAATTCAATTCACTCCGCGTGATATCAAGAAACGACTGAAGGCACTGGATACTACAAAAGCTATGGGACCTGACAATATTCCGACAATAGTACTGAAGATCTGTGCTCCAGAACTTGCAGCGCCCCTAGCCAAGCTGTTCCAGTACAGCTACAACACTGGCATCTACCCTGCAATGTGGAAAATTGCCCAGGTATGTCCTGTACACAAAACGCAGGACAAGTCCAACCCAGCCAATTACCGCCCCATCAGCCTACTCTCAATCATCAGTAAAGTGATGGAAGGTGTCATCAACAGTGCCATGAAGCGGCACTTGCTTAGCAATAACCTGCTCAGTGACACTCAGTTTGGGTTCCGCCAGGGCCACTCAGCTCCTGACCTCATTACAGCCTTGGTTCAAACATGGACAAAAGAGCTGAACTCAAGAGGTGAGGGGAGAGTGACTGCCCTTGACATCAAGGCAGCATTTGACCGAGTATGGCATCAAGGAGCCCAAGCAAAACTGAGTTCAGTGGGAATCAGCGGGAAAACACTCTGCTGACTGGAACCATATCTAGCTCAAAGGAAGATGGTTGTGGTTGTTGGAGGTCAATCATGTGAGCTCCAGGACATCACTGCAGGAGTCCCTCAGGGTAGTGTTCTAGGCCCAAACATCTTCAGCTGCTTCATCAATGACCTTCCTTCAATCATAAGGTCAGAAGTGGGGATATTCGCTGATGATTGCACAATGTTCAGCACCATTCGTGACTCCTCAGATACTGAAGCAGTCCATGTAGAAATGCAACAAGACCTGGACAATATCCAGACTTGGGCTGATAAGTGGCAAGTAACATTCGCGCCACACAAGTGCCAGGCAATGACCATCTCCAACAAGAAAGAATCTAACCATCTCTCCTTGACATTCAACGGCATTACCATTGCTGAATCCCCCACTATCAACATCCTAGGGGCTACCATTGACCAGAAACTGAACTGGACCAGCCATGTAAATACCGTGGCTACAAGAGCAGGTCAGAAGCTAGGAATCCTGAGGTGAGTAACTCACCTCCTGACTCCCCAAAGTCTGTCCACCATCTACAAGGCACAAGTCAGGAGTGTGATGGAATAATCTCCACTTGCCTGGATGGGTGCAGCTCCAACAACACTCAAGAAGCTCGACACCATCCAGGACAAAGCATCCCGCATGATTGGCACCCCATCTACGAACATTCCACCACTGATGCAGCAGTGTGTACCATCTACAAGATGCACTGCAGCAATGCACCAAGGCTCCTTAGACAGCACCTTCCAAACCCGCAACCTCTACCAACGAGAAGGACAAGGGCAGCAAATACATGGGAACACCACCACCTGCAAGTTCCCCTCCAAGTCACACACCATCCTGACTTGGAACTATATCGCCGTTCCTTCACTGTTGCTGGGTCAAAATCCTGGAACTCCCTTCTTAACAGCACTGTGGGTATACCGACCCCAAATGGACTGCAGCGGTTCAAGAAGGCAGCTCACCACCACCTTCTCAAGGGCAATTAGGGATGGGCAATAAATGCTGGTCTGGCAGCGACGCCCACATCCCATGAATGAATAAAATAAATGTTGCTGTGCTGAACTTGCAATGATGCAAAATTTGCAGTAGATATCAGGTTACCCAGCCATCCTCTAGAATAGAAGATGATAGGTCCGTGAGTTGACCCCTGAAGCTGGAGGCTGGGGGTGAGTTGGAGAGGCCACAGCGGCAATGACCCAGACAAGTTTTGCAGAGCCTGAAGAAGCCAGAAACAAACAATGGAAATGAAAAATCAGGATAGGTGTTCAATGGGCAGCCAATCTGTTTTTTCCCATTATACGTGATCACCAAAAATAACATATGCATTTTCTATATATTGACCATATTTGCTGGGCATATTGGAATTTCTGCAGTAAAATACTGTAATGCAATGTGGAAGCAATTTATTGCCCAGTTGTCACACTGATATAGCATTACTGTCTTACTAATCACTTCTGAGCAACATTCCAGGTGCCACTGATGGGATAAGCATCCTAATAATATTCGGGAGATCACAATCTCAGTAGTCCATGCAATCTAACTATTTTCCTATTCACCCATCATTGAAAAGATGTTTCATATTAGCGGCCTATATCAACATAATACAGGAGATTCTTCATTCGTCAATGGCAAAGGGGAAGGGGGAAGAGAATATTTCATTAGGGGCTTTTTAATTTAGTAGCAGAGAAGAGTTCATTTCTAAAATGTGTTTATTATATTCAAAAATGTGCCCTTTGTCATAAAAGACATTTAGACATGTTATAACGCACACTATCAAGTTGTTGGTTGGTCGTACAGAACTTGAGTATTGCTGAAAATAGAGAAATGGGGCTGGATTTTATAGGCCCGCCACTGAAATCAGCGACGGGCGAGAAAAGTGGCAGCCGCACACTTGGGCCACACGTCGCGGAGCGTGGTGGCTCATTATCATGCCCAGGTCGGCCGTCTCCCCCCAATGTCATGGACAGGGCGGGCTGACCGACGTTGCAAATGGCATCAGCTGGCGGGTCAGCGGGTGCTGGCGCCATATTTAAATAGCAGCCAGCCCTGCAGTCTGACAGAATCCATTTAAAAACCTTTGTGCTGGAGCTGACAAGCCAGCACAGGAGCTGTTAATCCGCAAGGCCCCAACAAGGCACAGAAGATAGCAGAGGAGCGAGGAAGTGTGGCCCCACGGTTCAGCGATGCCTCCCTGCTCACTCTCCTCCAGGCCGCATGAGCAAGGCGGGAGGTCCTTTTCCCAGCGATGGTAGGAAGAGGCCCTCCTGCCTGACCAAGCAAGCCTGGATGGAGATTGCAGAGGAGGTAAGCTGCCGTGGGGCCACCCGCCGAGACTGGGTCCAGTGTCGCATGAGGCTGAACGATCTCATGCGCACGGCAGAAGTATTTGGCACTATTTTTAGTGGCCCCATCTGACCTGGGTTTGCCCACACAGAGTGGCACATGGGAGCCACTGCCAGGTCAAAGACAGGGAGGGCAGGCTGGGAGGATTAATGCCACATGCGTGGCTGCTTGTGTGAAAGAACCCACCCTCATTTGCACCCCAGAGCTTGGCACTGACATGACAGGCTGAGTCCGTCTGACACACTGATTGTCTCGCACCTTTTGTTGTCACCTCCCCCCTCTGTTGTGCAAAACGTCATGTTGTTGTATGGCAATGTTATACATTTGCATCCTTACTCTTCCAGTCAAAGAGGACGCAAAATGCGAGGGAGCCCTCCAGGACTGGTGGAGAGGAGCCAGACATCCAACCACTATCCCAGGCTGAGGAGGAGGCCCTCGCATTATGTGACGGTCAGGGAGGATGTTCCGTTTCAGATGTGGAGCTTGGATTCCCGGGTGAACATACATCTCTTCGACAAATGCAATCATTATTTGAAACATTTCATTTATGGCACAATGCTGTCATATTAGTGATATGTTCACCAGTGAATCTAAAACTGTGCTGTTCACATTGTATTTTTCAGTGCGACGATCTGAGATGGCATCGGAGGCCCCAGTGAGTTCCAGCACCTCTGAGGAAGAGACATCCTCAAAGGACGCAACGGCCCATGACACTGCCGCACCTTCCACCAGCGCAGATACACTCATCCTGGTGGAAATCCGTTTGGCTTTAGAGACTGGGTCACAAGCTAGTGAGAGCACTACACACACGCCCGAACAGCTGGCTGAGGTTGAGACAGCTGAGGCCTCTGACAGTTGGAGGACTACGGGTGTCCAGGCCCATTCTGAGCCCCAGGTTGATGATGACCCTCTGGTGTCGACAGCACTGGACATGCTGGGGTTGCAGGAAGAGGTAAGGCAACATCTGGCGGAGATGCCACAGGCCATGCGCAGCCATGAGCAGACGATGGGAGAGTCCATCCAGGCCATGACAGCTGCCATGTCCCAGGCAAATCAGCGCATGGCTTCCTCCCTAGAGAGATGGCGACCCTCATGGAGAGCCACATTCCACAGATGCACACTGACCCATAGACCCTCGCCTCGGCCATGAGCTGGATGCAGCAGTAGCTAGTTGAGAGAGGGAGCAGGGGCCTGGAGACAGTCTCTGCTCCTGGTCCATCTCAGGAAAGCTGCGAGGTTCCTACGAGCCTTGAGAGGGAGGAGGAGAGCCAGTTGTCCATATCTGGGGTCCCCTATCAAGGTGATATCAATGTGGACACCGGCTCCTCAGCCCCTCCGCTGGTGAGTTCAGCTCCAGCAGCCACAATGTCTGTGGAGAGCCCTGCAATGGTGTCGGAGGCCCTCAGGCAGCCGGGGCCTCCAGTCCTCGTGCACCCAGAGGACGACTGCCCAAGTCATCCAAAGCCAAAGGGCATCCTGATCAGCAGCCTGCCTCCAGTCAAGCTGCTAACGCAGAGGTTGCACTGCGAAGGAACACCCGCAAGCATTTCAAAATGACACCATGACACATATGGGTTATCACGGGTGACACGCATATGTATTAATTCCTTCTCACTAAATGTGCTTTTCTAACATGTGTCTCCTTTTTACTGTGAGAATGACGCATGCCAGCATGTGCCGACTATGTCTCCTCCCATTACATCATTGACTTGAGAGAAATGCCAATGAATGGAAAAAAATCATCACCGTGCCAGTATGCATGATGTGACACTGCACGGATGCAGTCACATGGGCAATGGCTCAGTCATCTGCTGCCAGTAATGGTGGAGACACAGATGTCACAGATGCAGAAGACTGCCTTCCTGATGAAGCACGGTGATGTGTGACATGGGGAGCATATTCTGCACTTCAGAGTTAGTGGAAGCACTCAGCAATAAGGCATTGCCAAACATCCCTTGCTCTTTGCTCACCCTGTCTGCAATGCCTCGTTGATCTTCGTCCTCCCATGCGCGTATGCTGCTGCACCTCCTCTGTGTCCTCATCGTCTGAGGATATCTCCTAATCCCATCTCTCATCATCCTGCAAGGCCTCCCTCTCTGTATTGCAAAGTTGTGCAGAGCACAGCATACAGCAGTGATGTGCGCAACCCTTTCTGGTGAGTACTGTAAGGCCCCACCCGATCTATCCAGGTATTGGAAGTGCATCTTGAGCAGGCCAATGGCCTGCTCAATGGTAGCTCGTGTCAAGCTGTGGCAGGCATTGTAACTCTCCCCTGCATCACTGATGGGGTTTCTCACAGACATCAGGAGCCATGTCTGCAAGGAATCCTTGTCCCCAAGAATCCACCCCTGGATCTGAGCTGGTGCAGTGAAGAGCATTGGCACCTGCGACTGGCGCAGGCTGAATGAGTCATGGCAGCTGCCTGGAAAGCTGGAATACACTTGCATGAAGTGTTTCCTGTGGTCACAGACTAGCTGCATGTTGACTGAGTAGAAGCCCTTTCTATTCAGGAATGCAGCTGGTTGTCAGATTGGAGCCTTGATGGCCACATGCATGCAGTCGATTACCCTTTGCACCTGTGGGAATCCTGCAATGGGCCCAGATCTAATGGTCCTCTGGTTATGACTCTCAGGGTCTGTCCCAAAGTGCAAATAGTCACTTGCCCTCCTGCACAAGGCATCGGTGACCTCCCTGATACAGCTGTGTACTGCTGACTGTGAAATGCTACACAGGTCGCCGGTGGGTCCCTGGAATGATGCGGAGATGTAGAAGTTAAGAGCCGCCGTGACTTTGAGGGCCACAGGCATAAGGTGTCCAGCAATCCCCATCAGCTGCAAGTCATCATTCAGCAGTGCACAGAGATGCGTCACCGCCTCTCTGGACATCCACAGTCGCCTCTGATACTGGGGCTCCGATATCTGCAGGTATGTCATGAGGGGCCTGTAGACCTACTGTCTTCTCTGGCCTCAAATGCGCCTTGGTGACTGCTCCTGCTCACCTCCATGAGCTTCCACATGGGCTGTGCCTGCCTCTTAGTTCCGCTGGAGGCGGATATGGCTCCTCATGGCACTTGAATCAAGCGCCTTCCCTGCTCCATCTGTACACTGCAGGTGAACTCAGTTCCTTCAGTAGGTCAATGGCACCTTTCTGGGCACAGAGTGATGTATATTGGTACTTCAGCTGCATTCTGTCATTACCTACATGGCATGGCATGACATTGCCCGTTTTCGCTTTACATAAAAGCAGGGCAGCATGAGCATGGTCATGTTATTGACGTTGTGTGGATGGGACCATTGGCAACATGACCTCCAACCCCATACCATTTTTGGCCCCTACCCAACACAAAGGGGTCATGAAGTGCTATTGCTCACCCCTCCCCCAAACAGCGTCGGCTGATTGCAGGTCAGCCCCCTTCACCCAACCCGATAAATGTTAGCAGATGCAGAGTGATCCCCTTTATGGAAGAAGGGCACAGGGTACCTCCCTTCTTACGTGCAGAGTTTAAAGCCACACATTGCAGACCCCCACCCACCTCCCTTCTTACATGCAGAGTTTAAATCCACACAGTGCAGCCCCCTACCCATCCTCACATGCTCCGAGGACTGATGCTTCAGTGCTGCTGTCTTTTCACGGACGTGAAAGTGCACGTGAGAGCTGCACGTCCGGATGAAGATCACAACCTGCTGCCTGAATCGCAGCTGCCTGCATATTAATGAATGGTAAGTGCCCATCTGCATATTCAAATCTGGGTCCCATTGCTGAGCGGTGGAGGGGTGCCGACACGAGGCCTCGCCGCCACCGTCAAGATCAGGACGGGCCCTACTGATGTCGAGGCCGGTGGCAGGCCTCATCCGGGGCAATCTTCATCCCCCTACCCCGCCACAGATCCCGATGTTGAGGCCCCTATCAAATTCAGCCCATGTTGTTGAAGCTTTTCGTCTTGCACTCATCAGGACAATCTGCAAGAATACCAATGTAAGAGAAAACAACAACTTTATACTGTATGAGAAGAGAGTGCTAACTGGTTGGCAAGTGGACTCTGATTGGTAGAGGTGTTACCATGGAGAATGCACCAGTTTAGGGGTGACTGACGATTAACTGCCAAGCTTTGTTTGAAATTTCAACCAGGCAGCTTGACTCTGATTGGTCAAGGAAGCTCTGAGGAATGAACCAGCGAATGGATGTCACATATTTTGTTTAGCTGAAACAGGTGCAATGTTTGCACATGTTCTTTCTGTCTGCAAAGAACAGGGCCCTGTGTATTAATATATGTAGCTTCCTGTATGCGCAAATGCACCACACTGTGAGCCCTACTGATTGTCAGTATAATTCTTAGCAGACTGAGGATTATTTAGCAAATGTTGTCCAATCACAGAATCACATCTAATGTTGGACACTGTGTTTTGAGTTTTGCAAGCACGGGCTGTTTGGGTATGGCCTGTACCTTGCCCGTTGCAGACAGCGGAAGGGAAATGCTGTTTGATACGATCCGCCAGTCTTTGGGATGTTTGGCCTATATACCTAGCATCACACTGGCATTGAACTTCATATATCACGTTACACATTTGTGTGATAGGCAGGGCGTCTTTTTGGCTTGATGGCAGCATCCTGTTAGTGGCGAACACCACACGTGTTGCTACTGCATAGTAGCAGCATGAACCAGCTAGCTTCACCTGTTGCTCAAATTTTTGGGATACATTACCTTTCCAGGGTAATCTGAGGTAGACTGGGCACTTTTCAGGGCCAAAAATGATGGTCTGAGGTCCGTTCATAAGTTTGCACGATGTACTGTGAGAAGTGATCTGATCAGGGTAGCCATTGTCACACAGGATGCCATTGATTTGCCCTATTTCAACATCAAGCTTGTATGGTGAGCAAATGGTTCGGGTCCTATTTACGAGGTTGCAAATAAGGCCAATCTTATAGCGCGTGGAACTGTAAGAATGCCAATGCGTGTATGGACCAGTGAAGATAGATTTATGGTAAACTGTGGTAGAGAACCCCTTAGCAAATTTCTTAACTAGTACATCAATGAAAGGGAGCTCATTTGACTGATCCATTTCAAAGGTGAATTTGAGCGCAGGATGGAGCTCATTAAGATGTGTAAGGAAATTATTACATGCAGCTGCAGATTCAAATATAGCAAACGTATCATCTACATATCGGAAATATGCAAGAGGTAGGAGGTTAGGTGTCATTCCCTCAAAGACACGTTTCTCATGGAACCCAACAAAGATGTTTGCGAGAGCTGGGCCTAGAAGGGATCCCATGGCAACACCATTGCATTGCACCTGTTTCAGCTAAACAAAATAAGAGACAGCCATTTGGTAGTTCATTCCTCAGGGAAATGCATTGACCAATCAGAGACAAGCTGCCTGGTTTAAATTTCAAACAAAGCTTGGCAGTTAACTGTCAGTCACCCCTAAACTGGTGCATTCTCCATGGTAACACCTCTATCATTCGGAGTCCTCTTGCCAATCAATTAGCACTCTCTTCTCATACAGTATAAAGTTGTTGTTTTCCCTTACATTGGTATTCTTGCAGAGTGTCCTGATGAGTGCAAGACGAAAAGCCTCGACAACATGTCTCTATTTTCAGCAATGCTATCAAGTCGCTTGAAACAAACATAATGAGAACAGAAGCTATTTAATATCATACCAAAACATAATAGAAAATAAAATGGGATGAAAATGTTTAATAATGGTTTGAAGCAAAAATACTGTTTGCATAAGAAAAAAAGTTGAGGCTGTCAACTGTCCATCGAATTAAGTGTTGCAGCTGCACAATAACGGATGAATCACAACCATTCCAAAACTTACAAGTTAAGTGCAATTATCTGAACAAAAAGGTGCAATAAGTATATATGATGTAGATAAATCCAGTGGTGATACAAAAATATCAGGATTAAAGATAATTCAGAGGTTTTATAAATATATAATCTGTGTCACAGAAGGAAGCCATTTAGCTCATCAAAACTATATGCTGTAATTCCATTTCCCATCATATGATGACATAAGACTGGGACAACAGAGTGCAAGGAGCATCCACTAAAAGCATCCAAGGAATGATGTTGTAATAAAAAGACACTTTTACCTAATCAATTGGGTTCTGTTTAAACAGGTTCCTGTACCACTGCTTGCCTCTTTACATTATCAGTTACCGTCAGTCCCTTGGAGACCAAGTTGTTGGATGGAGATATGAAAATGGAAGGACAGGAAAAGACCAGCTGGTCCATCAAACTTGTCTCACCCCGTCATGGTGCAATTTATGCACACCATGACCCACATTTACCTGCCCCCCCTCCTCCACAACCCACAAACCCCACCCACCAGCCCCCCAACTCTATGAAAGACACAATCTCAGGTGCACGTAAAAGATCCCAAGGCACTAGTGGAACAAGAGCAGAATTCTCCGAGGGTCCTGGCAAACATTTGTCCCTCAACTAATACCTAAAACAGATGATCTGTTCATTTATTTCATTGCCATTTGTGAGACCTTGCTGTGTGCAAATTGTCACGTTTCCTACATTACAACAGTGACTACACTTCAAAAGTACTTCATTGGCGGTAAAGCATTTTGGCATATCCCATGGTCATCAAGAGGGCTATATAAATGCAAGTCCTTTCCTTCTTACCTATATCAAGGTAAAAGTAAAAACTTGAGGCAAATTTAGGAAAAAACTCTGGGATAGCCCTCTCCAACCCCTGAAGATATTCCAGGAGACCACAATGACTGGGAGATACATCCCCCAAACTCATCTCTTTCAATATATAATTATGTTGACCACATTCAGGAATTCATCCAGCTCCTTTTCAAATGTTTGCAGTGAATCTGCACACTGAATGTACCAGTACCTTGTTTCATAACTCAAGTACTTCCTTATATTTAACTTAGGTCTATTGTTATGTAAATTATACTCATATCCTCTGGCCTGTCTGAATACAATTCATATAACCTATCCACATAGATCGAATCTAATTCTTTCATTATTTTTGAAGACTTGAGTCAAATCTTCTCCAAGCCCACACTTTTCTAGAATAAAAAGCTCCAGCTCTCTATTCCTATCATAGTAACTAAGGGTCTTTAATCTAGTTATGACTCTAGTGGATCTTCCCAAAAATAACTTGCAAGACAATCTCTCACAAATTGGGATTTAGAGTTGCATTTTAGATATTTATTAAACAGGATAGTCAGACATGTATATGCCAGCATTTCGAGGACCTCTATGTCACCCACCATGTAAGCGGTGTTACGACCGAGGTGGAAGGAGTGCACTGTTAATTCAGTCACACTTCTCCATAGGTCACAGCATACCAATAATTGTTTCCACTTACTGAAACAGCCAATTAGATACTCTGTTTGTCCCTAGAAGAAAGCACACCAACCAGGTTTCTTTAATAAACAACAACATTATCTGTTTATTATAAACCAAATCTTAACCAATAATTAAGCAAATATATAAGCAAATTGTAATATTAAAGCCCCGTATTATTATATATTATAGCCCTCACACACACTCACATATATCCAAAAACCACTTAACCAGGAGAAAAGGGATTTTTGTTTACAACTGTTACAAAGAAATAGAATGAATTAAAAAAAACTTATACTGAATATGGAAGTCTGTGGTTTTGGCGATGTATCCCAAAGTTGAACAGTTGGTGACCACTAGGAGTCTTTCCAGGCGAGGTTGATGAACAGTCTGTTTTGGGTATGCATTCGAAGAAATTAAACTGCAGAAGGCTTCACATAGGTCTTCCATCAGGTGTGCAGCAACAGAATTTTCTGTCCTCACACATTCGATGCAAAGTCCTTTTTTTAAAGCTGTAAGGTTTCTGCAAACATTCAGGATGTCTTCATAAAATACAGGAGGCAACAGTACAACTTCATATAAGTTTTTGCTTTTCAAGAGCTGGGATTCTTTAAAGAGAGGTAATAGTTGTCTGGTTTTTCTTCTGTCTCCTGGCAGGTCCATTTGCAGATTCCAACTCCCCTGTTTTAGTCCAAAAATAGCATCTTTTAACAATTCAAAGTAAAACTAAACTTTTCCAAGCAGGTCTCATGCTTGTTATAAATTCTCTCTTGTCACAACAATGAATAACTCTTAAGTCAACTCTCCTGCAGTGTTTATTTGAAATCACCTGGTTTCCAATATTTGTTTACTGGCCAAAACTTCTTGGTGTCTTTTTTTAAAAAAAAAATCCATAAAGTTCAGCTATCTCCAGATGTTTCAATGGCCATGAAATCCTTTTTTTAGTTTTTTAAAAACATAGATTCCCAAGTTTTAACACAAAAAATAGAAATTCCTTAACTGCGGACCAAAACTGGACACAGTGGGGTCTAAATTCATCAGCATCCGAAGCTGAGAGTGACCCATGTGACAGTTAACCATGTAGGAGCCTAAGGAGATTCCTAAAATGGTCCCCGGACCTCACGATCATAATTGCAATAAGTTGCAGACATCCACTGTGTGCTCCAATGCATCTTGTTGCCTAGCGCCTGAGTAATTATGGCTGACACAGATGCTGACTGAAACCCATCAGTGAGTTGAGTGGTGGTGGGATGAGGGTGTGTGGGTTGGTTGAGCACAGGCTGGCAGTTTTAATGCAAATACAGGAGGAGCACTCTTGCTCCATCTGGCTCCATTTTAAGATAACTTATCTGTATCTTTAACCCATGACCTTTGATGACCGCTGGTTACAGTACTAAAAAAATAGTCAAAGCCTGCGGCAACTCAAGCTTTGCCTTCGCTGAACCAATTTCAATATGGGCCTGGAAATGGGCACAGGAGTGTCATTTCAATATTAAAATAAAGCCTGTGCTTATTCAGGTGGCTGCCATGGCTGGCTAAAAAAAAAGGCACGACTGAATTTAGCAGTAATCTGGGCACACGTGCAAATTGGCTTAACCAAGGCCCATACAAAGACAGTAAAGTATTTGAATGGTCCTAGAATTACATCCTAATACTCTATTTCCATTTGTGATAACCTTGCGGCACTGTTTGTGGATCTTCAAAGGTTTACCCAGGTCTTTCAATCACTCAATAGCCTTCAGCACATAGCCTTGCATTGTGTACATTTTCCATTTATGTACAGAGATTACCAATGTCATGATGTATTGCTTCAGACTACAGATAGGAATGCAATAGCTTCAGCTTGAATTTGTGAAGTTAACAGAATACTTTAATGTTGCCTAGTACTCTGCATGGCACTTAATGTATCTGCTCTATCTGTAGAAGACGTTAATGTGTTTGGAGA
Organism: Heterodontus francisci; assembly: GCF_036365525.1. NCBI lineage: Eukaryota > Metazoa > Chordata > Chondrichthyes > Heterodontiformes > Heterodontidae > Heterodontus > Heterodontus francisci. Next base: position 262,586,226 of record NC_090371.1, read on the forward strand.
TTCTCAGCAAAGTACCAGGAACCTCTTTTGTTTGGGACAATAGATGGGCACCAGGAATAACCCCAATGTCACTAGAACAATCACTAACAAGTACTCCCCTCATTCAAGGAGATAACCACCCATATTGAAACTAAAGGTGCATGTATGGAATTAAAATATGATGCAGCTGTCGATGTTAATAAAACATGATAGAGATGAAATTGTTTTTGGTAAAAGTATGAACCGGAACAATAGAAAATCCGTAGACCTTTTTACACTGTTCCCTATTTTCTTTCTCATTCAGGATGTAAAGCTGGCTGCTGATTCACTCTTGCTTGTTCTGTGTGAACATCCAAGACCAATTTGACCCCAGTATGTCTGGGGGTGTACACTGGTCATAGCAGGGTTCAAGCGAATGGGTGGACATAGTGTGATCAGTATACACTTGGAGCATCCCAACCAATCCAAAGCAGCAGAAAGTATATGAAAGAGACCAGGACTGAAATGCACTTCCCACAGATGTTGCTATGGGTACCTGCATGGGTCCTGGTTATGCCGGTCTTTTTGTCTAATATTTGTGGGATATTTCGAATATTCCTTGTTCCAGTCCTACTCAGCAACCCCCCCACCACCTCTTTTTCCGGTACATTGATGACTGTATCAGTGCTGCTTCCTGCTCTCATCCCGTACTGGAAATCTTCATCAACTTTGCTTCCAATTTCCACCCTTCTCTCACCTTCACATGGTCTGTCTCTGACACTTCCCTTCCCTTCCTCGATTTCTCTGTTTCCATCTCTAAAATTCATTATAAGCCCACGAACTCCCATGGCTACCTTGACTATACTTGCTCACACCCTGCTCCCTATAAGGATTTCATTCCTTCTCACAGTTTCTCCATCTCCAACACATCTGCTCTGATAATGCAGTCTTCCACAACAGTTCTTCTGATATGTCTTCCTTTTCCTCAACCGAGGATTCCCACCCACTGTGGTTGACAGGGCCCTCAACCGTGTCCGGCCCACTTCCCGTACTTCTGCCCTAACCCCTTCCCCTCCCTCCCAGAACTGCGACAAGGTTCCCCTTGTCCTTACTTTCCACCCCACCAGTCTCCACAGCCAAAGAATCACCCTCCACCATTTCCGCCACATCCAGCATGATGCCACCAGTAAACTCATCTTCTGTTTCCCTCCCCTGTCAGCATTCTGAAGGGATCGTTCCTTCTGCAACACCTCCTGTCCACTTCTCCATCATCCCTGACACCTTGTCCCCTTCCCATGGCACCTCCCTATGCAATCACATGAGGTGTAATACCTGCCCTTTTACCTCCTCTCTCCTCACCATCCAAGGCCCCAAACACTCCTTCCAGGTAAAGCAGCAATTTACTTGTACTTCCTTCAATGCTCACAATGTGGTCACCTCTACATTTGGAAGACCAAATGCAGATTGAATGACCGCTTTGCGGAACACCTCCGCTCAGTCTGAAAGCATGACCCCAAGCCTCCAGTTGTTTGCCATTTCAACACATCCCCTGCTCTCATGCCCATATTTCTGTCTTTGTCCTGATGTAGTGTTCCAGTGAACATCAACGCAAGCTCGAGGAGCAGCACCTGATCTTTCAATTAGCCACTCTACAGCCTTGCGGACTCAACATTGAGTTCAATAATTTCAGAGCATGACTGGCCTTTTTTCTCTACTTTTTCTATTATTTTTATTATTTTATTTTATTTTTTAACCATGTGCCTATTTTTCATGTTTGTGCTTTTGGACAGAGTTCCTCATTACTCTGCCATTAACACTCTCTCTGGACTAATGCTTTGTTGCTTTGTTTTTCACCACAAGCATTAACACTCCTTTTGGCATTGTCCCATGACATCTTTGTTATTTAATCTCTCCTGCTCTCTCCCCTATCACACACCTTCCCTTTTGTTCTCTCCCCACCCCCCCCCCCACCCCACAAATTTCACTTGCTTAAAACCTAATTCTTTTCTAATCTTTGCCAGTTCTGATGAAAGGTCACTGATCGAAACGTTAACTCTGCTTCTCTCTCCACAGATGCTGCCTGACCTGCTGAGTATTTCCAGCATTTTCTGTTTTTATTACACTTCCCCACATGTGGCACTCCCTGTGCCAGGCTTATTTAAGTTACATCGTCTAGTTGTGGATGCCATCTGCGCATACCAGGCAGATCTAAATTTTGAGCCAGGCCCTCAGGTAGGTCCCTAGCAAAGGGTGTGATTGAGACAGGACTATTGGGAGGGGTGAAGCCAGAGCTGTTAATGGTCTTTGAGACTGCTGTGAAGCACTCCTGCTCCTCCTAGCTTACGTTTAGGTAAGTACTTTTAAAAAAAAACTTACCTTTTTGGTTGCGGCCTCCAATGGTCCCTTCTGTTGCGGAATGTGCACCCACACACCACTTGCTATATTGGACACTTATGATGCCTGGTTATGTGCATTGTAAATTCACAAATTTCTAGGTCATGGAATTAGTTACTCTCTACACTCCCTTTCGCATTGTGAAAACTATTGAAACAGACCACATGCTTTGCAGAGTTTCCTATAATAGGTGTAAAAGAAAGAAAAACATGCATTTATATCGCGTCGTTCATGACTTCAGGACATCGCAAAGTGCTTCACAGCCAATGAAGTACTTGTGCAGTGTAGTCACTATCGTAATGTAGGAAAAGCTGCAGCCAATTTGTACACAGCAAGCTCCCACAAACAGCAATGTGATAATGACCAGATAATCTATATTTTAGTGACGTTGGTTGAGGAATAAATATTGGCCAGGACAAGTAAGGTATAATAATGTGTTCTCAATAAAATCCACAGGAACTGTTAATTAATAAAAGATTGATTAACTGATGCTTGAGTTCATGTGCAGACATGCTCAAGTGGATTCAGAATGTGGTCCAATTCACTCAGTATCTGAACTGTAACTTCTAATTTTGTTTAGAAGTGGGAACCTTGGACATTTTAACTGTCTTCTTACTGCCATAAGACAAGTGTTGAAGTGTTGAATTGAATTTTAATTTTGCATAATCTGATGGTTTGGTTTGTAGACTATAGTGTGGAAGCATTTTTATGATGAACAAATGTTATAAGCACACACAGTGGGTTTGGAATTGATTCAGAGCTGATTATGTGCATTTGCTATTTTGTTTCACATTTGAAGCATGTGGGCAGATGGAACCGACTATGTGCATTTAACAGGCCACTGAAAGGCCAAGCTTAATCCAACTACAGATCACAAGAAAGGTGAAAATCTCGGTCTGCGATGCTGTTGGTTCTCTGAAGGTTGTGCCATTTGTTTTGAGGACTGCTTTAAATAGAGCAGGAAATGTATTTCTACTGTCAATAGCATTCACTCCAAGGCCTACAATCAATATCATGCAATATGCTCTGCTGCACTGTAGTTTATAATTAATGTTAAATAAAATAAAACCAATATGTAAAACAAAAAGTGAGTTGGAAATTTGTCAAGGCCTATTTTCAGACCTGAAATAGGTGGTGCACAGGGTGAGTATCAGAAGCTGGAGGGCAAGGCTCATCCTATATTGGGCCTCAGGCCTCATCAGCATATCGCTGGTGAGCTGCAGATCCCAATTGGGCATTAAGAGATAGCTTGCTGGTTTGAAAAGGATCGATTTGGGCTGGCTATCAAGCTGGTAGAGGACTTCAGTTAAGTCAATGGTTGGGGAGAGAATTGAAGGGGCTGGCTGGGCTGGAGCATAGGCTATCTGTGTACTGCAGTAGAGGAATGCTGATGCTCACCCACTCTTTCCACACAAATGTATACTTAAAATAGAACATTTACCTTTTCCATCACATCCTCTTACAGTCCTTTTAAAGATCACTGGTTAGGCTGCATTAGGAACCAAGAAGCTGAGTGGAGCAGGTCCAGGGTCCTAGAAAAGTTCTTAAGCTGGCATCAAGCCGTTTATTAACATATTCAAGGAGGCTAGCGACTAATTCAGGCAGATGCCAGGGGTGACTGGAAAGCTCCTTTACTGATATGGTGGCCAATGCAACACAGGCGCAGATTGAGTGCAGGATGTCTGTATTCCATTTCGCTGTCCACCACCCTGCCCCCACACACCCCTCTCACCCCTCCATTTTCCACCTGGATTATGGGTGCTTTAAGGATCAATTTCTTCCCTGATAACTTTTAAAATGGACTTAAAGCCTTTGTCCTAATGGGAGGATTTTTGTAGCGGTTAACAATATATTCAAATATATTCTTTGGGATTTCTTTAATTCGAGTTAGGAATCAGAATTAAACATTTCCAGAAATAATTTTTTCACATCATGCAGCAGAAACATGTGCCTCGCAGTCAAACCCATTTATCCTTGTGTTGCTTTACGTCCAATTGTCATAGGATTTCAAATGCCATAATGCTTCACACACATTTCTGCATAATTTGTTCCAATATATTTTATAATTTAACCTGTTTAATGTCAATATATTTTTCCCTTCTGAAGACAGGCTCACCTCGGCTATTCAAAATTAGCTTGAAATTAAGATGCATGCACAAGGAAACCTTTTCGTATCAGATAAGGTGCAAAACTATCTGATTAACCTTATAAATAGCACCATGAAAACATTAACATGTAAATTGCTCTGCCCTTCAAGTTAGGCCTTTGCTTTACTTATTGTATTTCGTGATATTGCACCTTCATTCCCCAACATGCACTTCATTTTGCTTTCATAATACAATGGTTTTCTTCAATTAGACAGTTTAAAGAATCATAAAATTATACAGCACAGGAGATGGCTACTTGCCCCATTGTGTCTGTGTCTGCTCTCTAAAAGAGCCACCAATTAGTCTCACTCCCCTACTCTTTCCCCATAGCCCTGGAAATGTTCCCTTTTTAAGTAGTGATGAATTTCCTTTTGAAAGTTATTGTTGAATGTACCTCCACCATCTTAGCAGGTAATGTATTCCAGATCATAATAACCCGCTGGGTAAGAGAACTCTCCTCATCTCCTTGGCTTTTATGCCCAATTATCGTAAATCTGTGGTTAACGACCCTCCCCCCAGTGGAAACAGTCTCTCTCCTCTCTATACTCTATCAAAACCCCTCATAATGCCTGATTTTTAATTTAGTTTCTATCTTCAGTTTCTCTTCTGATCCGACCAGGTGCTTGGAACATTCTCTGCATTGTAAATTGGGTATGATAATAAAAGGGTTTTGCAAAGCTTGCAAAGGCAAGAAGACAATCTACTCAGTGTAACAAATTAAAGAAATAGCAGAGTATTTTTACATCAGCATATCTTTAAAGACATCCCTGCGTATGGGTGGAATTGAACAACTGTAGCCTTGACTAATGGAAAATGAAGGGATGCTGTCACTTTGAAATTATACAACACAACAGAACTCAGAATCTATAAATTTTAGATTACACTTTGAGTCAGAACAGAATTAAGCCATTCAAAAAGATTTGATGGCTTGCTTGAAACATTTTTGTACCTCCAAAACCTTTATTCCTCCTCCTGGTGTACCATAAGTTTTGATACCGGATACAAACAGACTACAGCATTTCGATACTGGATTACATGCACTGCACATCAAATTATACCCGTCATCTAGAACATGGACATTTGATCAAAGTTCACCAAGTTCCTCAGAAGAGCAGCCAATCTTTGAAGGTTCTTATCCCTGTAAGGTTTTTTCTAGCCTTACTTTTAATGGATAATTAGTTCTTTTGAACCTTTTTTGCTTTCATATAAGTATTGAAATATGCAACAGTCCTTATGTCAATAAATTATTAGCTGTCCCTAATGCTTCTCACAGCTATATTGTACTACTTTGAATTGTACAGTCCACAGGATATTAGTTAGCCCTCCAACATATACAGCAGGAATGTCATTATGTGTAACATGCAGGTTAACTGATTTTCAAGTTCCTTTGTTTCAGCTCTCGTTTATTGGTTCTTCAATATGAAGGCAATGACAGATGCAGACACCATATCTTAGTTGCCATTCTTAATGTGAACTTTTCACAGTGAGAGTTAGCAAGTTGTTCTGTATAGGAACATTCCTGGTCTACAGTCTATATGCTCACAGCTTACAGCAGAGATCACCAGATGGTGATTAAGAGCAAGAACCTTGGCTGTTTATCCTTTTCCCGCCCAGAGAGACTGATTCTAGCACCTTTACACTTATCTCAGCTGAAATCAGCTAACAGTGTACCATCAAACCTGGGTTATTCCTGATTGGTGAGGTTTCATGCTACATTGTGCATTGCATTTAGTCACAAAAGAATAGGAAAGTTTAGTTTTTCAAGTTCCTGCATACATTAGGATAGAAATTGGACCTCATTGCACCCAATTTACAGGCATAAAAAAGAGCAATGAGGCCAATTTTAGGGGACAATTTCCTGCATCCCAAGGACGTCTGGAAGATTTGCAACCTGATATTGTGACGGTCCATTTCTCAGGCACTGGGCAGTCACCTAAAACATCTGTTAGGCCCCTTGCATATGTTAATAAGGGGCCAACAGCAGTTTTAGATACCTTCAAGAAAATTAGGCTGCCCTGAGTAGAATCTGCTTTTCCAATCATGAATACAGTCCAGGGCACAGCTGCCCCAAAAAGGTAAGTTTTTTTTACTAAGATTGATGTAGAGCCAGGAGGCGCAAGAGTGCTCCACCCAGCTCCATAGCACTCCCAAGGGTCATCGCCAATCCATGATTGTATCCCCTCCGTTTTCCCTTCCACAGGGACTTACCTTTGGGTCACTGCTGCCTTGGCAAGAGGCCTAACATTAATCTACTCAAAATGGACAACCTTCATGTGAAGGCATGACAGATGCCAGCAGCTCGCCCAAATAATGTTAATGAGGCCCGAGGCCCAGTTATGGGCCAGCCTCACGCCTCTTGGTTGGGGTGCATTCTGTGTGCATGTCAATCATTTCAGGGGCAATAAATGGCCTAAGGGAATTTCTAATCTGATATATATTAATATATATGCGTAAATCTACATTTTTAAAATTCATTCAGCAGATGTGAGCATGAATAGCTGGCATTCATTGTCCATCCCTAGTTGCCCTGAGCAGGTTGTGATGGGCCTTAATCTTCACAGTTTGTTGCAACTGAGCAAAGAGAACAGTTAAGAGTCAACCATATTAGTGTGGAACTGGAGTCGCATATGGGATAGATCAGGTAAGTATGGCAGGTTTTCTTCCCTAAAGGGCAATGGAACCAGTTGGGTTTGTACCACAATCCAACAGGCTCATGGTCATTTTTTTTTAACTAATAAAAGCTTTTTATTTTCTGACACCTTTTAAAAACTGAATTCAAATGATCAAATTGCCACAGTGGGATTTGAACTCACATTCGTTGGATTATTTTTTCCAGTCCACATCATTAATCTATACATGATTGAAGAGATAGACACATTGGATTATGTAAATTGGACATGTTCTCACTGTTCTCGACTTCAGCTCATCCAAAACTCTGCTGCCTGTATCCTATTTCACACCAAGACCTGCTCGCTCATCACCCCAACACTCGCTGATCTGTATTGGATTCCATTTCTCCACCAATTTTTATTTATGGCCTTATCCCTCCCTATCTCTAAGGCCATCTCCAGACCTACAACCCTCCAGGAACTTTTTGTTCCTCCACTCTCATCTCTTGTGCGTCCCTTACTCCCTTCATCCCACCATTGGTGTCTTCAGCCAGCTAGGTTCTAAACTCTGGAATTCCCTCTCTAAACCTCTATGACCACTACCTCCATCTTTAATACCCTTCTCAATTCCTGCCTCTTTGGCCAAGAGTTTAGTCATCCCTACATATATCTCCTTCTTTGGTGTCACTTTTTGCCTGATTATGGATCTGTGAAATGCTTTGGGATATTTTTCTTCATGATAGGTGCTATATAAAGGCAAGCTGTTGTAGCTAACACCACAGCAGTTTCTTAGACAATAGGGCCTGGGAAAGTCACTGTTTCCTGGCTGCAGTATTCAGCAATATTGTCCATTTTATTCCTATGGCATCGCTTGCAAAAGCTCCAGAAATTTATTCGCGAATATTAAGTCTGTGAAACTCTGTTGGTGTCACATTTATGGAAGGCAAAACCCCTGTTTCTACCTTTCAACTATCTGCTGCTGCCAGTCAGTGTTAGTCTTGTAACTGTAAATCAGTTCTCACAGCCAATGTAACAAGCATATTCCAAAGCAAACATGGTATTCAGCATTCTTGATCCAGAATGATACTAAATGAAAAGTTCCTGAGCTTTTGCAACTCAGAAAGTGTTATCTGTAGTAAACAACTACCAAGAGTTGAACAGTGGAGTTCTGTGGGGTTTAGTTTAATTACCTTTGATGTTCATGTGGAACATTCCCTTGGGCAATGAAATGCATATTGAACTTTTTTACAGTAGGATGGTATATATTATGATCTGCTGAAGAAACAGGCCTGATGAGCTGAGGGAGTTTTTATGATGTGAACACAAGCAGTCAATTTTAAATTCAAGCTAGCTAACCAATGGCCCATACCAGCTGGTCGACCACCCGTTCCAGCAGCGAATAGGCCTGAGTTATTTTGAGGCCCATGCCTCATTAAATGGAACTGTCCAGCTTCCAGCATGAAACAGCCATCCAGATTCAACTCATCGGAATCGCAATGGTGCAATATTCGGCAGCCCAACTGGCAACAAGGTAGGGGGGGATCACAATCGCAGATGTGGGCAACAGTCCAAATTATTTTTGTGGGGCCCGGAGGAGTTTATTGCTCTTCCAGGGACCATATAAATCATTTAAAACTTACCTTTCTGGGGCCTCTTAGGTATATCACCAGTGAAAGTGGCATGCACCAACCATTTCAGTCCTAAAATGGCAATCAGGGTTCTATGTATATCAAAGGACTTCAATTTGCACATTAAAAGGGACCTATTGCCTAAAATAGGCAAACATTTTGGCCACTCAGCAGTAGGTCTGTGCATTAATCGTTGCGGGAAGAGTGTTAGCATTAATGGGGGTTAAGTGTACAGTCCTAACCTCGAGGTCATTACCATCTTGTTAACCCTAATTTTGGCCAACTAAAATTGGCTCAAGTTGTGCCGTGCTGGCAGAATGGCAGCTCACCCCTCAAAAATAAAGCTAAGTTTCTGGAAAGGAATACAATTTTTTGCCCGAAGGCATCAAATCAGCAATAAGCCAATAAAGATAATAATACCATCAAAACGATAGTGGTGTGATGATAGTGATGTTACACTGTGATTCAAATGTGCTGTTGCTTTTAGTCACTTTTCTCCATGTGAAACAGACACAAGAAGATTCTTATCTCAGCAACTGGCATTAATCGCTACAGAGTTTTTGAACTAAATCTCTTTGCATTTTGACATTTCAACCGTCAGCAATACTGAGTATTGCACCTGTTCACAAAATTTGGAATTAACAAGAAAGAACACATAATCCCAGCAAGGTTAGAAAATGTACTTTATGTATTGGCGAAAAAAAACAGGAAACAAAACAGACATTAAGTTCTGTCTGCCGTATATTGCAAAAGCAATTGCATGGCGAAAGACATTCATGGTTTTAAAAGTAAGAGATTGATCAAAGCAAAAACGCCACACAAACCAGCTCCTGAGAGGAAACAAACTACCAACAGCGAACCAAAATCGCACAGCATGACTGAATGGAAGGCTCCAAGACAAGCTTCTGGATCTTTTGTACTAATGTAAGCCCTGTTGTTAAAAGGAATATGCAACTCAGGCATGAAATTCTGCAGGAAAAAGGTTTAACACTGAAGAATTGGATGTGCAAATGATCTTGTTTCCTGTCAGCTTTGATAGACTCAAGAGGGCCACCTTCAAAGATATAGAAAAATGTAAAACCAAACAACATGCCTGACTTGACTGTCTGTGTTCCATATTATTCCCAATGTCACCTTTCCTTCTCAATACTTGCTTTGAATTTGCTTTGAAATGATTGTGCGGGACATTCAATATTATGGATTTGCTTCCTGCTATGATTTAAAAGTGAATATATTGGAAAAACCTTGGGGGAAAAAGCAGACATCTATTTTAGTTATACACTTTCATTTTTTGCCATTTAGTTCTAACGTGGAAATGCAAAATATATAAAGTTAAAGAAGAACTCTGTAATAAACTGTTATTACAAACCCCTTCAGTTTAATAAAGACATTTTTATTTTAATGTAGAGCCAAATATATCCCTAGATAATTTGACAGAAGCAATTGAAAATGACTCACATCTAATTTCCAGACAGATTTTATTACATTAGACTTCTGTGGAGTTCATGGGAAGTGGTTGATTTTTGCATCATTTTGTTATCTTAAACATTTCAGGCCTATGACATGAGTATTTATACACCCAGAGGGACTTCCTTCTAGTTTTTGGTAAATTTAGTGCTCATCATGAGGAGGTATTGAGAATATGAACACTTTGGCTACTAGTATCCACATCAAACAAAGTCCAGGTCAGTTTTAACATGGTTTGATGTAAAATAAAACTTCCGCTACTCTACCCTAATCATGTGCCTCAATCTTAATGTCAGTGAGTACCCATGACTGCACCTGTCATTGTGACCTGTGACATCTCAAGTGACATTGCCAATTCCACACTATTTTGGGGTCAGTTTAGTACCTTTGGCCCATAGTCCATATGCATACCCATAAGTAAAACTTGTACCCTTACCATCCAAACTCATTTCAACAAGGACAAACAATAAACAGAGGAACCTTTCACTTCATCAGTGTGATTGGATTTAGATCTTGGTCTAAGAGTTAAAAGGTCATAATATCAATGTCTCAATAAATAAAATTACAGTTTCTAACTTTACATTCCAGGGAAAATACATATATACACTCTTTCTCTCTGCAGAATTTAGGCATCACCAGTGGCAACATATAGAAATCCTTTGGGTCAGACATGAAGCAATGAAGCAAACATTACAACCTAAAATGCTGATAATATTCAGCAGGACAGGCAGCATCTGTGGAGAAAGAAACAAAGTTAACATTTCAGGTGAATGACCCTTCATCAGAACTGAGAACATTTAGAAATGCAATAGGTTTTAAGTAGCTCAAATGGGGGAGGGTAGAAGAAGAACAAATGAGAATGTCTGTGCATGGAAGATGGGAGACATTACATGACAAAAGAGTTGATGAGGTAGGGCCAAAGGGAGTAATAGGTACTAGTAAAGAGACAAAAGATGTCGTCAGAGGAGGTGTGAATGGCAGAATAATGAACACCTGCCATCCGGAAGCAAGACCAGGGAAGGTGTGAAATCAGTGCTGGCAGCTGAGACTGGCATGCAGCCAGTGCTACCCACATTGTTGATTGGCTGCGTGCCTGTTTGGGGAAGGGGAAGGGACATTGGTCATCTCTGATGCCACTTAATGTAGCCAGTAGGACAGGTGTACTCTGACAGCAATAAGAAAGGCAAAAATTTTCTGCAAGAGCTATAGATTGAGCTCACCGGTTGTCTGATACCATTTTGGAAGCATTGGTTTTGGCAGTATAAACAAGGAGACAGACTCTGTTCCCCAGGAGGCTGTTAGCCCTTCAGGTAACACCTATACCATGGCCTGAATTTCATCTTAGCAACAGGGGTCTCGACCACCGGCTAAAGTGCCGGCGAGAGACCTGCGTTGCCGCTTCTGGGGAAGCCCCACCAGAGTACGTGCTGATTAGGCACTTAAGTGGACAATGGCAAGCCTTCCCAGGGATTAAGGAACCCTGACGATGAAAGACCCACCAGCTGAGAACTGTCGGCCACTCAGAGGCCAGCAACTCTTTCACTGAGCAGCGCCACTGCGGAGGCAGTGGCTATTGCCGGTATTGGACTGACCGGAGATGAGGAATCCAGGCCACAGATAAGTCAGGGTGGAGGGGTCTCGCGGGGTGAAGGTCGCAGGGGAGGGAGCTGTAGGGGAGTTGGCAGTAAGGGCCAGGGGACGGCTCTCAGTGGCACTCCCCCCCACTCCCCCACCCCACTTCCCAATACTAGGTCTCTCGATCAGGCACTAAGTGCATTTTAATGAGAGATGCCCGCCTCCCCCCCCCCAACACCCAGAGCTGGCAAGCAACCCACTTATGTTTGCTTGGCATGCTCCCCACATGGCGACAGGCCACCCGTCGCCCAGCTAATATCAGCGGCAATGGGATGAGGCCCTTAATTGGGCATTAATTGGCCACCTAAGGACCTCAAGTGGAAGCAGGAGAGGAAGGCTGTTCACAGTCCTTCCAGTCCTGGGCGTAATTTGGGTGGAGGCGGGACCCCGCTACCATCCCACCTGATTAAATGCTCTCCCTGTGTCCAAATGTGGCACAGGGGAGAGCATAAAATTACCCCTACCTGTGGAAAGAGTTGGATGACAAGGTCAATACAAGGAATTAGCTCCCAAGTCATGGCTGCAATGGAAAATTAATGACCTTAGCAGTGTTCTCAAAGTAGGAATCCTACCTCTCACCTCAATTACTCTCTCCTCACACTTCCAGACCCATGATTTACAACACTTCCATTCCCTGCGTCTCTTCACTCTCCGACAATCACTGCAATATGTTTCACACCACCTCCTTCTCCTCCTACTTCACTTGCCAGCTCTCATCTTGCATGTTAGATCTGCACTATTTAACTTTGGGAGGCACATTCTCAGAACAGCTCACATGACTGCTGTAGTGTTTTGAAATTGCATTGTGCATTCTGTACAATTGGGGCTGCTATAGAAAATACAGGCTAGTAAAGGGAAAGTGAAAGTAAAACAGGATAAAGAAGAAGCCTTCATGTTCAATAGCTTGCTGCTTCCATCTCAATCTCTGCCTCATATATCTTATAGTAAACTTGGCTAAACATCACTCCAGTCCCAAGAATATCACAATGGCAATGAGGTAAATAGCAAGGATGGTGAAAAATTGGAAACATTGTTTTCAGGTATGAAATTGTGGAAGCTTTTGTCTACTTTTTCAGAGTGCATTTTCAGTTGCAGAATGAAGCTTGTACAGTGTATACTTACACACTGATCTCTCCAAAATAACCATTCAATCATAAAAAAAATCTCAGATCATTGAAGAGAAGCAGAAAATACATATAATCTTAGATCCTTTATCACTGCATTGTCAATCCATATGCATTGTCTATGCTCAGTCTATAATCTTTCGATGTGCATTGTGAGTCATCATCCTTATCCCCGCATTTGCAAAAGTGGCTGCAACATTTTGAAAGTGCGATGGCAGGTTTCACAATCACAAATGACACAAGGAAAAAGGTCTAATTCTACATTATGAAGGTGAAGAATTAGAAGATATCTTTGAGACACTTACGCCTGAGCAAAATGACTACCACTCAGCAAAAAATACACTGACAACATACTGCATGCCTAAGAAAACCACCATATACAAAATCATTGTCTTCCAATGCACTAAGCAAGAAGCAAACAAGACAACTGACAAATATTGCATGCGACTGAGGCAACCAGCAATCAAATGTGACTTCGGTGATGCTGAACATGTCGAATGGGAAATCAAAGCACAAATAGTCAAAGGTTGTCTCTCCAGTCAACTATGCCAAAAAGCACTCGAGAAAGACAGAAAGCTGTCACAGCTGCTGGAGTTAGCAAGATCACAATCACTCTCAGAGTCCAGAGCTACTGAAATTGAGGCTGCTAACAGTAACTACCACACTCCAAGTTCAACTCCTAAGAACATTGTTCATCACTTACATGCCAGGAAACCAGCTGCAAAGCAACAACAGTCATCTCACAAACAGAGTTGTGACATATCCAAAGAATGTGACGGTGTTTACCCACACTGGACAGAGTGTCCTGCTATTGGTAAACAGTTGAAAACCTATGAAAAACCCAACCACTTTGCTAGTGTTTGTTGCTCATCAGCAAAATTAACTAAGACCAATACCAACAGAAGGATGCTACGTATGCGTACCACAGAAAAAGATCGAGAGAATAAAGCTAATGTAGAGGCGGATGATCCTGAACATACTTTTGAGCTCTGTCAGACACAGCAAACAGCCATGTCTGACTCACTATTGGTTGCTCGGACATAGATGCCCTCATAGACACTTGGGACCTGTCAATGTCTTGGGAGATAAAACATTCAACAAACTTCAGGATTGCCCCATTCTCTGCAAATTAGGGAATGCGAAAATGTTCCTTTACAACAGTGACAAACTGCTGAAAATTCTCAGAACATGTGAAATGCCAGTTTCATTCAAAGACACTACAGTGAATACTCTATTCTAGGTCATATCGGAGAATGTGACACGCTTATCAGTTTCCACACAGCAACAAATCTGCACATGATTGCAGTCACATTTGTGATTTCTTCACATAACAAAAACATTCTCGAGCTGATCGCTTCAGTGGTATTGGCAAACTGAAAGATGTTACATGCAAGCTGCGTGTAGACCCTAATGTGTCCCCAGTTGTGTATCAACAGTGATGAATACCATTTCATGTTAGGAAACAGACAGAGAAGGAACTTCAACACCTACCTGACCTTGATGTTATTGAGAAAATTGGGGATGAGCCTACCTCTTGGGTCTCATCCATACAAGTCAACAAGAAATCCAAGAGCGAGAACCAGATTAGAATCTGCATTGATATCTGATCACCAAACCAAGCCAGACAACGAGAAAGACACCTGACACCAACAATGACATCATAGAGAAAATGAATGGTGCTAAACACTTCGCTAAATTTGACCTCAATGCAGGCTACCATCAAATCGAGCTTGCAGAAGAATCAAGATATCTTACTGTATTCTCTACTCATATCAGACTTTTCTGATACAAGAGGCTCAACTTTGGAGTCAGCTCAGCAGCTGAGGTATTTCAGCACCTGATTCAATCTGCATTTCAAGGACTTAAAGGCACACTGAACATCAATGATGACATTCTCATCTACGGTCGCACTGAAAGGGAACTCGAGACACGCCTACATACATGCTGACAATGTCTCAAAGAATGTAACCTCACCTTGAACGAAAACAAGTGCTTTTCAATGAAAGTAGAATTGAATTCTTTTGTCATGTGTTCATGATGAAGTAGTATCATTAGATCCACAGTAAGTTGAAGTCATAGCAAACGCTGCAGATCCTACGAACGTGCAAGAAGTCTGCCCGGACTCGTCACGTATTATAGTCATTTCATTCCTGACCTCACTACACTATCTGCTCCCCTATGCAATCTGACAAAAGAGACCACCAATTGGGAATAGAATAAGTCACACAACAGGCGGTACACCAGATCACACAACGTCTGTCAGTAAGTTGCACAAATGCCTATTTCAACCCTGAGAAAACCACCCAGCTAGTCATGGATCCAAGCCCATTTGGCCTAGGTGCAGTTCTCATACAGAAAGACAAGACAGGTAACCCATCATAGAAACATGGAAACATAGAAAATAGGAGCAGGAGTAGGCCATTTGGCCCTTCGAGTCTGCTCCACCATTCATTATGATCATGGCTGATCATCCAACTCAGTAACCTGTTCCTGCCTTCGCCCCATACCCTTTGATCCCTTTAGACCCAAGAGCTATATCTAACTCCTTCTTGAAAACATATAATGTTTTGGCCTCAACTTCTTTCTGTGGTAGTGTATTCCACAGGCTCACCACTCTCTGGGTGAAGAAATTTCTCCTCCTCTCAGTCCTGAAATGTTTACCTCATATCCTTAGACTATGACCCCTGGTTCTGGGCTCCCCCACTATCGGGAACATCCTTCCTGCATCTACCCTGTCAAGTCCTATTAGAATTTTATAGGTTTCTATGAGATCCCCCCTCACTCTTCTAAACTCCAGCGAATATAATCCTAACCGACTCAATCTCTCCTCATACGTCGGTACCGCCATCCCAAAAATTAATCGTTGCAATGGCAAGCAGATCACTAATGCCTGTCGAGCAGCATTATTCACAAACAGAGAAAGAAGCACTCTCAATCACATGGGGTATCTTATGCTTTTATCTCTACCTAAATGGAAGCAAGTTTAAAATAATAACCGATCATTGACCACTAGTGAGCTTGTTCAACAATCCACATAGCAAACCACCCACTCGAATAGAACATTTGGATACTCAAGCTACAGGCGTACGAGTCCCATGTTAAGTAACAGCCAGGCAAACTCAACCCAGCAGACTCTCTTTCACGACACCCGTTGCCGACAGTTCGAGCTACTAGTCATGAGGAAAAGGTTGCTGAACAACATCTTAACTACGTAAACATAAATGCGGCGCCAAAGTCACTAAAAGTATCTGACATTAAAGCAGCAATAAAACAAGATGAGACTTTGCAATTATATATGAGGGCTATGGAATCATGAAACTGGAAAGACGTGATTGAGAGAGCATCAACAAACAAAATCGCTCACACACGACAAGGTCTTCATAATGTTCGAAGTGAGCTCACCTTTACATCTGATCTTGTGTTATGCAACAACTGTATTGCCATTCCACACTCATTGAGGGAATCTGTTGTCGATAGAGCGCATGAAGAACACCAGAAAATAGCTAAGACCAAATAACTCCTTAGGGAAAAGGTATGGTTCCTAGGAATTAATCATATGGTGGAGCACAAAATCAGTCAGTGTTTTCCATGTCATGCAACCACAATGTCAAATCTTCATGATCCTCTTAAGATGTCCAAACTATCTCTAGGATCGTCGATTGAAGTGAACATTGACTTCACAGATTTGCCCACAGGTAAACACTTGCTTGTTGTCACTGACGACTACAGCAGATTCTCAATTGTGGAATTAGTTATGTTGACTTCAATGAAAACAGTCATCACAAAGCTTGACCAGATCTTCGCCTTGTTTGGAACCCCTGAAACAGTAAGAAGTGACAATGGACCCCCATTCAACAGCAATGAGTTCAGTAAATTCGCAAACTACCTAGGGTTCACTCATCAGAACATCACACCCTGTTGGCCAAGAGCTACTGGAGAAATCAAGAGATTTTTGCGAACCTTGAAAAAAGTGATGTACAGCTACAGCTGAGAACAAGTCATGGAAGCAAGAACTATATCACTTTCTTAGTAATTACAGAGCGACTCCTCACTTGACTACTGGAAAACGTCCAGCTACACTCATCTTTGTACATCCTATGTACACACGTCTTCCTGAGTTACCCTGCGGAGCTAATGATCAATATATACATGAACGCAATCGAGAACAGAAGGATCGATTGAAGTTAAATGCAGAGCAAAACAGGAAACCTAGAGCTACACCGCTAAAACCAGGAGATAAAGTACTTGTGAAGTGTGATGGTCATGTTGGAAAGCAAACAACCCCTTACGACATCCAACCATTTGTTGTGACCAACACAAAAGGATCAATGATCACTGCTAAGCATGGTTCACAAATCATCGGAAGAAATGCGTCACTCTTCCAGGCACTGAAAACACCACATACAAGCGTTGAATCTAATTCCAACGTCAACATCTCAGATGAAGAACATGAGTCAAATGAGACTACATCTGATGTAGATGAAATCCTTCTTATGAGAGAAAACGCCCACCGTACTTAAGTGACTATGTTACAAAGTGAAGCATTCGTGCTTAAGTTTAGTGTTTACATTTTTGGAAACAAACCATTGAAACATACTATATCTCTCATTTGTGTTTTGAAATTACATTGTGCATTCTGTACACTTGGGCTGATGAAGAAAACACGTTAGCAAAGGAAAAGTGAAAGTAAAACAGAATAAAGAAGAAGCCTTTGTGTTCAACAGCTTGCTGCTTCTGTCTCAATCTCTGCTTCACATATTTTATACTAAACTCGGCTAAACCTTACTCCAGTCCCAAGAGACATCACAGCTGCTACTGACACATTTCCTCTTTCTTGCAGGAGAAGGCCGCACACATCAGGAAGTAACTGGAGAAGTGGGGTGCTGCTTACACAACCTCTTCCCTCATGGGCAGAGTGAATCCTGGGCATGGCAAGTGGCAATGCTGGAGGAGACATCGTGCAGGGTCTCTGCACACCTTTTTCGTTCTCATTTCTACCTCACTCTTACCCAATCTGCATGGAAATCTCCTATTGCTTTCAGAAGCCACTCATCTCTCCTTGTTCTCCCATGTCACTTAAAGCTAACGCTTGTCCTTCCTTCTCATTTCAGGTGCTGAAAATTACATGGCCCATGTCCCAGTGCAGCAAAAAAGGGAAGCCTTCCTGAAGATGCAGCGTTACTCGATTGAACCATAACATGAAACAGCTCAGAGGCTGGCACCATGTATGTTTTAGAGGGTAAGCTGACATGGTGAATCACTGGACACAGGTGTGCAGGAGCTAGGGGAAGAAGATAGGGCAAGTTTGGGGCTCCAGTTATGGCTGCAGCAGGTGATGCAGCTTGGGATAGACTCTGGTGAAGCATAAACACCTCAGACATTGCTCCTCAGTGAAGCTGAGGTATGAGAAGTGCTCCCTGAAAGCCCACTGTTGGTATGGTCTCCTGCAGTGTCCTCCTCTTCCATCCTCTCCCAGCCATGTCTTCTTCACTACTTGACCTCATCCTCTAGCCCCAAAGACAGACTTACCACACCAGTCATGAATGCAATAGAACTTTCTAAAGCAAACAAAAACAATGAAGCACCAGCATAACCTTGTTCTCAGCGGCAGAATTCACTTGTGGGGTGCACAAAATAGCCTAAAAAAGGGCCAGTAGATAGCCAGTATCTGAAGAAAACAAGCCAGCAATGAACCTGCAGGAAGGGATGAGCACTTTAAAAAATCCCACTGCAGATCCTTCTTGTTTATTAGCACCATGAGTTACTGAGTGACTTTGTTACATGGCGAGTCAGGCGCTGGGGGTCAACTAATTTCACAAATGGGTCCTACAATAAGCGTAGTACCTTTATACTAATATTAAAATGATGTTTTTGAATCTATTTCATTGGTACCTAGAGGATAGTGAGCAGAACTGCATCCTTGCATTGGTGGCAACAATTGAAGTGTGCATTTAGCCCCTTTTGGGGCTATCCCAGATCAGGCGTACTGCTCAGATGATCACGCTCGCTTAAGGTTGAGAAAGGCAGATCCCAAAGACACTTGAATAGGTCTGAAGGACTGATCTCACTCTCCCTAAAGGAAAGGAACCAGCTGAGAATATTACCATCCTCCAGATCGCCTTTATAACAACTTTCAACCACATTATAATAACCCAGATATTATAAGCGTCCAGGAATCTCTCCTCAGTAAAATACCACTCCACCAAAGAGTGTATGGAGACGGGTTCATGAGTTAGCAATACAGAAGTCTATGTGAGACAATATAGTTTCGAAAAAGTTTATTAAAGAACCCAACATACAATTCACGGTTGGTGAGACAGTCAATCGCAATGTTAATAGTTCTAGGAAAAGATAGAAAGTACAATCTTGTTTCGAGTAAGAGAATCCAATTTTTAAATCTAAATATAGTTACAGTAAAATATTTAAGTAGGATATCCATCAATTAGTAAAGTAACATTTATCTTAAATCCATGAGTAGAAGACTCTAGAGTTGGTGAGATACTTCTGTCCCAGTCAAGGGGTGAACTATCATTGCCTCACTCCAATATTCATCTCTTTATCGTGAGAGATATTGGAGTGAGTCCAATTAGTCTAAAAATCCAATGTGTGCTTCTAATATTTATACTGTTTTCCAAGTTGCATAACTAATTTCTTACACATGGGGTTGTTATCTCGACTACAAGTAAGTTTACCCCTTTAATTTCCCAAATAGGGTTGTATAACTTCTAGTTAAGATCCACCCTCTTTGATTCCCAAGAAAGGTTGTATAACGATTCATTTCGAGATAAGGTCAGTCCCTCTTCAATTTCTAAGAAAGGAAGCTGTGAGTGTCATGATTGTCAATGTTTCAAAAATCAACTAACTATATTTCAAGATTATATTTCAGTTTTTGGGTTTGGTTAGTGTTGTCGAATATTCAGTTGACTCTGGTTTAGGTCTGTCGGCATAACACCATCTTATCAACTTTTTGTTTTATTTGTTCATGGGATGTGGGCATCGCTGGCAAGACCAGTCTTTGTTGCCCATCCCTACCTGTCCTTGAGAAGGTGGTGGTGAACTGCCTTTTTGAACTGCTATAGTCTATCTGGTACAGTTGCCTTGATATCCAGGGCAATTGTTTTCACCTTACGCCTTGAGTTCAGCTCTTTTGTCCATGTTTGGACAAAGGCTCTAATGAGGTCAGCACCAAGTGGCCCTGGCAGATCCCATTTAGGAATCTATCCAATTTAGCATCGTGGTAGTGCCACACAACACAATGGAGAGTATCCTCAGTGTGAAGATGGGACTTTGTTTTCACAAGGATTGTGCGGTGGTCACTCCTACCAATACTGTCATGGACAGATGCATATGCAACAGCTAGATTAGTGAGGACAAGGTCTATTAGGTTTATCCCTCTTGTTGGTTCCCCTACCACCTGCCACAGGCCCAGTCTGGCAGATATGTCCTTCAGGACTCGGTCAGTGGTGGTGCTACCAAACCACTCTTGAATATAGACATTGAAGTCCCCTGCCCAAAGTACATTATGTGCCCTTGCCACCTTCAGTGCTTTCTTCCAAGTGGTGTTCAAGTGGAGGAGTACTGATTCATCAGCTGGGGGAAGGTGGTAGGTGCTAATCAACAGGAGATTTCCTTGCCCATATTTGATCTGATGCCATGAGACTTTGTGGGGTCCAGTGTCAATGTTGAGGACTCCCAGGGCAACTCCCTCCTGCTTGTATACCACTGTGGTGCCACTTCCTGTGAGTTTGTCCTGCCAGTGGGACAGGACATACCCAGGAATAGTGATGGTGATGTCTGGGACTACACTGGGATAGTTTTGCAAACTGTCACAAAAGCTATGTTATCAATGTTTTACCATGTGATGAGGTTCTTGACTTCTTATCAGAAGCTGCCTTTATGATTCAAAGATGAGGCAAGCTTTTTAAACACAGAGACATGTCCATAAATTTTTTTTAACCTTTTTTGGAAGATGAACTCTTTTTTAAATTTTTAATTCCAGGGTACAATGAACAATTTCATTACGGTGAGATTTAGAATAGTCTAAGCATGCGCTACAGCAGTGCTCCTCTAATCATCCCAAGGCCAATGTTTAGGCTATTTACAAATCGGACAGATTGTTGAATAATGATGGGTAGGAATGAAATTCGTAAGGGTGAGGCATTCAGGCGAGTCAAGGTGAAGTCTCAGTGACTGATGAGCTGGCTGAAGCTGGACATGCTGAGCCATGTCCTTGAAGATTAGCAATCAATAGTTGAATCCTGTTAATAAGGTTCAGTTGAAGCGCAGATGCAGAAGACAAGTTTTGAACGCCAGTTTGTAGGCTTACAACAAGATTGTTCAATTCTTTAATTAGACACCATTCTCAAATCTTGAAGAAATCTATTTTATCAAAAAGGTCTCCAAAGGTAATCATACCGTATTTCACTGTTGGAGCGAAGTTATCATTTTGCAACCAAAATGAGGATCACAATCCCAATCTCTGTGAGTCCTGGAATGAATTATGAAAAGACACCATAAATACTTCCAAATACTCCTGAGACACTATCAGTGATCCATTCAATCGTAGATTTAGTAACAGAAGCTAACACTGGCATTGCCTCTTTAATACCTTGACCGATAGCCTGAAGACAATCTGGAGCTTGCCAAATATTATTCAGTTCAATTTGCAACAGCATGTATTGTACCCTTTTAACAGTATCCTCGACTGAGTAATTGGTAAAGGTATAACCAGTTCCATGCCCTATAACTGGTTAAGAAACGTACTAAGTTTCCTAAGCTTAATAGGTGTATAAGTAGTACTAGGGGTATAGGAATTTCTAGATCTAGAGGATTTAATATATTGGAGGGTGTGTCCACAACAGGTGACATCTTTAGAAGGTGTTATCATCCATGTGCCTATGTCCAGACCACAGTTGAAACATCTGGAAACCATAATGACCGCATAGGATCCATTCCCCAAAGAGAAAAGTTGCCAGTAAGCCTGTCTAACTGCTGTAGAGGTGACAGGGCAGTTTGCATTATCTGAACCTTTTACACATTACTTACACTTCTCCCATTTATGACAGATAAGGAACCCCTGATCAGTGCATTCCTCCGCATGAAGGAAATCATATTTCACGGAAGTAGAATTGAAAGTGGAATTAGGCTCAATGCATTGATGGGCTATCCAGCCATACAGATGTCTAACTGTTACCAGGGTCCTGAATGCACCTAAGGCCTTAATGAGGCCTAAGTTAAGGATCTACCACTGCTTGTAATAGATTCCCGTTTGTTTTATCAATAGGAGTGGAAGGAGGATATCCAGTCTCCATTTGATAGATTCAGCTAACTAAACAGTATCTCCAAGTACGGTTCTCTCGGTAGGTAGGGAACTAATATTGTGAAGCATGGCATGAGATGTGTGTTTAGCAAGGGCTTTTTCTCTTACAGTATTGAGTCCGAGGTGATTGAGTAAACAATCTCTCTACCGTGACCACGGCACCTGATTAGACTGGAGTTTTAAAAGTGACATGTGAATAGCTGTTTTAAGGCTATTGAGTCCAATGCTCTCATTTGTGGAGAGGAGTTCTGGGTGGATAGTTCAAAGACTAGTGACTGTAAGCGATTTCTAAAGCTTAATAAAATCCCCAGTCTTCTAGAGGCTGTGATCTTGATCTCTGTTCCATTAATCCAACATGAGGACAGATTCTGCTAGCAGCAGAGTGGGTGTTCATCAATGCAGAACGTTTTTTGCGACGTTGGAAAGAATCACTCGATGAAGTCTGCAAAAGATTGATTTAAAAGTACAACCATTCTATAAACATCAGATTGATATATTGGGAGACAAGTATTATCAAACATTTTCCCAAACAATGATGAGTCAGTAAAGAGGTAAGATTTGATAGCTTCTGCTTAATTCTGTATTGGTAAGGGTCTGTTGGCATAAACCAATATTTTTTGTAGCTTATTCTTGACTGTATCCCAACCAATGTCCTTACACCAGAATTTAAGTGAATAAACTC
The DNA here is from genome assembly GCF_036365525.1 of Heterodontus francisci. Classification (NCBI taxonomy): domain Eukaryota; kingdom Metazoa; phylum Chordata; class Chondrichthyes; order Heterodontiformes; family Heterodontidae; genus Heterodontus; species Heterodontus francisci. Next base: position 262,609,189 of record NC_090371.1, read on the forward strand.
TGATAACAAAGAATCCTGATGTGTCCTGCATAGAAATGTCATTGGGAACTTGATTATCTTTATAACTGTTTTATGTCCTGATGAAAGTTAACTTTGCGATACAAAGAATGTTCCTTTCTCCTTGTGTTCACTTGTGCCTTTGTACTTGACCAAGCTTATAGTGAATGGGTCCATCACACTCTTTACCACCCATCCAGATGTGAGTCAATTTAAACCTAGAAAAGTGTCTGATCTCCGCACTTCTGCAGGAAATCGCATCATGTGATGAGTTCAAGTTTTTACAATCCCATTAGAGACCAGGAACTTTTTAAAAAGAAATTCTACCTCCCAGTTACTAACTGAAAGAATTACATCACAAGATTTTACATTTTGAACAAAAACCTTTACTGTACAAGAGTTAAACAAAGTAAGCACTACTAGCTTAATGCTATGTTTGTAATCACATACTTTAAACCCAAAATCTCAACAGAACATAAAGTTTTATACTTTAATCCCATAAATCTCAACAGAACACTCCCCATTTGACTCTTATTTCCACCCAAGAGTTCCCATATACTTTACAAGATCTTGAGGATTCATTCACTTCTCCTGGGACAAAGCCACATCTCTGAGGAATTCACTTTAATTCTCCTTAGTTCCAAACTGGATCTTGGAAGAAAGTGTATGACTGCACCTTGTACTGTTCCTCCATTCTTGTATCCCCTCAGGACATCTTTTCAGATTGTTTACAGAGACAGTTTTAAAAGCTTGCTTGTCATTCAGCAGCTTAGTGAATATTTTTTACAGTTTTTTTCATTAATGTTTTTTCCACTTAGATCTTAAACCAAGTCTTCGTTTGAACTTCCTTTCCTGAACCCACTCCCCCGCTAAGAGTTGCCATGCTTTGTTGGTTAACTGTTATTGCCTATTTGTGTCCCTTATCCTCTCATCAATCCTATGAACCTCATCTGTTGTTGCTTGTTTTAAATCTAACTGTTGTTGTCAGGTCAAGGAGTCAGAGAACAAAGAGACAATAACAGAACTAAGGGTAAGCGGTGTATGCATCTCAACCCCTTACATTAAATAATATGGAGTTTTAGGGGACACTGTCCATGAAGCAGATGAGGGCACATTATTAAATCAAAGTTACACTTCTGGTATGATGGCGGCCCACTTTATTTCCCCTGATTCCCAACAGTTTGACCAATAGCTTTTTATGTTCCACTTGTCCCACCAATTGTGGATGATATGGTGTGCTGTGCTCTAACTCAATCCTCCTTTGTTTATAATAGTTTATGAAGACCTTGGAAACAAAGACTCCACCTTGATCCGAGTGTAGGATTTTTGAAGCATAGTAATGATGACAGTAATAGCATTGATGAGTGTGTTTTCCGAAACAGTTTTTGTGGGGACCAGCCAGAAGAAGGAAGTGCATCCAGCAAAACAAACAAGAATATGTTTATATCCCAATGATGGGGAAAGTGGTCCAATGAAATCAATAAATAATTTTTGTATTGGTTTAGTAGGCTTTACAGGAGCTAATGGTGGTGGTTTAATAAGTGATGAATTAATAGTTAAAATGCACAGCTCACAATTAGCCGTGTACGTTTTAGACGCGTTAAGCCTGCCTGGCCACTAATATAAAGAAGTCAATTTGCAGAATTTTGTTCTTGCACCACACTGTGCCTAAACTATACCCTCGTGAGCTTCTTTTACAAATGAGCTGTTTTCATTTGTGACTTGGGAGTTATTCTCGGCTTTCCTTGGGCAACATAACTAGCACAGCACTAACAGGAGTCTCCGAGTAAAAGTACTTTGATAGATATCATGGTGGATTCTCTTTTGTTGGGCCTGATAGCCAAGTCAGTTCCGCATCCTTAGCTGACCTTTCTGCCCTAGTGATAGCACTAACTTTGGCAGGCCCCTCTCAAGGGAGTGTCATGTCAACCGAACGTTCGCTTGTTTGTCTGCAAGACTATTGCCCTTCGAGTATACAGTCCCAGTGGTATGCCCGTGTACATGAATTACCCAACAATTTTGCTTTCCTGTCCTCAAAAGGAGAATGTCCTCCCACCACAACTTATGTTTTATGGGTTTACCCTTTTGATTGGTAAATCCTGTTTATTTCTAGAACACTAGGTCCTGGTTGTATCCTCTTTTACAGTAGTCGCCATCTGTACAGATTAATGTAGGTTTAATAGGGTCTGCTCTTCCTAAAACATACCATTGTGCCATACCATTCGGCATATTGTGCTGTCTTATGGCCAAGGAGTACGGATAATAATTCTTATGAATAAAAAGAATAGGAATCTCAAAATGTCCCTACTACTATCCACATCCCAGCTGATTGTTGGGATGGCCCTTTTTTAGTCATCATTGACCCATCACAGTAAATAACTTGATGGTACTCGGTAAGTGGCCTCATAGGGGCTTGTTTGATTTCCTCCCCGGTATCATCATTCTCCATAATGGGGAGATATTCTAAGTCCATATCTGGGATAAAAATTTAAAAATAAGTGTAGGATCACTCAAAAATGATGTCCATTTATCATATTGGATTTGGGTGGCTCTTTTTTCATTAGAGGCCATCCTCAGTACTGATCTCAAGTCAGGTATCTCAGTATAGATGGTAATGGAGTGTTTCCTTTGAAGGGTTCTTGCGTTAATGAGGCATTGAACTACCATAGTCTTGACCCTTTCTTTTTTTATGTACCTCCTTTCAACATTGGAGAAGTTATAAGAATGGAACTGAATGGCACAATGCTTATATCATCGTGAAAAAACAGAAACTGCCACTTTAGGCGACTTCCTGATGTGAATATTGACGGGAACTTGTAAGTCCCTTTGCTCCAGGTCTATGACCTTTTGTACCTCTCGGTATAATTGTAGCAGTTTTGAGTAATCATCTGGTGAAAAACTGAATGGTCCTTTTGGCACTTTGCCCACTCCAGCATACAGGGGTGCTGAAAGCTCGGTGAAGGCTGGCAAAAAGATCTAGCAAAGTTCAGGAGTCCAAAACTTGCTTGTACATTTTTCACAGTTCCAGGGTATTGAATGGTGGCCAATTTCTCTTTGTAGGATTAAGTTAATCCTTTACCGTTTCTGGTTATTTGTAGGCCCAGAAAGTCTACCTCTTCCCTAACTAGTTAACTCTGTTTGATGTTGATTAGGTAACCAGCAGTAGTACGTCTGGATAAAACTCTAACAGTGGCTTTCGAGTGGTCTTGGAGATCATTGTGTGAAATACATATATTGTCTACATAAGAGTTGATGTTGGGTAGATCTTTTAAAAGATCAATGACATGAGCGTAAAAGAAAACACGGCTGTTTTGAAGTCCTTGGGGCAATCTGGTCCAGCAGTACTGATACCCATCGGGTCCAGTCAGAGCTGTTTTTAGCCAATCAGTATCTTTGATTGGATATGACCAAAAGTCATTTGCTACTTCAATATAAGATTTAAATTTCTCTTTCTTGATTCCAGAGAGATGGGCTGTGGAATTCTGTTGTTGTGCAGTACGTCAGGCCATCACCTTATTTAAGGCTATATAATTGACAACTAATTTCCACTTCCCATCTGGTTTGGCAACACTAAACAATGATGAATTAGTTTTAGATACCATTTTTATTTGCACACCTTGTTTTTTGAATTCCTTAATAGTTTTAAGGAGATCTAATTTCCCCTTGTGGTCCAGGATAGGCCACTGTCTTTTGGGCTTGTGCCAGCCACCATCAAGTGAATGAGGTTCAATGTCTACCTTACCACATTGATTTGGATGGCGTTGTTGATAAGGGTAATATTTATTAATAAGTTGTTCGAGAAGGTATTTTTCTCCCCCCTCTAAGCAAGTTTGATCGAGTTAGGTCTAATGTGTTTTTGCCTGTAATCCGAGTCTGTAGCTGCTTCTACAGGCTTGGTTGAGATTTTAAGTCAATGTTTTATGTCTGGTTGTCCTATAATGAGAGAACAGGCCAATGGTACCAGTCCTACCTCTAGGGCGGCTGTCATTCTGTACACGGTAATAGGTATTTTGTAAAATTCAATTATTTGCGTCTTACATTGTGTGAATCCCACTAAAGGCACTTGATAAATTGGACTTCCCAAATTTGTCCACTTTGTTTTTATAATTGTGGGGTCCATTACGGTGTAATGAGCTCCCGCATCCAACAGGGCCTGCACTTGTTATTTGGTGGGCAATGTTGCCAGGACATAGGAGAATTCAAGAGACCCTAGCTGGGTGCCAGGCCTTCAATAGCGAGATTGGTGATCCTCAGAATTCAGTTTTATTTTTGGTCTTGTGTTTGACCATTTTGATTGATTTTTGTTCTTCTCTTTTGGGGATATTGTCCTTCCCAGATCCCTTAGGGACTGTCCGACCCTTTATTATCTCAACAATCCTCCCGTTGGGATTAACATTGGTCTTCTGGGAATCTCTTTGATCCCTATTCCGGTGATCCCAGTATCCTCCCATGGCTCTTTGATAGTCTTGGCCAGTGTAAAATTTGTCCCCATAGGGATCCCACTGTTCTTTTCCTTTTCCATGAGACCTGGTCCCATATCCATCCCACCTCTCTGGGGAGAGATCTCTCTCCTGTTGTTGGTGAGTTGGGGTATAGATCTTCTGGAATGCCCTCCTGGGAGTTCAGAGGCACAGGTTTGTGTCCAGCCAGAGCAGGTCTGAGTCTTGGGCCTAAGCAGTCCTTATCTCTGGGTACCAGAGGTAATTTCTGTGGCAGTTCCATCTTCAGTTTCTTGTCTCACTACAAGTTTAGTTTGGGGTAGGCGAATAGGTCATGATTTCATTGAAAAATGCAGTTGGCATGATTTAATTTCTGTTGGTTATCAGGATAACCATTTAGAGCAGCCTCACAGGCCAGTCTGAGGGCAGTATTTTGATAGTGGTTGGCCAGGCAACCATAGACAATGTCCCAGTTATCCTATGTAAGTTTTCTGCCTAATCTGTAGGCAGCTACCAACCCTTTAGTTTAGGCAGTATTAATAAGTAGTTCCTTGATGGAACCCCTTATCTGTCCTCCCTGAGTTGCTGTGAGAACCTGGTTGAATATTTGAATCCAGTTATTACACTGATTTAATGGGGGAACTAAGCTGAGCTCAGTATGATTTGTAGTAGTAGCCTTAGATGTTAATTTCTAGTGAAGATTCACCCTCTTTGATTCCTTTGAAAGGTTGTATAACTATTTGATTTCTAAGAAAGGATAGCTGCAAGTGTCGTGATGGCCAATGTTTCATAAATTATCTAACTGTATTTGAAGATTATAAATCAGTTTTTGGGTTTGGTTAGTTTTGTCAAAAATTCAGTTGACTGTGGTTTAGGGCTTTCAACATAAAACCATCTTATCAACTATTATAGTGTGGTAGTTTTTGTGACAGGTTGCAAAACTATGCTATCAGTTTTTTTAATTTGTTTCTGGGATGTGGGCATTGCTGGCTAGGCCAGCATTTATTGTGGTGGTGAGCTGCCTTCTTGATCCGCTGCAGCCCTTGGGGTTTAGGTACACACACAGTGCTGTTAGGAAGGAAGTTCCAGGATTTTCACCCAGTGACAGTGAAGGAACAGCGATATAGTTCCAAGTCAGGATGGTGTGTGGGTTGGAGGGGAACTTGCAGGTGGTGGCGTTCCCATGCAACTGCTGCCCTTGTCCTTCTAGGTGGTAGAGTTCGTGGGTTTGGATGGTGCTGTTGAAGGAGCCTTGCTGAGTTGATGCACTGCATCTTGTAGATGGTACACACTGCTGCCACTGTGTATCGGTTGTGGAGGGAATGAATGTTGAGGGTGGTGGATGGGGTGCCAATCAAGCGGGCTGCTTTGTCCTGGATGGTGTTGAGCTTCTTGAGTGTTGTTGGAGCTGCACCAATCCAAGCAAGTGGAGAGTATTCCATCACACTCCTGACTTATGCCTTGTAGATGGTGGACAGGCTTTGGGAGTCAGGAGGTGAGTTACTCACCGCAGAATTCCTAGCCTCTGACTTGCTCCTGTAGCCATAGCATTTATGTGGCTGCTCTAGTTCAGTTTCTGTTCAATGGTAACCCCCAGGATGTTGATAGTGGGGGATTCAGTGATGGTAATGCCATTGAATGTCAAGGGGATATGGTTAGATTCTTTTTTGTTTGAGATGGTCATTGCCTGGCACTTGTGTGGCACAAATGTTCTTGCCACTTATCAGCCCAAGCCTGGATGTTGTCCAGGTCTTGCTGCATCTGGACACAGACTGCTTCAGTATCTGAGGAGTTGTGAATGGTGCTGAACATTGTGCAATCATCAGTGAACACCCCCAAATCTGACTTTATGATGGAGGGAAGGTCATTGATAAAACAGCTGACGTTGGTTGGGCCAAGGACACTACTCTGAGGAACTCCTGCTGTGATGTCCTGGGTCTGAGATGATTAACCTCCAACAACCACAACCATCTTCCTTTGTGCTAGGTATGTCTCCAAACAGCTCAGAGGTTTCCCCTGATTCCCATTGACTCCAGTTTTGCGAGGGCTCCTTGAAGCCATACTCGGGCAAATGATGCCTTGATGTCAAGGGCAGTCACTAACCTCAGTGCCCCATTGCCCTTCTCCACTCATATCCCACCACCAACCGCAGGTCTGATTAATTCGACCAAATACTGGGGCTGGGTTTTATCCTGCCCTTGGAGACAGGAACGGAGGCAGGGGCACACTAAATGGCATGGGGTAGCATCAGGTGGCCACTTAAGTTCAACTTCCCACCTCACTAACATCGGGCAGGTCCGCCATCACATGGAGATACTGCCAGGCTCAGGGTAGGGGGCTGTCCCTCCACTGGGGCAATCCATGGCCCACTGAGGGACCCCCCTGGTGGCAATGGCTGCCCCCATAAAAAGAGACCCCTACCCTCACCAACACCCACTTGCCAGGACCTGCCTGACTGGTCCCGATGACCCTGACCCCACCTACCTGCATCCCAGGGTCTTCTCCATCCTCACCACTGCAGGCCTCTTGCAGTGCCGGAAATGGCCACTCCTCCAGCTGGCGTTGCTGGTACTTCTGAGCTAGTGGCACTCCGATTGACAGTCAGCTATGGAAGCAGGAGCTTGTCCCTCAAAGGAACGACATCCCTGACATGGGCAGTTAATTGGCAGCCCACTGAGGAATTCCATCAGGGGTCTGACAGAGGGCTGAGGCAGGGTCACCCCTTCCTCTCAGCTTCTGGCCCGTCACCAGGATCCCAGTCACAAGGATATAATTCCAGCCTCGATCTGTCCCAGTCAAACCCCACATACACTCTGAGTTCCCAAAGTCCAAGCCTCCAATTCTCTCAGACATCCCTCCATCCCATGCCACCTGAGTGCTACCTAATCCAGCACATTCCTATCGTGCCTCCAAAGTTTAGTACCTCAATGTTTCTAGATTCCCATGCTCTCACATCTGTCCTAGCTCTGAAAAGAAATCCCAACCCCCTAAGTACATGATGCTGATGGTCCCCACACTCTAGTCTCCTACTCTAGAGGTTAGGTTAGAGGAAGTATCTGCAGATGGTAACTCACTGGGAACAGATGTACAGAAGTTAGGGCAGTGAGATGGGATGCCACAGGTTGCAGTTCACTGGAGGGTGAGATTATCTGCTAATGTCAGCTGTAGATCAGTTGGTAGCACTCTTCCCTCTTTGTCAGAAGGTTATGTGTTCAAGTCCTGCTCAAGAACTTGACCACAAAAATTAAGACAAGTACTCCAGTGCAGTTCTGAGGAGTGTTGCACTGTTGGAGGTGTAGTTTTCGAATGAGCCATTAAACCAAGGCCCTGTTGACCCTCTCAGCTGGACGTAAAAGATCCCAGGGTGCTATTTTGAAGCAAAGCAGGGAAGTTCGCCCCGGTGTCCTGGTCAATATTTATCCTTCAATCAACATCATAAAAACAGATTATCTGGTCATTATCGCTTTGCTGTTTGTGAGAGTTTGCTGTGCACCAATTGGCTGCCACATTTCCAACATTATAACAATGAATACACTTCAGAAGTTCTTCATTGGCTGTAAAGCACTTTGGGACATCCTGTGGTCCTGAAAGACACTATATAAATGCAAGCCTTCCTTTTTCTTCTTTTTTCAGCTGCAGTGAACTCCGAGCCTGATTTTGAGAGGCCAGGCTACTGAAGAATACTTATGATCATTTGCCAGGAAAGGTTACACTGCTTGTGCTCAATGTTGCAAAGCATGGAAGCGTCCAGCTCCAACTTGTCTCAAGGCTTTGTACACAGCATGGTGACCATTCTGACCATAAAGGACAGAGCTGTCAGTTCCATTAACAACACAGTGTCACCCACCATGATGAAGCCTCTGATGATAGCTTCTATGGGAGCACAAACTGTTACCATGGAAGCTCAAACAGTTCCTACAGCATCTTACTCTGATGAATGCAATCTCAGATGGCTGCTATCTTGGCTCCTGGGGCCAAAGTTGACAAGGGCTTCCTAAGCATCACATCACTAATGCACTCTGTTCTCATGCAGAGCCATACAAATGCTGAGGTGTCATCCCAGGAGCTTGGCCTTGACTCCATGGGAGAAGTACCTGCTGTAATCTCTCAGGGTAACAGCATTCCTGCTCTCTCGTCAGTTATTTTGCCATTGCCCTTGTTGGTGCTGCTCAGTCAGCCAATCTAGGCTGCTCCAGCCTTCAAAATGCTCTAATCTGTAGCCAGGCCCATTCGGCCCATAGTTGCTCGAGGTCGTCTGATGTGTCCTTAGCAGCTGTCTACAAACCACATTGTAGCTATTGAGGTTAAACCACATAGGAGCACTAGGAATATGCAAGACAGACACTGGGGGCTAGCATAAGGGTGATTCTTAATTATTTGTGGAAACTATCAGATAAAATCTAATTGAGTCGATCAATAAATTAGTTTTTTGTTCTGGATTTGTTGTTGAAGGTTTTCGTTGTAGTGAAGTAAGGACAATAGCCTGGACTGAAGGAAGGCAATCAGATCGCGGCTGTAAGGAAAGTGATAAGTATTGTGGGAGTGCTGGTGGATGGGAGGGCTGATGTGGGAGAAACCTCCTGGATGAGCTGGTTTCTGAGACCTCTGGCAGCTAGGGGCCCTGAAGGCCACTCATGAGACCACTCATATCCGCAGCAAACTATCTGTGGGGCATTCAAAAGCAATGCAAATCCAGCAAGATCTTTCTTTATTTAGACAAAGCAAAAGTTCCAGAGTAATAAAACACAGACAAAAAAAAAAAGTCAACCTGAAATGAGAAACCAGCAACTAAATGTAAGTGCCTCATAATCTCTTTATATAGAACTGTTGAGGGGGCTTTCCTGCCAGTTAGCACCATATTGTTCGATGTGAGTTCAGCATGTGTTGAGTGAAGTCACTGCTGGGGCATTCCACAACCAAGACTTAGTCCTGCAAGAAGCGCAGAATTCATCAATTATTCTTGGTTTTAAATGTTGTCAGTGCAATTCCCTTATTCAATATGATGGGTCTTGTACTTCTGGCTGGAAATTTGCATGTAATTTCTGTCTGCCGTCTGCCATATTGTAACGTTAGTAAGCTGGATGGCACCTAAAAAAAGAATGCTTCGTGGCTGAATGTTTGGGTCGTGGATTTGTAGTTGTTAATAAAAACAGCGATTTGAAAAGCAATAGTAGTAAGCAAATGAAGTACTAAAAATATCTCTAACTTTTCCACATAAAATGTCACACTTCCTTATTGTCCAGTTTTCAATATTTCAAGCAGTTTCCTTTTATCATTTTTGTCTCATTTTGTAGTAGTTTACCCTGTTAGCCTATAGAGTATACGAATCACTCATTGCTTAGACAGCCAACTCAGCAGGAAATCATACCACTGTCAAGTAAGTACAAGTTGTCCATCCCTCAAAAACATTGTGCTCCGCATGAAAGTTACATTTGCATTCCAACTGCTGACATAGCATTGCACATTTAATATTAACAGATTCTGCAATTAAAATATCAGCTTCAATAATGAAAATATCAGTCAATAAAATTATACACTGCAAAAATGACCAGCAGCCTTGTTGACTAAGGGGGCAATTCATAACTGTCACTTGTTCCTGAAGCATGCAAAGAATTTTCTTTTGCTCTGACTGGACCTAAGAACATTTTATATTAAATGATTACTTTTTAAAATATATTACTATACATACAACATTCTGAAAATCAATACATTTATATTTTGGTCCCGAACTAAGTGATTAAAATATGGACATATATTTATATGCATTATATGCTTTCAAGTTTGCATCATGTCTATTGCTAAGTGATTGTACAACAACCTTCTTATAGAGCGTTTGATGACTGTGGCTAATAGCTGTGACTAATTAGTCTCTAATTTGTATCTCACTTGAAAATCATTGCTATTTGGCATAGATGTGAGCTGTCTAATCAACAGCTATCTGTCCAGCAGATTCCTCTCACTCCCAACAATTATTTGCTAAATGTCTACATTATAAAAAGAGTTCTTGTTTCAAGATCACCAGTGACCATTCATTAATTTCCTATTTAATGGACCACATTTTGCTGTAGCAAGGCTTCAAAAAGCAACTGTTGATATTCAGGCTTCCCCTTGCACGTTTAGGTTTTTACATTTTTAACCCACAAAGTTGCTGGAAGTATGAGCTGATAACACTGCAGAGAGAGAAACAAGGCATCAGATATTGGGTGAACAGGACAAGCAACTGTGTTTCTCCTTAACCAATCAGATTGAAGGGTTGTGAAATTAACAGCACAAGGACTGAGAAGGAAGTGTGAATTAGAGTTGATGAATTCAATATCAAATCAGTTCCAGAAAGAGAAATAAAGAGAGGGAAAGAAAAATTGGATTAAGCGAGAGAGAGAAAAAAGACAAAATGACAAAGTAAAAAAAGTTTAAACTATCCAACACTTAAAACCTGAAGGAATGAGACTCCAGTAACAGTTAATCTTCAGAGGGAGTAAGATTGATTTATAGCAAATAACACTTAACACATCATTAAAATGGTACTTAGACTTAAAATGAAATGACAACTTTCTGCAGCAAGCTTCGTTTGTATCTACCACACAAATACAGCAACTTTATACCATTCAATGCATTTCAACGTTGAAGCAGACAGCAAAATGTTGTTTTCACAAAGCTAACATCGAAGTCACGCATCTCGGACCGCAACTTTTGGATATTTGAGTATTACCATATCTATCACTCAACTGTTATTGCTGGACCATTTGCACATAAATAACAGCAAGCGTAGCTTTAATGCTATTTTGATAGCAAAATCTGGTCCAGTATTTGGCACTACCACCCTACTTTTAAAATAATTATATAGAATTTAGTGGCTGGCGAACAACTTTAAACAAGTAGTTTGCAACTAATATTGGTTACTAATTAGTTCCCAAATATAACTAATAGCCAGCTTTTCAATATAATGTTGAATCCTGAACTTTATTTGCAGATATTAAGGTTTAAATGACTCCATGTTATTTTAATTTGTTAATCCAGTTACAGTGAGGTACTTTAACCCATACATTAGAATAGCATGAAGAATTTGTTCATTACACATGTTACTAAGAATAATTACAACTCCATAAATCCCATTATTATTTTCTTTTATTATTGGCATCACCATTCATTAAAATTTCTTTATTCATCAAGTTGTTCTCCATTCTATGTCAATATATGAGTCGTTCTTTTAATTAAATTTTAATTTACTCAGAGGCCGCAGCCTTTCCTCAAAAAGCTGAGCATTTGAGATGATATTCATCCCTAGAATCATCACTTTGTTAATCTAAGAGAGTTGAGACTATACCTACCTGTGCCTTCAATTCCCAACATGCTTCTCGTTAAATGTAAGTAGTATGGAGAAACTCCCAGAATGATTTTCTCATGCTATCCTCACATTGCAATGCATGTCTTTCCTCAGACTGTAACAGTTATTATGGGGGGGAGGGGATGTTAACCTGGAGGAGCATATGGGATTGGGTGTGAGTAGCGGGGTTAAATCTTGGAAAAATGAAAGCATGTCAGGAAGCCAGCTCCAACCCGCCGACTTCCACATTGCTGCATGCACCTAACATCCTCAGGAGAAGTGGATGTCGATTCACTTACGTCAATTGCTTAATTCGAGTGATATTGACATGGGTTTTGAATACTAACTTTGGGTCCCCGGGTTTCACGGGCTTCCTGGAACTCACCAGTAAAGCGAGAACACAACGGCAATTCAGGGGTCTGAAGCCATGACAGGGGAAAATGTCAGTAAGTACAGAGTACTCACAGCTACTATCTTAGCTACTTGTGCTGAGAGGCTCATCTACATGGAGGTTTCATCTACACTTGGGAACTCTGATCTATTCGATCAGCATGGGTGCCACTTTCGCTGTGTTAGATTGGAACTCAGATAAGCACCAGATGACCAGCACCAACAGGAGCAGCCTATTGCTCACAATTCTGCAGCTCCACAGAAGAGAGGGGACCAGCAGAAAGGTGCAGCTTGCAAGAGGGCATACCCAGCAAATGGGATGGAAAGGCAGAGGATAAGTTTAATCAACATGTTGGAACAGCAGTGTCTGAGGCCGTTCAGGGTCTCACATCAGGTGGTTGCAGCCATTTGCAGTCTACTGTCAACTGGATCTGGTGGTTGTGCTTTACCAGTGACTGTCAAAGTCACCACTGCCCTCAACTTTTTTGCATCTGAATCCTTCATTTACATGGTCGTGAAGCTGGCAGCCACAAATGCAAAAGACAGGTCACTGATGGCTTGTTTGCCAATTATTTCAACTTTGCCCGTGATGACTCCAGTCAGAATGGGCGGTTGTTCGGGTCTGTGGCTCCAATTGGCTTCACACAGGTGTAGGGTATCATCGACTGCACACAGACACCTCCAGATCACCCAGGAGTACTCAGCGACCACGAGGGTTTCCATTCCATCAATGTGCAGCTAGAGTGAAACCACTAAAAGATGTCTGTGTGCAAGATTCTCAGGCAACAGCTGTGATGCTTTTGTCCTGCAGCAGTCCACTGTCCTTGATCTCTTTGCACCTTGAAGCAGAGTTACCACCTGGCCACTCGGAGACAAGGGATACCCACTTAAAATGTGGTTGATAGCACATCTCAGAAACCTGAGGAATGAGGCCCAGCTGCAACACAATGAATGCCATATGACCGCCAGATGTGTCAATGAACAAGCCACCAGCATTGCTGAAGATGCACGTCTGGTGCCTGGACAGATTTGGAGGTGCCAATTGGTACACACCAGCCAGGGTCACCAGAATGGTCGTGATATATTGCACAACATTTCACAGCAGGAAGGCTTAGAGCTGCAGGAATAACAAGGCATAGAGCACAGAGCCTCTTTGGACAATTCTGAGGAGGAGCAGGAGGAGAAGGAAGGTGAGAGGTGGAAGGTAGTGAGGGCAATGCACCATCATTGGTGCACATTGCTTCTGGGATGGTTCTCATTATTGTGAAGTTCACTTAGGCTTGACGATGCACACATCTAACAACCATATGCAAAAACAACTCATCGGAAAACAGGAACAGGAGTTGGCCATTTGGCCCCTCAAGCCTGTTCCTCTATTCAATGAGATCATGAATGATCTGCAACCTAACTCCATATACCTTTTCACCCCATGAAATGGCACTAACACAAAAGCAATCCTGCAAACAATCAACCGTAGCCCTCAAATGCTTGACATCAATACATAACTTCCCATTCAATATTACACAAATGAAAAGGCAACTTGTCAGCCAGCAACCAAGAAAAGGCAAGACGGAAAAGTGGTGCAAAAGAATAATATTTATGCAGTTTAAATAAAAAATGAAACTTATCAATTTAACAATGTTGTCATGAAAACCCTACATGCCAAATGGGAAATATTAATTTCATCAGTTAGAAACTTGCCTGAGACTTTTACTGGAGATTCTTATAAATAACTCTTTTTAAAGAGTAACCTGGCAGCCAAGATGGCCACTGACATTTCATTTGAAATACCAAAGGATTAGACTGGAGATAACATGGCTGATTCAACCTAGCCAGAACAATGGGGTGCTCTCTGATTAAATTACCTGAAATGGCTTTATCAACATGGCCGTCAGGAGCTATCGACACCCATTGACTTTGAAAGAGCCAACCCGCACCAAGTGTGACTGGACAGCATGAAAAGTAAAGCCTTGAATAAAGAAGCTACCAGAAGGACTTCATTAAAAACACAAAGAGGTCTGGAGACACTAAGATTTGTCACTCAGAAAGCAGAGAACAGTAACTGAGAAGCCATCTACAGAACAGCTCTCTCTCTCTCTCTCCAGTAAAGATCCAGAGAAGCCCCCTGTTGCAACTGGTAAACCTCCAGCCTACAGAACACTGCCACCAACAATGAGGGGACAAGGATCGAACCCCCTCTTTTGCCTTCGGAAACCTGAGAAGCAAGCCCACAACCATGCACATGGCCCAGTGAGAACTTAAGGACTACATGTTCGACTGAGGACTCTGGGACTGATATTTGGTATTTAAATTCCAGTTATTCTGGACTCTACTCTAACTACCCAACATTTGGTATTTATATTCCAGTTATTCTGGACTCTAAATACCCAACTCTTGTTTTCCCTCTGTAATCTATTTGTGTGTGTATATGTGTGTGGCACAGTGTGGCTTTCGTGCAGAGAGATCGACTATTGACATGCTGTTCTCCCTTCGTCAGATACAGGAGAAATGCCGTGAACAACAGATGCCCCTCTACATTGCTTTCATTGATCTCACCAAAGCCTTTGACCTCGTCAGCAGACGTGGTCTCTTCAGACTACTAGAAAAGATCGGATGTCCACCAAAGCTACTATGTATCATCACCTCATTCCATGACAATATGAAAGGCACAATTCAACATGGTGGCTCCTCATCAGAGCCCTTTCCTATCCTGAGTGGTGTGAAACAGGGCTGTGTTCTCGCACCCACACTTTTTGGGATTTTCTTCTCCCTGCTGCTTTCACATGCGTTCAAATCCTCTGAAGAAGGAATTTTCCTCCACACAAGATCAGGGGGCAGGTTGTTCAACCTTGCCCGTCTAAGAGCGAAGTCCAAAGTACGGAAAGTCCTCATCAGAGAACTCCTCTTTGCTGACGATGCTGCTTTAACATCTCACACTGAAGAATGCCTGCAGAGTCTCATCGACAGGTTTGCGTCTGCCTGCAATGAATTTGGCCTAACCATCAGCCTCAAGAAAACGAACATCATGGGGCAGGATGTCAGAAATGCTCCATCCATCAATATTGGCGACCACGCTCTGGAAGTGGTTCAAGAGTTCACCTACCTAGGCTCAACTATCACCAGTAACCTGTCTCTAGATGCAGAAATCAACAAGCGCATGGGTAAGGCTTCCACTGCTATGTCCAGACTGGCCAAGAGAGTGTGGGAAAATGGCGCACTGACACGGAACACAAAAGTCCGAGTGTATCAGGCCTGTGTCCTCAGTACCTTGCTCTACGGCAGCGAGGCCTGGACAACGTATGCCAGCCAAGAGCGACGTCTCAATTCATTCCATCTTCGCTGCCTTCGGAGAATACTTGGCATCAGGTGGCAGGACTATATCTCCAACACAGAAGTCCTTGAAGCGGCCAACACCCCCAGCTTATACACACTACTGAGTCAGCGGCGCTTGAGATGGCTTGGCCATGTGAGCCGCATGGAAGATGGCAGGATCCCCAAAGACACATTGTACAGCGAGCTCGCCACTGGTATCAGACCCACCGGCCATCCATGTCTCCATTATAAAGACGTCTGCAAACGTGACATGAAATCGTGTGACATTGATCACAAGTCGTGGGAGTCAGTTGCCAGCATTCGCCAGAGCTGGCGGGCAGCCATAAAGACAGGGCTAAATTGTGGCGAGTCGAAGAGACTTAGTAGTTGGCAGGAAAAAAGACAGAGGCGCAAGGGGAGAGCCAACTGTGCAACAGCCCCAACAAACAAATTTCTCTGCAGCACCTGTGGAAGAGCCTGTCACTCCAGAATTGGCCTTTATAGCCACTCCAGGCGCTGCTTCACAAACCACTGACCACCTCCAGGCGCGTATCCATTGTCTCTCGAGATAAGGAGGCCCAAAAGAGAAGAGTGTATATGTGTGACTCTTGTGTGAATGAGAGCATGACTGCATAGCGTATTTTTTAGTAATTTTAACTAGCTTAGAGTGTTAAAAACAATAAACTTACATCTTTCTTGTTGAAACTCAAGACAACTGTCTTATTGGTTCTTTGGCAATTATATTAGAGGAACACGAGCAAGCGCTCACTGAGGTGGTAAGTTCAATCACTGTGTTAAAAAAGGATAAACCCTGTTGTGGTCAAACCAGAGAAGAGGCAAAAGGGGGAGCCTGAGACCCCCTCCTCACCTGGCCGTAACAATGTGTAACATATCCATGTGCATACCCTTGTGTGACTACAAATCTTTACTCTTCCTTTTCCTAGCACTTCCATGTGCTGCAACCCCTGTGGCTTCAGCAGAGGTAGAGAGAGGCTACTCAGTTCCCGAATGTGACTGCTGAGTTGCTCTTGGCCAATATCCTCTGGGTCTTGGGGCACACTTGATCCTCTGAGCACTTAGCCACTCTTTCCATGGATGATGAGATCATCCCAAAGTGTGCAGCATCATGCCATTCATGCTTGAGATGGACTCGTCCATTCTCTCTGCAATCATGGACATGGTGCTTGGAGCAACTGCCAGTGCATCACACAATGTCTGTTACTGCTCAATAATTATCCTCCTCTTCAACTGCCCATTGGGTACAGCATTTTGCCCAGCTGTTCAGAGCATGGAGAGTCCTGTGGCTTCCGACATGGACCCTCCACTGCTGTCCCTGACTCCACAAACTGCACTTGCTGACTTGTGAAGTGCAAGTCACTACGTGAATACCCAACCATCTCTCTAACTTGTTCCAAGGAAGTGTGAGCATTTGAATTGGTCCATAAGCTGTTAAGTCCAGTAACAGTGCACCCTCAGAGGGAGTGAGCTCCTCTGAGGAGTCATCATCATCTTGGGCGACCTGAAATTCCCCCTGACGGATGCATGAAGCCCCTGTGGGAGACAAAAGACATAAATGAGTACTGTGAAGGTAAGAATGTTTGAAGTTATTGTGTACATGATCATACTTCAGTAGTTGTTCAAAGCGAATTAACTTATCTGAATACGTCATTGAGCTGAATGATTTTTAATTCTCTAACCATGTTATTTGGCAGGCTCCATCTTCGATGGCCAGGCATGCTAAGGCTCTGCTGCTCTCTAGTGCCTTCTCCTCTGCAGCTATTAGTTGAGAGGAGGCTGGAGGGCCACCTCCAATTCTCTGCCTCTCCGTGGTGTTTTCTGCTTTCTTCTCCTGCAAGGAGGAATGAAAAGACATATGATGGAATCTAATGGGATGTGTTCACCTGATAGATGGAGAGCATTTGTTGAGGGTGACTATAGTTATAGACATGGCATTGCATAAAAATGAGGGTGAGTGTCAGTGTGGCTGGATAGATGGGGTCAGAAAGGGATGGATACACCTGTAAGGTAAGCTGGTTTGAGGCATAATGTGCTGGAAATGGCTTGAGAAGGCAGAGTGAGGTGGTTAGGGTGGTATGTACATCAGGACATAAGGCAATGTACTATTTTTCTTACCTTTCCTGCCCTGCTAAGGTCATTGAATCAATCGCTGCATTGGATCCAGGTGTGTGGCACCACACTTCTGCTGCTGGCTTCCTCAGCAACCTCTAATCACACCTTCTTTGCTTCAGCTGCAGGCTTCTTTTTCCACTAGGGAGGAATATCTCTCTGCAGGGCCTTACAACTTGTAACAGCAAATCCACAGAGGCATCACTAACATGAGTTGCAGCCTTTGCCCATCTCAACTCCATAATAAGAGGTCTGCGGCTCTCTACCACAATTCCAAACTCCTTCAACTTGTATATTTTGGACTACCCCTTTAAATATTGGAGTTGAATTGCACCACGTGCGCTGTCATCACACCCGCAAATGTTAATTGGATGGGAAACCTGGAAGTAAAATATTAATAATGCGGCTGTTAACAATTCACTGGCAGATGTACGGCACTCATTTTCGGGATTCCTATGCACTACTGAGCTCCCATGCTGCCCCCTCTTCCCTCCCCAGCACGTCTGTGCATTAAAGTCCAGCCTATCAGTCATCAATCTGAAATTTTAACTCTGTTTCTCTCTCCACTGATGCTGCCAGAACTGTTAAGTATTTCCAGCATTTCCTCCCTTTATTTCAAATTTCCAGCAACTCAGTATTTTGCTTTAGTACAAGCTTGCAAAGTTTTTTTTATTGTGAATTTCAATGAGAAAATGACATCCAAGTGTTTATTTTTTACTTTAATGGGATAAGCTGAGAGAGAGTGGGAGAGATTATGACAGACAGACTGAGACAGATGAGAGAGGCAGAGGCAGAAAAGATAGAGTTAGAGGGGGTGGTAAACAGATCTGGGAATGATTTGAAACAATCCTGCCCGGTAGAAAATGGGCAGCAGTGGATTGGTCACCTGTTTAACACCCCGTCCAATTTTGCTTTCCACCAAAATCAACAAATACAGGGGGATTACCTATTTCTGCACATTTCCTGCCTGAAGAAAATTATAATCAATCACAGAGAGCCAAATCTTTATGGAACTGTTTTCCCTAACATTTGCCCAAGTAACAATGGCTGGCAAAAAGGAGGTGAAGACCCATTTTGCCAGGTCTCCACCATATTTATGTTGCCCTGGAATTTTAGAGGATTACCAGGGTTGCTGGGAGAGGGGTGGTGTTGTAAGTTAGAAGAAAGGCTTCCTAACAATTATAAGAAGGTTGGATTAATTACTTTTTCATTTTGCATTTTGTTTTGTTGGTGTTGAGTATTTTCAACACTCTTAACAGCGTCCTCAAGAGGCTACTTCCCATCATCGTATGCAGCTTCTTTGGTGGGCAGGGACCCAAGATATGCCTTTAGGGCCATATAAAGAATAGAAACTCCCCTTGACCCAGCTAACTTTGGTAGGGCCAGCTGTGGAGGTCCTGGGCAGTTGCATCATAAGGAACTGCATCCACCTGTGTATTTTCAGCCCCGCATCTACAATATTTTATCACTTCTACACTTTCTACACTTACACACCCTCATCAAGTCCAATACCCCACTCTCCAATCCTGCTGCACTCTTGCAACCCCATCTTCCCTACTGCCACATCCTTATACTTTATTCACACCCCTTCTCCAGCAACCCCACCAATACTCCAAGACACCAACCCCCTTCATGCTACTGCTAAACACAAGGCCCCCTTACGATAGAATCTAGATCACAAATGCTCCCTTCATAATCTTCCCAGACCCTTGCCCACCAGTGCCTTAATACTACCCACCAAAGATTCTGCCTTGGCTCAATGGTAGCACTCTTGCCTCTGAGTGAGAATGTTGAGGATACAAATGCCATGCTGGAGATTTAAGTACATAACCTAAGCTAACACCGCAGTGCAATACTGAGGGAGTGCTGTCAAAGATGTCATCTTTCAGATGAAACATTAAAATGAGGCTCCACCTCCCCTCTCAGATGGAATAAAAGATCCCGTGGCACTATTTGAAGAAGAGCATCGACGTTTTTCTGGTATCCTGAGCAATAATTTTTCCCTGAACCAGATGATCTGGTCTGTTATTTCATTGTTAGGTATGGGACTTTATCACATTCCAGTTGGCTGCTAATTTTCCTACATTACAACAGTTAACGACACTCCAAAGGGCTTAGTTGGCTGTAAGGCGCATTGGGACAGCCTAAGGTCATGAAAGGCATCACAAAAATGCAAGTTCTTTATTTATTTCTCTTACTAGTTCCATATCACACAAAGTATCCACTTCTAATTGGTAATACACCCTCCATCTACCTGCAACGCCAAACATCTTCCCAACCATACTCTCCTCTATCCTCAACTTCAAAAGACATAACAAATAAAATTCATTACATGTCTTTAAATTTCTTACACCACCATGTCATCCAAATTCCCATGAACAACACCAGGTAGATCTACAAGTAGTTACAAATGTATTGCTTCTAGCACATGCTCATTAGACATTGAACTAATAGAGCTTCTCTCTCCAAAGATGCTGCCAGTCAGCTGAGTGTTTGTAGCATTTGTCTTATTTATTTCAGATTTTAGCATCCGTGTACTCTCCGTTGTTCAAAAACAACAACAAAAAACATTTATTAAGACAAGTAACTGCTGCTGGTAGCAAACTTTACAAGGCTGGTGGCTAATTAGAATTTGCAATTCCCATTAAATGAATGGAGCTTCCTCGCAAATCAAGCATCTCCTTTCAGTTGGTGACTCACTGAGAAAGCTCTGGTGTGAAGGAAAGCTGAAATGCCAGCTCTTCACTGACAGCAGATTTGATTATTTCTTCTCATAGAATTGTACAGCACTGAAGGAGGCCATTCGGGCTATTGTACCTGTGCTGGTCTTTGCTTATAGCCCTGCATTATTTTTTGCTTTTCAAATATGTAACCAATTCCCTCTCAAAAGTTACTATTGAATCTGTTTCCACCATCATTTTAGGCAGCGAATTCCAGACCATAACAACTCACTGCATGAAAGAAAAAAACCTCCTTATTCCCCCACTCTGGTTCTTTTGCCAGAAGATTTCTCCTGTAGGCAAAAATAGAATTGTGTGGCTATATTTTCCACATACATATTAGGGAGATCCCTTTAAACAGTATTAAAGCTTTCTTGCCACTTCATCAAAATATTCAGTTTGTAGGAACATTTCCACCTAGCTTCACTAAAAGTACACTCAAGAGGACATACACGGAGGGCCTGGTGGATGAAATATTCTGCAGAGGACCTCAAAAATAAACCAACTATGTTATATGTACAGAACCTACAGAACTCTGGACCAAGAGCAGGAAAGTGGGATTAAGCTCTTTCTCAGCTGGTACAGAAACAATGGGCTGAATGGCCTCCTTCTGTGCTGAAAATATTTTTATGTTTCTATATACCTGCTGCATTATTTGATTGGCTCTATTTGATGGATACATTTTCTAACTAGTACCTGCGTGTCTGATCCTTCATTCTGGCTGTCTAGCCTCACTTACAGCTTGCTGCATTCCTGCATCTATTATGGGTTATACACTCCGTATGATCATCTCAATTCCACAACTTAAGCATAAAGGCAGAGTGCACAAGAGAGCAGAAGGTTGTGCAGCACGCCCCTTCATTCATGAATTATTTATGCAACGTCCATGTTAGAAGTCTTTTCCCATCTCAACTGGAAGCAGAACATGACATAATACTTTCACAACCTTCAACACATACTGAATCAGCAGCACATTGGCCCTAACAGCTTTACATTAGGTGCCAACTCCCTTCAGCTTCTCCTCATTCAAAGCCTAGACCTACAAACAGAAAGTGAATTTTTTGATTTGAGTTTAGTTACAAATTTAGCAGTTGTCACAGTAATATTGGCATTGCTGGATTGTGTGGTGATTTACTTCCAAATTACTATAATTGTGATCTTAGCCTCTCTGATCCAGGCGGTACTCATTTAGTCCAATTAATTCTCATTAAGTTACTAAAATAAACCAGATAATAGCTACAAATTACCAAGAGTTTATTAGTAAATTATCATAAATTATCCAGTTAATGTCCTGTTAAACAGCTGTCCTTAGATGAACATTTAATTGCATATAAAATTGTGTTGTTAGGAATTTAGCTCAAATACACAAATAGTATTCATAAAGCAAATCCATACTCAAATTCCATTGGAAAATTAATGCAAATCATTCATTTCAAAGTCATTTGAAAAATGAATATAAAAGCATTTTAAGCATTTTCTTCAGCTGTCACAGAGCTGCCTTGTCAGTATCTGCTGTCTGCTCTATCGCTCCATTTTGTTTTAGCTTTTTTCTATTATCTCTGTCTACCTTCTCTCTCCTGTCAACTTCAATTTTGTCACTTCAGATTTATTTTTCTTTTCATAGTACTCTGGCTCAGCCCCTTTTAAAAGTGAGAAATCATTATTTTCCCTCTTCTTTAACTTCTTACTTTGAGAATTATTTTTCAATTTAATTATCAAGCACACCCACCTACCTATTATAAACACGAGCAGATCTCCTGTCGAATTGCTCATGAATCAGAGGGTATGCTGCTTTATAATAAGAGGGGATTTATACCATGTAGGGGACTGAATAATACAATTTCCATTTTTATCAATAGGTATTTTAGGATTCTTATTGGTGTTTTGGGTAACAATTCCACTATTTTGACCATTATTCTGTGATTTGTGTAATTGAGAGGACTTTCTTTTTAATTTATTCCTTCACCTAGATATTTAATTTTTATTTCATCAGGTTGAAAATACACAGCAAGATGATATGCAAGATACATCAATTAGAGTTAAATATTTAAGTTCCCAAATTCCTGAAGCTGGAGAGGGTGCAAGTAGCAGTTATGCCCAGGAAACAGGGTGTATGGAAATAGATCCCAGTTTTTCCAGGATTTCACGACCTTTTAATCAGATTTTGAACTTACAATCAGGGGCGCCATGGGTGTATCTTTCAATCACACCCTCTTCCCAAATCAAAGGGCATGTCCAGGGGATTTCCAAGACTTTCCAGGAAATTCCTCCCTTTACATCCTTGGAAGGCCTCAGCAGAACTCTTGTGGGGACCTGCTGTAAAGACAATTTGAGGTTTTCCCAAAACATTTACTAAAATACAACAGTTGATCACGAAGGATCTCTTGTTGGAGTGAATTAATTAAGATTGGATGTTCATTTGTGGGTGCCAACAGCCAAACGTAACTCTACAAATGACCCCTATCCAGAATTTGAGATAGGGTCTTCAGCCTTGGACAAGGACAAATAGATATTCTGTTTCTCTGCAGTTCTGTTGGAAGACCAGAGTCTCAGGAATTTTCTAGCCCTGGTATTTAGCAGTATTAGGTTGGGGGGAGTGGGATCTCCATAAATATCGAATTATTGGTTTTTGTCACTCCACCATTGGTTGCCTAACTCCCTAAGCTTTTGAATACCCTCTCCATACCTTTCCACCTCTCTACCTCACTTTCCTCCTTTAAGACACTCCTTAAAACCTACCTCTTTGAGCAAGCTTTTGGTCACCCTCCTAATACCTCCTTATGTGGCTTGGTGTCATATTTTGTTTCAAAATGCTCCTCTGAAACACCTTCGATGTTTTATTACATTAAAAGCACTAGGTAAATATAAGTTGTTGTTATTGTTAGTGTTTTGCAATTAATTATTACTGTCAACAAAGCACAGGTAATAATTAAAGCCTCCTACATTCAATTCCTTTGATTTTAATTTCAAAAACTAACAAATGAAGACAAGGGAAGATAGGTTATTTCTCTTTCTCTGTGTTTCAGAGAGATGTAATTAAAACATTTACATTTAATAGCTATCAACAAAGCATAGATGATAATTACAGCCTGTTCTGGCTATCACTATAACACTGGTGATGATTAGGGACTGTTTCCTTCATAAAATCATGGATTCTTATAGAACAGAAGATGCCATTTGGTCCATCTTGCCTGTACTGACTCTTTGAAAGAGCTAGCCAATTAGTTCCACTCCCTCACTCTTTCTCCATAGCCCTGCAAATTTTTCCTTTCAAGTATATGTCCAGTATATCAAGTATATATCAAGTATAAATGTTTTGAAAATGAAATCAAATTAGGAAGAGGAAAGATTCTCTTTCTTGCAGCTTAATGTGTTTTCTGAAGTTTATAGACTATTATAGCTGTGTATAAACAGTACATTGTCTTTTTTTCTTATTACGCATACATACACAGCTTCATTTTATAAAACATTTAACATATAAAATTACCTGGGGTTACCAGGAATTGCTAAGTTTAAACATTTCCAAAAGTACACTACGTGTCTGGACTGCAGAATCAAAATTAACTGATAATGCCACGGCTCTGATAAAAAAAAATGAAGTTAAAGTGCAAGATTTTGGAGAGATTACAACTTTAATGAATGCATTCAATGGTATCAAAGGCAACTTAGTAGATCTATTTGATCATGTTACAGTGAAATATGTATTTTGTTTCATTTTTGTGTTGCTTAGATTATCTTTGAAATTAAAATTGTCAGTTATTACCAGTGGGTGAAAGTTTTTTAGAAAGCATTTTAAGCAATTTGTTGGGAACGATAATGAGGCAAGTGTTATAGACAACTATATTAGGTGGGTCTGATGCATTTAACATGGGCAAGTTTTGTAGGAAGAAGACTGCTCTTGAGTTTAGAAAGTTCAGGAGTGATATAATCACAGTATTTAAAGTGATAAGTGATTCGAGATTTTAATTCCGGGATTGGGACCCCATTGTGTTCATTTCCTGGTCTCGAGCTCACACTGTGTCGGCAATGCACAGGCATCGCAATTTCAATTGAAAAGGCACATTTGCCATGCAATTAGCGACTGCGGGCATGGGAAAGAGCTGGGATACAGGAAGCAGCAGGCCTGATTTAAAGGGTGAGAGGCATCCATTGCTGTGGTTGTTGTTTGTTGCAATAATGGAAGGAGGAGCTGAGCAGAGGGCAGTGGGCAGGGAGGGCCTCCATGCCAGGGCGGTCCCCCATTTTTCTGACACCTCACTTGAGGTGCTATTGGTGGGGGTGAAATCATGGAGAAATATCCTATTCCTTGCCAACGGCAAGAGAACGGCTGCAAGGCAGACCAAGAAGGTGGCTTATGAGGTCAACAGCAGGAGAGTGGTGAGCAAGAACTGGGTCCAGTGCAGGAAACGTTTCAATGGCCTGCTTAGGTCTGGCAAGGTAAGTCCAAAGAAAGACCCAGATGTCATATCTCCTGGTCAGCAGTCATCAGAATGCTAAAGTGAGGGGCATCCTGAGGGCGCATAGAGCTCTCCTGACCATGGAAGAGATGTGTGCAAAGCAACCTTGATGAATCATAAGCATAGTTCATAACCCCAGTGCTATTGGTTAATAGACTACAGTGAAGACTGCAACAACTGATGTGAATGAAAACATGCAAGAGGTGAGGGAGAGAAGCATTTTTCGAATGGCACCTTTCTTCACCTCAGGCCAAATGGAAGAACAATGCCAGGAAGAGACAGAGAGGGCATGTCTGGATGGTGGGGTGCCCCAGCTCGCATCACTAATGCATTTTGAGGAGATGGCCCTTGATCTGGCCAGACTGGCAAGCCACAGGAACATTGGAGATGGGGAAACTGGAGTCCAACATAGACCTGGTTCTGGAGATGCATGGAAATCATCCCCGTGTAACAAGCTGTCGATGCATAAGCTGTCATTTCATTCTTTTAAGTAGCAGAGGCATCAATTGATTGTACCGATTTCTCATGACCACCTCCTCTTTTGTCTCCCACAGAGCCAGCTGCAGAGGGGAGGAGTTGACATACCACCAACATTTTCTGCAGCAGCTAAAGGAGGAAGACACATTGGAGACCACACGGTCACATTTATCTTGTGCATCTTCTACCCACGCAGACACTTGCACCTCAGTGAGTCCTTGCATGGTATTAGAAATGGTGATACAGAGTGAAGTGCACATCACTTCAGAGCAGAAAGAGATGGGGAAGGTAGAGTCAGCTGACGGCAGTCCCTCTTGGAGGATGGAGGACAGGCGCAGCCCTGCTCAGCAGGGTGAAGATGCAAAACCTCGGAAGTCACAAAACAGGTGGCTATACCTGGAGAATCGGCGTGAGATGTATGCCCACATGTCAGAATTACCTCAGGCACTGCGGATTCATGGGATAAGAATGGAGAAGTCCATTCATCTCAGATGCTTCACAATGTCTCAGTGCCTTGCATGCAGGAGCTCCTCCATTGAGACAGTGGCCAACCCCCTGAACAGCCATATGCATCATTACTCAGAATGGATGCAGAAACGGCACACTGGCATGAACAGAATGCATACCACAGTCTGTAGTATTGACCAGTCAGTGGGACAAATGACCCTAAGAAGCATGCAGTGAATGCCAGCTGTGCCCCAGCTGGTGGTTCCCTCTAGCAATCAAGGGTGCCATGAAAGGGCTGAGGAGATGACAGATGGTGATGAAGGGGCCACCACTCATGGAGCTCCATCATCATCATCATCTGCCTCCATTGCCCCTCCGATGGAGGAAGGATCTGAAGAGTTATGCCCTGTGACAGAGGCTGCCTCTGTAGTGGTGCCATTCCAGCATCCTTTGGAGGTGCACCCCTGGCACCTCCATGATCAGGCCAGACAGGTACTGGTGAGCAGTCTGCCTCCACCTCATCCTCAGCCACAGGGGGAGCAACTTGTTGGAGTGGCCATAAGCAGATGCCACCACGTCAGTGATGTCACTTTGTGGGTTACTTGGGTGTTTCTGTTATAACATACATGAAACTGTTATGTGATAAAGCACTGGCCATGTTGTTGCACTAAGGTAGACCTGTGTGTTTCCATTTCATCATGGCGAAAGGCAGGAGAATGGAAAATAAGGGTGCGCAAAGCAAAGGAGTGTGTTGAGGAAGAGTATGTCAGGTGGAGATTCTGGAACCTTGCAGTGTTTGTGCCATTGGAAGCTTGCTGACTTTTGTTCTTAACAGATGCTTGCTCTCACTCATATGTCGGAGACTCTTACCTCTAAATGTCCTGCAGAGTGAGCCTTGCTCAGCTGAACTGTGTCTGGATCAGAGTGGTCCTTGCATCCCTGCCATCCTGATAAGCACTCCGCTTTCTGAGCCTATCACAGTAATATCCCTGCAAAGTATGGGAACCATTCTCCAATTCTTCTTCAGCTTCCTCCTCATTGTCTTCCTCCTCCTCTTCCTCCTCCCAGAAGCTCTGCTGTTCCAGCACTTCTCCCTCTTCAAGGTTGACACCTCTCTGGAGGACCATGTTATGAAGTGCACAGCAGACCACCACAATGCTCAAGACCCTTGAGGAAGTGTACTGATGGCTGCTACCTGACCAGTCAAGGCACATGATCCTCATCTTCATGAGGCCGATAGCCTGCTCAATGATGACCCTTGTGTTCAGGTGACATTGGATGTAGTATCTCTCAACCTCCATGGCAGTGTTACACACAGGTATCGTCAGCCATCTCTTGAAGGGATAAGCCTTATCTGCTAACAGCCATCTACAGATTTCCAATGGGGGCATGAAGAGCTACATCATGTGCGATTGCCGGAAGATGAAGGTGTTATGACAGCTTCCAGGATAAGGTGCACACACCTGCATAAAGCACTTGTTGTGGTCACATACCAGCTGGATATTTAGGGACCGGAATCCCATCCTATTGAAGATGATCCCTGGCTGGTCAGTTTGTGCCTTGATAGCCTACTGGTGTAATTAATGACCCCCTGTACCTGAGGGAATTCTGCGGCGGAGGCAAATCCCACTGCCCTTTGACTTTGAGTGCTGCTATCCACATGGAATTCAATGTATTCCCTTGCCATCTTGTACAGAGCATTCGTCATCTCTGTGATGCAATGATGTGCTGCTGCCTGCAAGATGCCACCAATGTCTGCTGCCACTTCTCAGAAAGACCCGGTTGCAAAAAAGTTTAAGGCCACTGTGACGTTTACAGCCGGGGGAAGGCCGTGGCAACTGTTTCTCTGAATCCTTGGATTCCTCTCAATGAGAGCACACAGTCAGCAATCATCTGCCTGGACAGGTAGCAGCCTTCTAAAGCACTGATACTCTGGCATGTCCAGGTAGCTTCTCATTTGGTGTTAGCCCCTCTGCTGAGGGTATCTCCTTCTTTGCCTTCCTACCCATTGTTCCTCACCCCTGTGCCCCGGTTGCCCAGGGGTCTGCCTCTACACCTGCAGATGCTGCTCCTCATCACTATCTCAGAGTAGCTTAATCCCATTTCCTGTTACGTCTTTTCCTTCCTTTCAATTGGAAGGTGAAGTCTTCCTAAATCCCCCTCTTATGAACCCTTGAGCCCCATATGCAGAAGGACCCATCCACCATCCCAAAGCCGCCTCCCTAAAATGCCCTTGGCCAGAGTGAAGTGATATTACAGATAATTCTCCTGAAACTGTACAACTGCTTGCCTGTGAATGAGGGCTTTTTCTGTGCATTCTCTCTTCAATGGTTCCTTATACTGCTGTCCCACCCTCCTGACTTGCTCCTCGCTGTGTCACTACCTCCTCCTCCCTGTCATGGTTGAGACCCTGCATGGATCGTGTACCTTAATAAGAAAATTGCAGACTGGCCCTTAACGAGCTGACAACACACTCATTAACAATCTTAATTAGCTATTTATGCATTTCAGGTGGATTTAGTTTAGTTTAGTTTAGAGATACAGCACTGAAACAGGCCCTTCGGCCCACCGAGTCTGTGCCGACCATCAACCACCCATTTATACTAATCCTACACTAATCCCATATTCCAACCACATCCCCACCTGTCCCTATAGTTCCCTACCACCTACCTACCTACACTAGGAGCAATTTACAACAGCCAATTTACCTATCAACCTGAAAGTCTTTGGCTGTGGGAGGAAACCGGAGCACCCGGTGAAAACACACAGGGGCACAGGAAGAACTTGCAAACTCCACACAGGCAGTACCCAGAATCGAACCTGGGTCGCTGGAGCTGTGAGGCTGCAGTGCTAACCACTGCGCCACTGTGCTGCTCTTGCATCATAACAAAATTCCTGACCAGAGAATCAATGTCCTCTTGTGAGGAATTCAGTGTCAATCTATTGATATTTCCATATGTTCGTATTTAGGAGTGAAATCAGGAAGAACCTTTTTGCACAAAATCTGGAACTCTCTACCCCAAAAGACTCAAAATGCAGGATCAATTGAAATGTTCATGACTGAAATCGATAGATTTTTGTTAGATAAGAGTATCAAGCTTTATGTATCATTGGCTGGTAAATGGAGTTGAGGTAAAGATCAGCCATTATATAAATGAATGGCCTACTCATATTCTTATATTTCTATGTTCCACTGCCCCACTCCCCCTCACCATAACACAAAGCATCAAATGATCGTTGGGAACTTTTCCCCCTCCATTAATTATTCCAAATATTCTCCATAACCCTTCCTCCCTCCAGCCTCCTCCTCTTTCCATCCCTTGACTTGCTGTCCCTCCTTCATTCTCATTTACTTCCCCATCCCTCTTCTCCAGTTCTTCATCCCCCATGCTCCTCTTCTCCACTTCTGACAAAAAAAACAAATTATACACAGCATCACTGTAAATCAGTCCAGCTTCAACAAGCCTATCTCTGACCCTTCTCTCTCCTCTGTCACTACATTGGCAAGGAACAAGTGCTAGTCCCTTCTCCATCAGAAAGCATCATCCTGATCAAGATTCCCACATAGTCTCAGTTGAGAACTGCCCTGCTCCCAAATGATGAACGGTCACAGGCCTGATACGTTCACTTTGCTTCTCTCTCCACAGACGCTGCCTGACCGGCTGTGAATTTCCAGTGCTTTCGGATTTTATTTCAGATTTCCAGCATCAGCAGTATTTTACTTTTGTCTTATTCTCAAGCCCTGCTTGTCACCACCAGTAACCACCTCCCAGTGTCAATGCTACATTCATGTAAGACCTCTCCTAAAACACCCATCATCCACAGACTCAGTGAAAGCACCTTATGACCAGAAAAAGGAACACTCCCCCCTTCCCACTGAACAGATAGTTGGTCAGGCAGGGTGGGAGTGAAGGGTGATGAGTGAGACCACCAGGTCAAGGGGATGGAAGTACATCTCAGCTCAAATATCCCCTTTCTTCAAAATGAGGAATCTTGCACAAACTAAGTATGAAATTCTAAACTGCAGGCGACCATCCCACCCCCATCCCCTCACTGAAGAATCTGATTCAGACAAGGGAAGCCCATCACTCCCTCACCCACACCATCACCCCACCCCAAGACAGCGATTGAGGACACACAGGGAAATTGGGGAACAGAGAAAGAGTTTGGGGAAAAACAGAGGCACAAACAGAAAAATATACATTCAGGGGACAAAGATGGGAGGAACTTGTGGCGGAAGACAAACAGAGCAGCCGACAGAGAGAGACAGGGCCTCAGAAGAAAAGGCTGCAATGGACACACAGACAAGCAGTCTAAGAGAAGACAGAGATGGAGCAATTAGGGAAGAATATGACAAACAGCTGCAAGCTATGGAAAGAGATGCATCGGGATAACATGGAGAGAGCAACAAGATCACACAGACGAAGATCAGGTAAGAGCCAGAAATGCAAAAAGAAGGAAACACAGTGACTGAGAGAACTCCAAAGATAAAGGAGATTTGCACATTACAAAAGAAAAACAGATCTTTGAGTTAAAAAGAGATGGAGGCAGAGAACTGAATTTTCGCCACGGAGGCGGAAACAGGAGCCAGGTCTGTTTTTGGGTCAGAAACCCACCTCCAGTGGGAAATCAATTAAAGTTCAAATTTTCAGTGGGGTGGGGGGGGGGGGGGGGCGGGGGGGGGGGGGGGTGAACCCTTAATTGATATGGAAACAGGTTCCCTGTCCATTTAGAACCAGTGGGAATGGGAATGGAGGTATGCCAGATGAAGGGTTGAATATTATTTTTCTGCCGCCGCTCCCCAAAAGAAATGGCAACCCACATGCACAGGCTGTGCGCAACCGTGCCGCTGTGATCCAGCATGTGGCAGCTTATTTAAATACGTCCCGAATCACATGGTGTGCGCAGGCTCAGCAATGCTGTGAATGGCATCAGCTGTCTCTGCGCAGGCATTGGCGCCATTTTCAAAGGGCTGTCAGA
The DNA here is from genome assembly GCF_036365525.1 of Heterodontus francisci. Taxonomy (NCBI): domain Eukaryota; kingdom Metazoa; phylum Chordata; class Chondrichthyes; order Heterodontiformes; family Heterodontidae; genus Heterodontus; species Heterodontus francisci. The sequence goes on from NC_090371.1 coordinate 262,639,859, forward strand.
CCTGCACAGAAACTACAGGGTTGAATCCTGTAGTGCCCACCCACCACCACCCCCCCCACCTCGCACTACACTGTAAATAAATTTCTGACCCGTCCCCCACCCAATACAATGAAAATAAACAGCCTCCCCGTTTCCCCCCCCAAAACACTTACTTTAAAGATGTGACCTCTCCCCGCCACCAACTGCACAAAGTGCAGAGGTCGCCCCTTTCCCCATACCCCCCATTATACTGCAAAGGCACAGGTGGCCCTGTACCCACCCTACCTCACTAAAAATCCTCAGTTTCCCCCATCCCCACCTCGGTGGTGCCAGCTTTCCCTGGAAGAGAAAGTGAAGGTACGTGAGTGCCGCCCATCGCATGGAAGATCCCAGACAACGGGTAAGATCACGGTGAATGGTATTTAAATGTACTAATTTCCTTTATTTAAATATTTAAAGTTGGGTCCCGTCGCCGAGTGATGGGGGAGCCATCACGGAGCCTCGCCGCCGCCGCCGGGAAGATCGGGCCCCGGCAATCCCGGCGTCAGGCTCCGTGGCGGGCCATTGCCACTGCGATCTTCCAGCCCCCCCACTACGGAGCTCAACGTTGGGAGCTCAACAAAATCTTGGCTGAAGTGTGGGACCAATTTAGACACCCCACAGAAGCCATCACTGAGTCTGCTGTTTGTCCTGAGAGAGAGATGTGGGGTTTGTGCCAAAATCTTCCACTGCACCAAAGGGAAGTGAGATGTTGCAGGAGAGCTGGAGGTCTGTCACCCGGGGCAGGGAAGACACTCCCTTAAATCAACGCTAACCTAGATCTAATGCTGGAGGCCGTGAGGGCGAGGAGGGACATCCACTTCCCAGAGGGTGGCAGGAGGAGGCCACCTCTTTGTGCAGCATTATCTCTCTCTGCCTTCTCTCTTTCCTCCTGCTCTTGCTCCTCCTCTAATGAGCTGTCTCCTTCAGGGGCCTCACTGTCCTCAAGGTCACACCTTACTGGAGGGCCATGTTATGGGAGCACAGCAGACCACCACAATAACTGACTCTTGCAGGACGGTATTGGAGGGCATCACCCGACCAGTCTGGGTACAGGAATCACATCTTCAGAGGCCCGATGGTCTTCTCAATCGTTGTCCTGCTGAAAAAGTGGCATTGGTTGTATCGCCTCTGTGCCTGTCTGGAGTTCCTGTAGAAGGGTCAGTAGCCATTTTTCCAAGGGATTTCCCTTGTCCCCTAGGATCCATCCATGCACTTTGGGGGTTGGAGTGAAGATCTGAGGCAGCCTGGACTGGCGGAGGATGAAGGAGACATGGCAACTGCGAGGAAAGTGAGCACACACATGGAGGATGCTTTTGGACATCGAGTTGCCTTGGTGGCCACATTGGTGCAATTGATGATGCCCTGCACCCAAGGCAATCCAGATGAAACCCAATGCTGCTGTCCCTGTGAGGTCGCGTCTGTTGTTAAATGAATGTGCTCTGGCAAAGAGGGTGTCAGTGACCAGAGAGATGCAGTGGTATGCAACAGCTTTTGAGATACCACTAAGGTCCGCAGCTAATCCTTGGTAGGAGCCAGAAGAGAAAAGGTTCAAGGCCACGGCGATTTTGACGGTTACTGGCAGGGCATGGCAACCAGTGTTGCAAGGTGCAAGGTCTTCGGTGATGAGGGCACAAATGTCTGTGACCATCTGCCTGGACAGTTGCAGTCTCCTGTCACACTGGTTCTTGCCCCTCTCCAGTTAGCTCCGTCTTTGACAGTCGATCCTGTGTTGAAGGTTTGACCTCAGTGTTTTCCTGCCCTTCTTTTCTCTCTCGTGCCCTCCTGATGCTTGGGGTTCTGCCCTTCTCGCTGAGGGTGTTGCTCCTCAAATCTGGCAGTCGTGCCCCCATTGCCAGCTGAAGCCATCCTTCCGGGCAGGTGGCTGCCAAAATGTCCTTGGCAGCTTTTCCCCCTGCTCTTCTGCCCCAACGATACCAGGGTTGCCAAATCTGTTCAAAGCCTAGACACCTGTGCAGTGACAAAGACATCTGCATACCAACTGCCCAGTCAACCTGTGCCCCACTGACCCTTTTAATGGGCTGGGGTGATGCCCTGGGCCAGCCATGACTGGCTCCACACTCTTTACCCGTCCTCCTTTAGCCGGTCAGTTTCTGTAGGTGCAGGTAAGCTGTCGCCCTTTTAAAAATTAGAACTTCAGCCCCTAATAATCTCCAAATGAGCTTTTTAATAAGCTTAGTTGGACTCAAAGGGAGGAGAATGGGATTTCTGTCCCACCCTCCCCCTGACCAGGTGAGTATTGTCAGCGCTGGGATCAGCATCTTGAAATTGACATGCTGCCTGGCGCTGGTATTTTCTCCGCTCCAACTTAGGGGTGCCCTGAAAATTCAGCCCAGAAAGTTTGCAGTAACACAATTAAGACACAAATATTGGGTAAACAGAAGACTCACCATGAGCAATGATATGGGAAATATACCAGTGTATGAAAAGTTTTGACCTGTTACACTTCTGATAGAAATGCAGATCATTTTGTTTTTGAGAAAAGCAACATTTCCTGATGATTCTTCTAGCTTTAGGATGTATCTGGAATTTACAACTAACTGACAATCTACAGAAAAACAACTACCCTCAAAGTTACCTCAGTTGTGCCCAAGAGGAATTACCATCAACTGAACTCATGACGTACCTATACCAAGCAATTAGCCTAGCTTCTTCCTCGACATTCCATTCCGTCCATTACCAAAATTGCTTTCTTCCACCTTTGCGACATTATTTGCTCCCATCCCCATCTCTCCTATTGAGTCATCCAAACCCTAGTCCATGCCTTCAAGTGTTGATTTAAAAAAAAATATTAAAACCCTCTTTGCATGCAACGCTTTCCTATTATGCAGACTAGGTATGAAAATTGGGACTTTTTCCTCTGTGTATCTTAGTAACATACCATATGATATATTTCTGAGTTATTGAGGCAGCTGCCTGATCTCTGAAGTGCAATGCATAAATAACACAAAAGAATAGGCCCTTATGGACTTCCATTACCAAAACTCCAATTTGCATTTATCTTCACCTTTTGTTTTCTATTGCCAAACTAATTTTCAATCCTTCTGATAGTTTGTCCTTAATTCCCTACACCTTAATCATCTTTGAAAGCCTTTCATGCAGAATTTTGTCAAATGACTTTTGAAAATACACATTAATTATATCAGCTTAATAGCCCTTGTAGCTAATGCACTTGCCTCCCAAAAGAATTTAAATAGGCTCCTGAAGCATGACCTGTTGCTTTTAAATCTATGCTGACTGTTCCTTATAGCTTCTAACTAATTTAGGTAAATATCAATAGTATTTCATATAACGCTGTCAAGCGTTTCTCCATGACTAATGTTTAGTTAACTGGTCTATAATTCCTCAATTTATGTCACTCCTTTTTTCTGAACATCATAATAACATTCGCTGTCCTAGGATTCTCAGATATAATCCATGTATTTATGGAGTTGTTAAAATATATTGACTAGAGCCTTGCTTTTTCCATCTCTCAGCTCCTTGAGGCTTCTCTACTGTAGCACTACTGGAGATGTTTAGTTCCTTGCATTTCTTCATAACATCTACATTACTGATGTCTACATAGATTTCTGAGCCAGTCACTGGAATTTCGCCACAGACTCCATTAGAAAAAATTATAAGTGAAGAATATGTCCAACACATTTTATGATCGTCCATAAATTTCTCCCCAACTTACCCATGTCTACTTAAAAAAAAGACAGACTTGCATTTATATAGCGCTTTACATGACCACTAGACTGTTCAATGCGCTTTATAGCCAGTGAGCTACTTTTTGAAATGTAATCACTGTTGCAATGTAGGATATGCAGCAGCCAATTTGTGCAAAGCAAGCTCTCAAAAACAGTGATGTGACAATGGCCAAATAATCTGTATATGTACTTTGTTTGAGGGATAAATATTGGTCAGAACACTGGGGATAACTCGCCTGTTCTTCATCCAAAATTGTGCCATGAGATCTTTTGCATCCACCCAGGTAGGCCTCAGTTTAATGTCACATCTGAAAGAAGACACTTCTAGCAGTGCAGCACATCCTCTGTACTGCACTGGAGTGTCAGCCTTGATTTTTGTGCTGAAGACCTGGAAACTAATAGGCAGAAAGAGTGCTACCAAATGAGCCACTGTTGATACTCATATAACTTTAAATCAAATTTTTGGACTCTTCTTGTTATCTACAATCCTCTTTTGCAATTAGCCGAGCTTCTTCCTCGACATTCAGTTCCGTCCATTACCAAATTTGCTTTCTTCCACCTCTGCGACATTATTTACTCCCATCCCCATCTCTCCTATTCGGCCATCCAAACCCTAGTCCATGCCTTCATTACCTCAAGTGTTGATTTTAAAATATTATTAAAACACTCTTTACACACAACGCTTTCCTATTATGCAGAGTCGGTCTAAAACTTGGGACTTTTTCCTCTGTGTATCTTAGTAACATACCATATGATATATTTCTGAGTTATTGAGGCAGCTGCCTGGTCTCTGAAGTGCAATGCATAAATAACACAAAAGAATAGGCCCTTATGGACTTCCATTACCTAAACTCCCATTTGCATTTATCTTCACCTTTTGTTTTCTATTGCCAAACTAATTTTCAATCTTTCTGATCGCTTGTCATTAATTCCCTACACCTTAATCATCTTTGAAAGCCTTTCATGCAGAATTTTACCCTTCTAATACACATTTTGATTCTCTGTATCCTTGTAAATCTTCAAATTAATTTGGTTTCAACTTCAAAATAATTCCGTTTCATCTTAAGGTGTTCTTTGATCTTTTATATCCAGCAGAGATGGGAGACTTTCCTACCATCAGCCATGCTGAACTTTAAACAATGTCCTAGAGGTAAAAGCCAGTGTTCTCATATGGGTTGGAAATTTCCTTGTGCCTTCTTTCGCTCCACTGCTTTCCACCTAGGTGGAAATCCCATTTACATATAAAAGCAGGAATTCTACTGAATTTCCACTCTAGTTACATTGGCAGAGCGGAGAAGCCCCAAGGAATTTACCTCCATAATGTCCAATCTAGTTCCTTTGAAGTCTGTGTTAATTGTATATCAATTGTGCTTAGTTATATACAAGTGGAGAGCATTAATTACAGTTTCACTTGAATTAAGAGGTGTATGCTTGTAATGTTTCATTCTGTAAATAAATGTTAAACTGAGTAAAGATTGGCTGCTGTACTATTGTTCACCAACTGGTTTTCTCAAATATAACAACCGTTCAGATCTAACCTAAAGTATTAAATTATCTTTCTCTTTGAAATGTCAATTGAGCTCCTGTGTACTTTTACCATTTTTTATTAGTATTTCAAATTTCTGCCTTCATATATTTTCTTTTTAGCTTATTTTTATTCAATTTTTAAAATAAGCCTTTTGTTTAAAGAGTGAGCACTGGTATATCGCCATGGGAACTGGCCTAGAGGAGTTACACAGACCACTAGTATGAGGGAGGCGAACATTCACAAGATGAAATGACAAGAATCACTGAAGCATGCTGAATTCATAATGGCTGCATTACATACTTAGTTTAATTTCACTAATGTGCACCATTAAAGCTTACTTCAAACCAGTTCTCTCAATTCAACAGCATTTTTGTAATATTTACTTGTTCTTTTGGTATGTGAACTATTGTAAGATTCACAGGATTCCAAGTAATATCTGAAGAAAATGTTGGTTTTTATTCGGAGTTAACTCGAACATATATATATATACATATATATATATATATACACACACAGCTACTGCATGAGCCATGCCATTTCACTCTGTTGGGCTATACCCACAATTCCCTGGTCTTGTGTGATGCAATTCACTTCCTCCGGTAACCTTCATTTATATATTCTTAAGGTGGTTTTCTTAAGGTTATCCCACAACAGCTTTCTCCAGGTTTTCCAATTTGAAGTCTTCCTACCTAACACAATAGGCTAGCGGCTTCTCCTAGAAGTCTACCATTAGTCTTCTATAACTGTCTGTTAAGATGTGTGGGAGCACGACTTAGGTTACTGTCCCCTATCTAGTACTTCCAATGACAATACAGTTAAGACTGGAAAACCCATTATTCGAGTTTGTGGAAAGGATTAGGCTGAGGCCTAGTTCAAGTGCTGGCTGTAGGGTTGGCAATTGGATTGGCTATAAAGTTGATCTGCTAAGTGTGGCATCAGATATGGCTACTGGATGACAGCAGTAGCATCAGCAACAAGCAATAAGAAGATGGTAACATGAAACAGTGAAGGAAAAAAATGAAGCCATGTGTGAATGGTGAGTAGAGGGGAAATTTAGTCCCATGAATTGGCCTGATTATTGAAACCAATTGGCTCAATTAACTAGATTACTAGAAATGAACAGGAATGGACAAACTGACCAAAACTCAATGCTTCTAATAACTTAAGCGACAGGCTGTAGAAAACTTTACCCTCAAGAGCAAGGCAATAATTAAATCAATATAAGTAAAGAGTTAGCTCGATCAATAATATACTGTTGCAGTGAAAGTTCAAGATTTAGGGAGGGAGGGAAATTCAGCAAAACAACCAGGCATCTGTCTGGCATAAAAACATTTCCCATATATCATGGACAATCAATAAAATGTTAAGAGACAAAATACAGCTATCTGTATAAGGGATTTCTCCACAATGGAGAAAAAGCCTTTAAAAACAGTTTCCCCAGGCAACGGTTGTTTGATTAATTAGTATAAGCAGGACAGCTCACAAAATGTTATTAAGTGCAGAACTCAGACTATGGTAATAATACTTAACAGTAAGAGTTAGGTACAGAATGTAAACAATGAAGAGCAGTGGTATTGAACTGTGTGTCCAAAGAACAACTTAGTTGAATCACATCACAAACTTTGTGAAAAAGACCCTTAACTTTAATCAGATAGAAATAGTTTGTACTGAATATTTATCCTATTTGTCTATAATTGGATGGCAGCGAGACACAGAGCTGCATCAGAATGCCTGATACATCAGGAGACACAGGGAGGCATAAGCTGTATAGTGTATCTGTTTTGCAAAGATATGTCTGACTTTAGACCCTATCTTTCCATTTTCAGCTGCAGACAGAGTATGGATATTAGAGAGGGATAGGGGCAAACCACAGACTTATTGATGTTGATTCTGAAGTGGCCAAGAGGCGAATATTGGTGATGGCAAGGTGAGTGGGAAGCAATAGTAATGGTTGCAGGAGGTAAAGGGAGATGAGTGAAGTAACTTTCCATTGGCAAGAAATTGGAGTGATGTTGCAGATGGACAAATGGGTATTGCAGCTGAAATGCGCACCCAAATATGTCACCCTAAGGCTCACTAGAAATTGGTACATGGGCCTTATCTGCAAAAAAAGCATGCTGCTGACACCAATTGGGCCTCCTGATACAGCTCGTTCATTGGGGTCTTGGGAAATTCTGACTTGGTCTCCCAGTTCCAACACTGAGCCAGCCCTCAGGAAATCTATTGGGGGCAGGGTGTGTAGGGAGGCGGGGTGTGGGTGGGGGGGGTGGTGCAAGCCCAGGATGGTAGAGCACCCAAAAAACAGAAGCATAAAGAAGTTACTTATCATTTTGTGTCTCTTTCAGGGCCACTGAGGGCTTGATCAGGCAACTATGGACCTGAAAAACTCAGCGGAGCATGCATGGTGCATTTGCTGTCTAATTGACTTTTGAGCATGGTCTGAAAACAGATTTAACACAATGATTTGCATAGTCGTCACCTGGTGCCTGTTTGAAGCAGGTGCCCTGGACATTCAGAAGATGCTAACTTCCGGAAAAGACTGGGGGCTGAATTTTTTTTTCTAGCTGCCTTGTGCGGCGGCCCGCACGCACGGGCTGCATGCCGCCGCACCACTGCAATTTAATGCCTGGTGGCTCATTTAAATATGCAGGGCAGGCGTGCCCCCCCCCCCCCGCCAATCACATGGCAGGGTGGGCTCTGCGACACGTGAACGGCATCAGCTGCCTCTGCGCAGGCGCTGATGCCATTTTTTAAAGGGCTGTCAGATCTGCACAGTTGAACCCGGTACCACCCCCCCACAACACTGTAAATAAGTTTCTGACCCGTACCCCCACCCCCAATACAATGAAAATAAATGGCCGCCCCATTCCCCCCAAAAACACACTGAACGTTTGACCACCCCCCCCGCAACTGTACAAAGAAATGCAGAATTGACCTCATTTCTCCCCCCCACCACTATACTACACTAAAAACCCTAAGATCCCCCCTTCCCCAGCTCGGTGGTGCCAGCTTTCCCTGGATGGGAAAGTGAAGGCGCATGAGTGCCGCCCGTTATATGGAATATCCTGGGCAGTCGATAAGATAGCGGGGAATTGTTGGTAAATGTATTCATGAGGTTTATTTAAATATTTAACGTTGGGTCCCGTCGCCAAGCGACTCGGGGGGGGGGGGGTTGTTGGTGGGCCACCATGGAGCCTTGTCACTGCCAGGAAGATCGGGCTTGGGAATCCCGGCATGGGGCTCCGCGGCGGGCCGCTACCGCTACGATCTTCTGGCCCCCTCTCAGCAACAGACCCCAATGTTAGGAGCTCAACAAAATTCATTCCTGGGTGTGAGAAATTGTGGCCTGAAATTATATCCCAACACCAATATTTGTCCCCAAAAAATGGATGATGACCAATTTCTTCCTAGTGGGTATATGGAGAAACAACAATGTGCCTACACTTTGTCAACATGCATTTGACACAACAACATTTACATAACGTCTTTAAAATAGTAAGCCATCCCAAGGTGCTTCACAGGACCTTTAATACATACCAATACAGGAGAAGCAACACTATGCTCATTGAAAATAACTCATTGGAAATAATGACAAATGGGTGAGCCATAGAGAGAGAGAGGAGAGGTAAGGAGAAAATTAGAATGGAAAAAAAACAGAAACACAGATCTTGATTTTAACTCCTTGCCCAACCCGTCTGGGTGCCGGGCTGGGAGGGGGACTTGTTAAAATCGAGGCCACAGTTACAGATAGAGAAAGTCACTGTCTCTAGGCAACACCATGGGAGATTAAATGGCATAAAAAATAACTCAAAGATTAGAGGACACTCTTCTAACTGCATCGACGTTTCCTCTATCTGGTGGATTTTTTTTTCTGTTACAGCGTATTTGATTCTTTTCATCTCTGTTTTACGTGCTCATACCATAAAAGGAGGGAGGAAATCAGAAAGGTATGAACCAAAATGAACAATTTAAAGCTCGCGGTCACATATGCCTGCACCAAGATTCAGCCACAGAAAGTCACTTTCAAATCAAAACACATCAAATTAAACATTAAAAAGGCACAACTCTGGAAACCACGGCTGATTTTTTTTTTTGCTTTGTATATATCAGCTTCTGCTTGAGTATAAAATGCAAGTAGAAAGGTATTAATTTGTTAGTATCATGGATGTCTAAAGTCTCTTGTGACTCCAAAATGACAGTATCAGCTTTCAAAACCTTATTAGGCCAGGTCCCATTTCGGCGCCACTGACTTCTCGGAATCACCAATCGGGCTCTAATAGGAAAACCACAGGACAGCCGCTCTGCTGCTCTTATAAACCTCAAAACAATATTGTGTATTAATATTTCAGACGTATGGAAGAACATATACTCCTTGCTGAGCATTACAGCCAAGACGACAACAGACAAGACTAAGCTTCAGTAAAGCTGTCCATGTAAATTTAATATTCTGGCTCTCAGCTATCTCTTTGTAGCAAAGGTGGGTAGTGAGTGCAGTGGGTGGAGGGGCGGGGTATCAAATGGTCAACTTAGTATTCAATGCATGAATTTATTTTTTAAAGTCTTGAGCTCATGTGACCTTTTATCGTGTATAAAATGGGAATTTGGCCAGGACAGTGAAAAACTCTGAAATGTTGCATTCTGAAGAAGTTGACTAGTTAAACTTCCCAAATTAGCGTCAGTGATTGTAATCTTCGAAAGAGAAAAAAAACATATCACCCGATTCTCACTGGTGCCCTTTGTTTCCTTTGTTTTCATAAGCAGAACATAAGCATAAACAAAATGGTACTAAAAAAAATCTAATTCCCATTTAACAGCCTCTAACATTGCAGTTATGGTAGTCATATGTAACAAGTAAAAAGGCATTGCATATATGATACATTCATCAGAAGATTGAACTAATTGAGTGGAATGACACCTCTATCCTTCGCAGCATCATGCAAGCACACTGGTCTGCAAGATCTCTACAGCTTGAATAATGAATTATATGACAGATTAACAATATGCTAACATTTGAAAGCTCATTTTTAAATTCGAAATTATTTTAAATTTCAAAGCTGTGCAGATTGTTTTTGCCTCTAGGTAGTACAAATTTGGATTTAATGGAAACAAAAATAAGTTTCTTTATTTAGCTTGATCGGTTCCTTAGATTCAGTGCCTGAATACTCATTCCTTACAGGCGGTTAAATGTCCGGATTTTCTATACCCACTTCACAAGGGCGGCACAGTGGCGCAGTGGTTAGCACCACAACCTCACAGCTCCAGGGACACAGGTTCAATTCTGGGGACTGCCTGTGCAGAGTTTGCAAGTTCTCCCTGTGCCTGCGTGTGTTTTCACCGGGTGCTCTGGTTTCCTCCCACAGCCAAAGATTTGCAGGTGATAGGTAAATTGGCCATTGTAAATTGCTCCTAGTGTAGGTAGGTGGTAGGGAATATGGGGTTACTGTAGGGTTAGTATAAATGGGTGGTTGTTGGTCGGCACAGATTCGGTGGGCCGAAGGGCCTGTTTCAGTGCTGTATCTCTAAATAAAATAAATAACAAGTTGTTGTTGCAACCACAGTTGTAAAGATGCTCAGTCAGCTTAACTGAGTGAAAAATAGTAACTGAAAGTAGAATATATGGACTTTTTAGGGGAAAAATCTGCCATGACTAATCTTCACGAAGATTCACGCGCCAACATTTATGGTTAGTGCAGCTGTTATTCATACCCTGAATATTTTGCTTCTTTTATATCACCCATTTGTAAAGATGTATAAATATCTAGCATTGTTGAAACATTTTGTGCATCTAAAAATTTTTAAAGTAGCATTTTCAATTTAGAAAGAAAAAAAATAACATTTTGATTTGCACTTCTGTTAATAAAAAAAAGCGTTCGAGCCACTAAACATGAAATTTAAATGAGAAAGCACAACATTATCTGAAAACTGAAGTCATTTATGGGATATAGGTGCAGATTAGGTTTTTTGAATGAATTTTTAGGTATAGTCTGATTGAATAACATCCCTCACCCTTCCAATGCACCCCCAAAACTATTCCCATCTCCATCCTCGCACTAGACAAACACACTTGAGTTTGCTGGTCACCATTCCAACCGACTTGGTTTCATGAGACTCACTACAAATTGACAATTATTCTAGTAGATGGCATGTCATTAATTTGTCTAGGACTTCACTGTTCATAAGCCTATTTGCCAAAATAAAACCAATCCATTAGAGAATATCCACTAGCAAACCTTGCCAGATGTGAGTCTGTACGACTAGGCATTTCTGAAACCTGGCCCAGGACAGGAAAATATACGCAGCCGATAAATTATCCAAATTGTCCAAAGCATTTTGTCCAATGATACTGCACCAAGTGTACAAACAAGATCAGATGATTAATTCCATTACTTTAATTCAAGGATCACTCACAAGCAATAAACTACAGCTGACAATGATTTAGACTGAAGACGTGAAGAAGCAGAGAATATGCTAAATATTTCACTTCACACTTCTTCCATATAGTTCCTTTTTCGAAGAATATATCACCATGAAAGTCACACTTGGGAGATTTAAATGAATAGCATTTGCCTGCATAGTTCTTTTTATGTTTACTTTTTTTGTACTCTAATCAAAATGGCTTATAAATATAAATTGTAAAGTCGTAGTTTGAGATTTATCAAAGAAGACTGCAAATTATGTAATTCCACTTCTCTAATACTCATTTATAGAACTACAAAGAGATGCCAAAGTGAGGTGTGTTTTGAAAGTGTGAATAAACACTGAATACTCTGAGGGTTAAAGCCACGTATAGGTTAAACATCCCACAAGCAATAGTGAGGTATTCTTTCTCAATTGTGAGAAAGCTATAACCTCCGAGCAGTGTGGCTACAAATGAATGGGACAATGTTTCATATAGTTGAAAAAACAGCAGGATTGCACTGGCATTGGGTGAAAATCCTACTTGTTCTCTGGTTTGAACCTTAATTATGTCTTAGTTCCCAGTTGAACCTTGATCATGTCTTTAAATGAATTCTGGAACACTGCACTCTCCTGCCAACCATGAAGTGTTATTTCATGGGAGAGATTTTTTTTAAAAATTTTCACATGGGTGAATATTGATTCTGTATGCAGTAATAGTACCAGCTTAACTGACAGTATACTCATTAACCTTTAACAGTATTATACAGCAGTGCCCTTTTTTGCTTGCTCTCTCTCTGGCTTTCTCTCCTCTGCTTAAGAGGCCAGCTCATGCTGTTATGGTTCCGTGGCTGCCAGCAGCACTCTTGCACCTTGTCCGAGTGGTCATTCATCACCTATAAGTGTGGACAGTGAGGGGGGGAGCTCCCTCCACCATCCCCAAGCGAACTTCTGGCAGGTTATTCATTTTGAGGGCCGAGCCTCATTTGCACTGGACTGTGGCTAAAATTTAAGATCTTGACGGCTGAGAGCACAGCAATATCAGGCAGACTCCAGGCTGAAGAAGGAAGGTCCATTGTTGGGGGGTTGGGGTCACTGACGTCTGCTATTTGGAGAAGTGAGGGGTGTGAAATCCAGAGCAATAGCAGCTCAGATTGGACTTGTGAAATCTGGAATAACAACTCTACTCCTGCAAGCTCCACAAAAAGAGGGAGGAACTTACCTTCAAATTCTTCTTCAGCTGGGCAACAAGCTGGTTGACATCATCGAACAGGATGTTCATTTTCAATGGGTCTCCTGCCTGACTCAGGGTCTTCTCCGACCATCCAATGGTAGATTCCGGGAAGCATTGTAGTGGCCACAATGATAGTGACAATGTGACGGTAGATGATTGCCAAGCATTTTTGGGGCACTACAGATCTGGTTCTACTGGATGGTAAGGTTGAAAATTCCACCCTGACTGTTGTAGGCAATTGGAGCGAGAACAAATGGTTGGGGGGGTGGGGGGTGGGCGCAGGAGGAGGAGGAGGAGGAGGTGGGGTGTTAGGGAAGATTTTTCTCTGCACTGAAAGGCTTCTGGATCTAAATGTCATGCCCCAATCCTGCCCTAGGTAAGGTCAGCACTGAAAGGAATCAGATCAGGAACCTTCCTGATCTGTACCCCTGAACAACAACTTGCGTTTATACGTGGTGCCTTTAACGTAGAAAAATGTCCCTTCACAAGAGCCTTTTCAGACAAAATCTGGCATCAACTCACGTGATGAGATATTGGGCCGGTATTTGCTCCCAGCAGCGAAGGAACAGCTTTCAACATTCACTTTGCTGAAAGCTGCCCATTGAAAAGATTGGGAAATACAGACAGGATTAAGGGAGAGAGCTAAAAGAGGCAGATAGACATTTTTTTTTAAATTATTTTTTTAAACTCTCCAACACTAATTTCTGAGGGAATGAGACTCCACACTTGTAAGATTATTTTTTCAGGGCCAGAGAGGATGCTTAGCATTACATATCACTTAACATGCCATTACAATCACACTTATTCTTGAATGAACCAGCCTTAACTTTTTAAATAAAACTTTGCAGTCCATAATATAGTTTAGCAATTGTGCTGCAGTCAGCTTTAACGTTGACAATGCAAACCTGAAATATTGTTTCTTAGATGACATCAAAGCCTGTCCAAGTTTAGTTGAGCCAAGTGCATTTTCCTATTTAACCTTGTAAAATGTAAATTTAATGTACCATCAATTTGTTAAATTAAGTTATTTTAGATACTGTATAGATATTTAAGGAAACCAGCAAATTCGATGACTATCTTCATTGTCTCGAGGTCAGCTGAAGAAAAAGATAAATTGAACCTCTCTCATAGTGTATCACAGTGCTCAAGAAACGCTAGAGAGTAGGCAATATACGGAACATGTCCCCTTGTGAAGCAATAGGAATGCCATTCTTCTTGTAAGTCAAATTTTATTTCAAACTGTTTATCTTAGAATCTTAACTTAAACAAGATGATCTAGACAAATACACATCCAAAATGAAAGGCTTACAAAGAATGGTTCAATATTAATCAAAATTCAATATCAATGGCATACACCACATAATGTTGTACAATATGGATAATGGTTTAGGAATGCATTGTTCTTCACAAAAATTATAGAACATAATATAATCAACAATAGCAGTGATTTGAATTTATATAGTGCCTTTAACATAGTAAAATGCCTCAAGGTATTTCATAGGAGCATTAGCAGCCAAAATTTGACAGAGCCACATTAAGACATATTAGACTGATGACCAAAAGCTTGATTAAAGAAATAGGTTTTAAGGAGTGTCTTGAAGGAATAGAGAGTGTTAGAAAGGGGAAGTAGAACCCTTATCCTCATTGGTGACTGCCTTAGCACTTTGAGTAATGCTCTAGATCACTGGGGTACAACTGGTATCACTCCATGCATCTTTGCACCATAAGCACCACTGACTGGTCTATGCTACAGAGCACTGCATGCATTCTGTACATGTCAGTGCACTGTTCTTGCATCCACATATGGCTCTCCATGAGGTTGGCCACTATTATAGGCACGTGATGCGATGTGGGTGGTTTCTACTGTTCAACTCCCCCCCCTGACCACAGCAAGTGTTTTGTTATTAGGGTTTAATCCCTTGGTGTTTTATCTTACAAATAAACAGACAGCAACAGGTTTTCTTGTAGATTTTAAAAAACAGAAAATCAATTGTTTATTGATCAATGCGCCTTATCCCGAAATTGTCGCAAACACATCCACCCAGGCATTTGCTTGCTTACACACATACACAAAGAGACAGATAGGGAGGGAAAAAAAGGAAGGTGACTTTTACCGTGGGGGTGGGAAGGTCACAATAAACATGTTGAATTCTCTTGGAAATCAAGTTCTCAATGAGTGAAGGCCTGAGATGATTGTAGATTTCTCTCTTGATTGAAGGTTCAGTTGAAGACGGTGGGACACTTCTAGTTCACTGTTGTATAATGTAAAAGTAGGATTCTGCAACAGGGCAAGTGCCTTCTAGCTTGCTGGAACACAAGCTGCTAGAATGTTGCTTCTCTCTGTCTGGCTGTTGACTTTTTTTATAAAGGTAAAGTTATGTTACTTCCCACCTACTGGGAAGAGATGTTCTCATCTCTTCCCCATGGTGATTGCACAATAGCTCAGGAGGTAGCTTTTTCGCACCTTCTTAGTTTCAGAAGAAGACATTCAATTCTGGAATATTTTAAGATGCGGTGCAATTGACACCTCTGAGCTTAGAAGATTTGTCCTTTGTCTTTGTCAGACAATTTGAATACACAAAGGGCAAGCTTTTTTCTTCGGTGGTCATTTTGGATGCGTTCACTTTTTAAAATAAAGGTTCATTTGTTAAAAGACAAAGTCAGTTTTTCATAACTCTTCAGAGTTAGTCCATGCTTTGTATCTTCGCACTTCCGGTATGTGTGACACCTCCCAAAAAAGAAAAAAAAATTAAATTCCTTGGATTTAATTTTTATGTTGTTTGTTGTTTTGGGTTTAGAAAGAAGGAAAATAGAAACATTAAGAAAGTTTAGGGTCACGCCATGTACACATTCATTTCATTCACTCTTCCATCTTACAACTGCTGCAGTTGACATTGTTGGTAGCAGCCATTTCAGGTTCAAGTTTAAAGTTTTGTTTTATCATTCTTCCTTCAGATGAGGTACCATTAAAATTGCATTTCCTTTGGTTATGTGTTGTCAAATGAGGTTGTAGTTTCACTTGTGCCAGTTTGTAATACTTTAGGAATCTCCAGGACCATGTGATTGTTGGTGAAGCTTATAGTATGTAAACTTCTGTTACTGCTTGTGGCAAGGTTCCGTATCTGTACAAGCTTTAACCCCTTGACTACTGCTTTCACATTACATGGCATTAACCATTCAGGTTCTGGCACATTGATACATTGTTTTTTCGGCCCTGCAAGATGTCAGGGATTTCTTCCTGCTGCTTCTTGCTGAGGTCTGACTCTAAATTGTTGGGTATAATTAGTTTCAGATTTTGAATGGGATTGTTTGATCCTTCAGTGGGTAGATCTTCACTTTTAGTTTTCTTGTGATTTTCACAAGTGTGGTTCACTTTAGGATATGTTACCTTCCCTTTCACTTTTACTTCAGAGATAGGTGTTTCCCTAATCTGCCCCATGTCCTCTGGAACACGACTGCTCACAAGTGGTTACCTAGTTTCCACTGCAGTCCCCTGTGGCACTTCAACTAGGTGAGGCATCTCCCTAACTCTTGGCTTTACTGTTTAGGAACTTTCCTCATCCCTATTTAAATCTTTAACTTTTTTTTACCTAACCATATCTCTGGTGTTTTTCCTCCAACTGTTGTGGCTTTTACCTTGGCTTCTTTCATGTTTTTGGCTCTATCTAGGCCCTTTTAAATTCTTCTGACTCTACCGCACATTGTGGGACTTCCCCAGTCCTTTTCAGCTGTATTGAATTTTATTTGCTTCCCTCAGTTTCTCCAGTCTCCGTGGATTGTTCTGGAGCCTCTGGGTACAGTACTGTGCTTCCTGCCAAGTTATTGCCCAACAACATATCTACCCCCTGCATGGGTAAGCTTGGAATGATCCCGACTGTTACTATCCTGGTGGTCAACTTACTCCATAGGTAAGTTTTAACTAAGGGAACCTTCAAGCATTTGTCAGTATGCCCTTTAACTAATACCGTGGTATTTGTTCTGCCTTCCAGTGGCATTTCTGTAACTTTGGCTGCCAATAGGGTTTGAAAACAACCATCCCTGAGGATGGTTATCTCCTTGTCTGGTGCCTGGGACACAAAAGGAGCCATTTTTCCTTTGTATTAAAGGTTCTGGTATGTGCTGTGCTCGAGTTATAATAGAACATAGGCTTACGACTTTCAAAGCCACAGACACAGGCTTGACTACAGCGCCTCCTGTTGTTTTTTTTATCATACCAACAATTTGCCTGGACCTGCCCATATTTACCACACTGGAAAAATATCGGGCAGGCCCTTACTGGTTTATCACCTGAGTTCCTTCTTTTAAAGGTTGGAGACTGGTCGAGTTTTCCTTCTCTACTCTCCTTTTCTCTCGAACTCATTTCTGCTTCATCTGCATCCCTGCTATCTCTGCCTAGCTTGTATGAGTTACTAGACCCAAATTTATTCTGATTTAGGTACTTGTCTAGTAATTCATAATCATCAGCCATTTATGCTGCTTCCCTTACTCTTGTGACACTTTGTTCTTCAATGTGATTATACCACTTGGGATGCTATTTTTAAATTCTTCCAGCAACATCACTTCTGTCAAATTTTCATATGAGTGTTCCAGCTTGAGAGAACATATCCAGCGATCAAAAGCCACATGTTTAATTCGTTAGAATTCAATGTATGTCTGTGGGGGTCTTTTCCGGCTGTGTTGGAATTTCTGCCTATATGCTACCAGTACAAGTTCATATGCATTTAGAATTGCAGTTCTAGCTTGTTCATAATCTTCGGCTAACAGCAAAAAAAACTTCATGAGCCCTACCCATGAACTCACCTTGTAAGAGGAGAGTCCAAAATTCATTCGGCCATTTTAGACTGGTAGCTACTTTCTCACAAGATAAAATATGATTCAACCTCCTCCTCATTACATTTTGTCACTAGCCTTGAGTATCTCAGAACATCAAAGCTTTGCTCGGTCATGGGGATAAGGTTGGAGTGGCTGGTAGCACGCTCACCTTGTGCTTGTAGCCTTTCTAGCTCAAACTTTCTGGCTGCATCTTGTCTTTCCTTTTGAAACTGCATCTCTTTCCTCTTTCTCCTTCTGAAATTGCACCTCTTCGTTTATCATCTGTAACTGGATTCTAGCTAGAATTATTTTTTCAGACTCTGATTCTAGGCTTTCTTCTACTAGTTCATGGGTAAGTTTAAAATGGTTGGCTAAACTTTTCAACAGTTCAGGTTTCTTTGCTTTTTATACCGAGGCTCAACTATCACCAGTAACCTGTCTCTAGATGCAGAAATCAACAAGCGCATGGGAAAGGCTTCCACTGCTATGTCCAGACTGGCCAAGAGAGTGTGGGAAAATGGCACACTGACACGGAACCCAAAGGTCCGAGTGTATCAAGCCTGTGTCCTCAGTACCTTGCTCTATGGCAGCGAGGCCTGGACAACGTATGTCATTCCAACTTCGCTGCCTCCGGAGAATACTTGGCATCAGGTGGCAGGACCGTATCTCCAACACAGAAGTCCTCGAGGCGGCCAACATCCCCAGCTTATACACCCTACTGAGTCAGCGGTGCTTGAGATGGCTTGGCCATGTGAGCCGCATGGAAGATGGCAGGATCCCCAAAGACGCATTGTACAGCTAGCTCGCCACTGGTATCAGACCCACCGGCCATCCATGTCTCCGCTTTAAAGACGTCTGCAAACGTGACATGAAGTCCTGTGACATTGTTCACAAGTCGTGGGAGTCAGTTGCCAGCGTTTGCCAGAGCTGGCGGGCAGCCATAAAGGCGGGGCTAAAGTGTGGCGAGTCGAAGAGACTTAGCAGTTGGCAGGAAAAAAGACAAAAGCTCAAGGGGAGAGCCAACTGTGTAACAGCCCCGACAAACACATTTTTCTGCAGCACCTGTGGAAGAGCCTGTCACTCTAGAATTGGCCTTATCACCACTCCAGGTACTGCTCCACACACCACTGACCACCTCCAGGCGCTTACCCATTGTCTCTCGAGATAAGGAGGCCAAAGAAAGAAAGAAGAAGATTCAAACTTCTGTAGCTAAGCTTTTTAAATCTTCAACACTTAATTTGTTTTACTTAACATGGGATATTGCTCCCTGCTCTACAAGCACCTTAGCATTAAATTTGGCCATTGTGTTTGTTTCTAGCACCATAGAAGAGAAAAAATGCAAAAAAAACTATTTTTGCTTATTTTTCCACAATTTTAGAGCTCAATTTTCCTTCTATTTCCCAAATCTCTCATTTATCTGGCTGTTTAGATCCCAGACGAATCCTTAGTTTGTTACAGCCACATGTGTGATGTGGGTGGTTTCCACTATTAAATTCTCCACCTGACCACAGCAAGTGTTTTGTTATTAAGGTTTAACCCATTGTTGTTTTATTTTTCAAATAAACAAACAGCAACAGGTTTTCTCACAGATTTAAAAAAAACAGTAAATCAATTGTTTTTTGATTGATCAATAAACTTTATCCCGAAACTGTCACAACTGCATGTGCGCAACCACACACACACACACACACACACACACACACGAGGGGTGAAAAAATGAAGGTGACTTTTAGTGTGGGGCGGAAAGGTCACAATAAACTTTTGAATTCTCTTGGAAATCAAGTTCTCGATGAGTGCAGGCCTGAGATGATTGTAGATTTCTCTCTTGATTCAAGGCTCAGTTGAAGACGGTGGGTCACTTCTAGTGCACTGTTTTATACTGTACATGTAGGATTCTGCAGTAGGGCAAGCGCTTTCTGGCTTGCTGGAACGCAAGCTGCTAGAATGTTGCTTCTCTCTCTGGCTTTTGGCTTTCTTTTTTGTGAGGTAAAGTTGTGTTACTTCTCACCTCTTGGTAGGAGATGTTCTCAACTCTTCCCCATGATGATTGCATGATGGCCCAGGGCATGGCTATTTCATACCTTCTTTCAGAAGATATTCAATT
Organism: Heterodontus francisci; assembly: GCF_036365525.1. Classification (NCBI taxonomy): domain Eukaryota; kingdom Metazoa; phylum Chordata; class Chondrichthyes; order Heterodontiformes; family Heterodontidae; genus Heterodontus; species Heterodontus francisci. The sequence goes on from NC_090371.1 coordinate 262,659,661, forward strand.
CTGGAATGTTTTAGGATGGGGTACAATTGATACCTCTTAGCTTTGAAGATTTGTCCTTTGTCTTTGTCAGACATCTGAAATACACAAAGACCAAGCTTAAAGTGGCCACTTTGATGCATTGTTCACTTTCTAAAATAAAGGTTCATTTTTTTTTAAAGACAAAGTCAGTTTTTCATAATACTTCAGTTAGTCCATAGTTTGTATCATCGCACTTCCGGCATGCATGTCAACTCTCTCAAAGGAGAAGCTGATGCATTTAAAACCCTGAGACATGATGGCACACATGAGCTGAATGGTCTCCTCCATTTTCAGCCCATGACTCCACACTGCCTCAGGGAACTCCAACATGTGGGCGTACATCTCGCGCGGCTGGTCAAAGTCACCTTGTTTGTGACTCCCGAGGCTGTGCACCTGTGCACAGCTGAGCATGGCTTTGTCTGTCTTCCATCCTCTAAGGGGGACTGCTTACAGCTGCCTCTGCCTCTCTCACCTCCTTCTGCTCTCTAGACATGCTCTTCTCAGAGTGCCATCCTTTCTAACCGCACACAGAGACCTACGGATGTGAGTGTGTGTATCTGCGCTGGTGAAGGGTGCATTTGAATGATGTGATGGTGCTGAGTTTGTGGCTTCCATGTCATTTGAAGACTCCAGTGATACTGTAACAGCACTGGCATGCACCTGCTCTACAACTGGCTCTGGGCGAGACAGAAGGAGATCATGAAAACTCGCCTCTGTCAGCAGATGCCTCTGCAGAACAGAGGCTTCACAATGCAGCTGAGGCTTTGGCATGCTGTCAGACAGGGAAGAGTGCATCCATCCCCTTCATCCACAGAATTCAACATATTTCCACACTCTCCTAAAGGTATTCCCATCTCTCCATTGCCCACTTTCTCATGAGGTGCCACCTTGATGGTCAAGTGCTTTCTCCTGTAATGTGGGCAGGGTGGCAAGCTGAGGCACTCCTCCTCCTGTCTGCGCCCTCTCCCTAGCATTTTGCACCCTCATCTGCTGCAAGAACAAAAAATAAATAAGACAATGTTGGCCTCTCTCACCAATTCCAGCAGCTCCTTTAAATAAGATGCTGCATTTACAGTGCTGCCAGCTAATCAATAAATAGCACTCGGGCTTTGAGCCTTACTGACGGGTCAGTGATTATCCTGTGCACACATTTCTCCCATGTTCAAGAGCACCACAGGCTGCTCAGTGGTGTGCCTGCTGGTGGCTGCAGACCTGTCATCTGGATGTCACGCTGCAATTACGTTGCCAAAATGAAGCAGGAAACTGAACCTCGTGTGGCACTGCACCTAGGTCCTCCTGTCAATACTGTGGCTACTCACATGTTCTGCCCCTCCAGCCAGGCCTGTTAGTTTGGCTGGGTGGTCTTCTCCTGCCATCATGCGGGAAGACCCCCAGCCTTTCGTACACAGCCTCCAACATGATCATGAGGGTAGCATTGCTAAATCTTGGGGCAGCCCTGCCACAGGTGCCTGGCCTTTGCCTTTCCTCCTGCTCACTTCACTGTAATGGCTTCCGTCATGCCTTTAAACATGGCCCACACTTTCAGATTCTTGCCTCTTTCTTGTACCAGTCGCCACTAATTGGCTGCCAAACCCACCCTCCAGCCAATTAAGGCCGACCTCGGGGAAAGTTGAACGCGTGATTGCTTCCCCCTTGGAGCAGGGTTAGAAACTGGAAATGGTTAAGATATCAGGGTGCCAACCCCAAATGGAAATTCCTGCCCTTGATTTCCATTTATACTTGTTATAGAGCTCATTTGGGCATATACAAATATTTGCCATAGTTAAAGATTCCCTCAACTCCAAAATGGGATACAAGGTTTTGAGATATATAACCCAATAAAGCCAGAGTATCCATACCCAGCTAGGGTTCCGGTCTAGAAAATGGCCCAGACCCTAATGAATCAAAGGGCGAGTTTTATTTTGCTTTATTATTTCTCCCATGAGGTAAGAAAATCTTCACTGGGCGGACAGTCCAGATGCTAATCTGGTAGGTTCCCACCATTTGAATGTAAATTAGGAGACCTCACCTTCAGAAGCTGAACTTCAGTGCAGTTAGCACTGGAAATCAGATGGCCTCATCCTGGCATTTATGCTAGGATGCAATTTCTTAGGTATTACACCCCAGGAGCACCTCCCGAATCTGTATGTCACTTTTATAATCATCAAGTTATTCAATAAAATTTTGGCAACATTTTAAAGTTAATATTTTATAAGGAAATGTGTCTGTAAAGACTGGAGCAGCAGTCGGCAGACCTGGGAGGAGGCGGAGCCGGAGCAGGAGCTGTAAGTAAAGAGCAAGGCTCGAGGCCTACACCGACCTGGAAGACCGGAGCAGCAACAGTCAGCAGTCTCTGTGGCTGTGTCGGCATGCGCTGGGTTGAAAAGTGGGGGACAAAACTTAGTGACATCATGGGAAATCTGTAAGCTGATTGGTTGGTTACTTACAGCTGTTATGGCCTGTAAATAGCTTAGAAAACCAGAGAAAAAATATTTTTTTTTTAAAAAACCTCAAATAGCTACCTTGCAAGTGGCAAGGTTAGTACTGCTAAGGTTTTAGTTAGTGTAATTTATTAATAATTGCAAATTAGAATAGTGCTGTTTGGACAGAGAGTAAGGCTGTGAGTTGTGTGTGAGGGATTTCACTGACTATGGGAAGGAGGTGCTCTTTGCTATCTTTCTTTTCTTTTCTGCCTTGATTGTCAAGTAATTGGTAAGTTATTCTACTTATTACATGATCAATAATTAGTTTGTAAAGCTAAGGTATGGCAGGCCAAGCGGAATGTGCCTCCTGTGGCATGTGGGAAGTCGTGGACGCACCATGTGTCCTTGACAAACACATCTGCAGGAAGTGTCACCAGCTGCAGAAGCTTGAGCTCCGGGTTTCAGAACTCGAGCGGCGGCTGGAGTCACTGTGATGCATCCGCAAGGCAGAGAACTACGCGGATAGCTCGTTTCAGGAGGTAGTTACCTCGGAACTTAAGAGAGCACAGGCAGAGAGGGACTGGGTGGCTGCCAGACAGACAAGAAGGTCAAGGCAAGTAGTGCAGGAGTCTCCAGAGAGCATCCTAATTTCTAACCCATATTCAGTTCTGAGTACCGATGGGAGGGAGGGTTCCTCTGGAGAGTACAGCGAGAGTCATGACCAGATGACCATGGGTGGCTCAGCTGTGCAGGGAGGGAGGCTAGTGTTAGGGGATTCTATATTTAGGGGAACAGATAGGAGTTTCTGTGGTTGCAGACATGATTCCAGGATGTTATGTTGCCTCCCTGATGCAAGGGTCATGGATATCACAGAGCGGCTACAAAATATTCTGGAGGATGAGTATGCACAGCCAGAGGTCGTGGTTCACATTGGTACCAATTATATAGGAAGAAAGAGGGATGAGGTCCTGCAGGTTAAGTTTAGGGAGTTAGGAAGGAGATTAGCAAGCGGGACCTCAAAGGTAGCAATCTACGGATTCCTCCCAAGGCCACGTGCTAGTGAGTATAGAAATAGGAAAATACACCAGATAAATCAATGGCTGGAAAGATGGTGCAGGTGAGAGGCCTTCAAATTTCTGAGGTATTGGGACCAGTTCTGGGGCATTGGGACCTGTACAAGCCTGCACCTGAACAGGACTGGGACAAATATCCTTGCAGGAAGGTTTGCTAGTGCTCTTGGGGATGGTTTAAACTAGTTTGGCAGGGGGATGAGAACCTGAGGGCAGTTTCACATCGGACAATTTCAGGGTGGGGAACAGGAGACAGAAAATTAGCAAGTGACCCTGAAATACAGAAGAAGCAAAGGTGAAAAAATGTGCATCATATAAATTTGGCAGTGTTAAAAGGTATTTATTTAAATGCAAGGAGTATTGTGAATGAAGTCAATGAGCTGAGAACACAGATGGACACATGGCAACACGATATCATTGCTATAACGGAAACTTGGCTTAAAGAGGGGCAAGAATGGCAGCTCAACATCCCTGGATATAGTTTTCAGGCGGGATAGAGAGGGGGATGAAGAAGGAGGGGGTGTAGCATTATTAGTTAAGGAATCAATAACAGCTGTGAGGAAGAATGATATGCTAAATGAATCATCAAATGAGGACATATGGGTTGAGCTCAAAAATAAAAAAGGGGCAGCCACACTACTAGAAGTGTACTATAGACCCTGAAATAGTGAGAGGGAAAAAGAAAAACAAATATGTAGGCAAATATCTGAGTGCAAAAATTATAAGGCAATAATAGTTGGGGATTTCAACTACCCTAAGATCAACTGGGATACAAACAGTGTGAAGGGCACAGAGGGCACAACATTCTTGAACTGCATGCAAGAGAAAGTTTTTTAGCTAGCATGAAAGAAGCCCAACAAGAAGGGGTGCAATTCTAGATTTAGACTTCAGTAATGAAGCCGGGCAAGTACATGAAGTAGCAGTGGGTGACCATTTTGGAGATAGCAACCATAATACAGTAACTTTTAGCATAATCATGGAAAAGGACAAAGATAAAACAGGAGTAAAAGTTATAAATTGGGGGAAGGCAAATTTTACGAAACTGAGAGGTGATCTGGCAAAAGTAGACTGGATACAGCTACTTGAAGGAAAAATCAGTGGCAAACCAGTGGGAGGCATTCAAAAGCGAGATACTACAGGCACAGTGTCCCCTTAAAGATAAAGGCTGGTACGGCCAAATCTAGAGCCTCCTGGTTATCGAGGAGCTTACAGGGTAAGTTAAAGTAGAAAAAGAAAGATTATGACGATCACAAAAAACATTATACTTTAGACAGCCTAGAGGAATATAGAAAGTGCAGGAGTGAAATAAAGAAGGAAATTAGAAAAGCAAAGAGAGGACATGAAAAATTATTGGCAGGTAAAATCAAGGAAAACCCAAAGATGTTTTATCAGTATATTAAGAGCAAGAGGATAACTCAGGAAAGGGTAGGGCCTATCAGAGATGTACAAGGGAACTTAACGTGTGTATGCAGAAGATGTAAGCAGGGTCCTTCATTAGTTTTTTTGTCTCTGTCATCACAAAGGAGAGGGTTTTTGCAGACATTGTAGTTAAAGAGGAGGAGTGTGAAATATTAGATAGGATAAGCATAATGAGAGAGGAAGTACTTGAGGGTCTGACATCCTTGAAAGTGCATAAATCACCAGGGCCAGATGGATTGCATCCCAGGTTGTTAAAGGAAGCCAGGGAGGAAATAGGGGATGCGCTGAGGATCATCTTCATATCTTCACTGGATATGGGCGAAGTGCCAGAGGATTAGAGGTCTGCAAACATTACATCATTGTTTAAAAAGGGTGCGGGATAGGCCAAATAATTATAGGCCGGTCAGTATGACCTCGGTGATGGGTAAAGTATTAGAATCAATTCTGAGAGACAGGATATACTGCCACTTAGAAAGGCATGGATTAATCAGGGATAATCAGCATGGATTTGGTAAGGGAAGGTCACGTCTTCCTAATTTAATTGAGTTTTTTGAGAAAGTAACAAGGAAGATTGATGAGGATAGTGCAGTGGATGGGGTCTACATGGATTTTAGTAAGGCACTTGACAAGGTCCCGCATGGCAGACTGGTCAGTAAAATGAAAGCCCATGGAATACAGGGGAATGTGGCAGGTTGGATCTAAAATTGGCTCAGTTACAGGAAACAAAGGGTAGTAGTTGACAGATGTTTTTGCAAATGGAAAGTGGTTTCCAGTGGCATTCCACAGTGCTCAGTGTTGGGACCCTTGCTGTTTGTGATATATATTAATGATTTGGACTTAAATGTGGGAGGGATGATTGGGAAATTTGCTGATGACACAAAAATTGGTTGTGCAGTAGATAGTGAAGAGGATAGCTGTAGACTCAGAATAATATCAATGGTTTGGTTTAGTGGGTGGAATAGTGGCAAATGGAATTCAATCCGGAGAAGTGTGAGGTAATGCATTTGGGAGGGCAAAGAAAGTGAGGGAATACACAATAAACGGGAGGCTATTGAGAGGGTTAGCAGAAGTGAGAGATCTTGGAGTGCATGTCGACAGGTTCCTGAAGGTGGCAGGACAGGTAGATAAGAGTGGTGAAGAAGGCATATGGAATGCTTTCCTTTATTGGCCGAAGTATAGAATACAAAAGCAGGGATGTAATGCTGGAACTGTATAAAATGTTGGTTAGGCCACTGCTGGAGTATTGCGTACAGTTCTGGTCACCACATTACAGGAAGGACATAATTGCTCTGGAGAGAGTACAGAGGAGATTTACAAGAATGTTGCCAGGGCTTGAAAGTTACAGCTATGAGGAAAGATTGGATCGGCTAGGGTTGTTTTCCTTAGAACAGAGGAGGCTGAGGGATGATTTAATTGTACAAAATTATGAGGGGCCTGATAGAATAGTCAGGAAGGACCTGTTTCCCCTAGCGGAGAGGTCAATTGCCAGGGGGCACAGATTAAAGGTGATTGGTAGAAGGATTAGAGGGGACATGAGAAAAAAGTCTTTCACCCAGAGGGTTGTGGGTGTCTGGAATTCACTCCCAGGAATGATGGTGGAAGCAGAAATCCTCAACTCATTTAAAAAGGTATCTGGACATGCTCCTGAAGTGCTGTGACCTGCAAGGCTACGGAGCAGGTGCTGGAAGGTGGGATTACATTGGGCGGCTAGATTTTTCGGCTGGTGCAGACACGATGGGTTGAATGGCCTCCTTCTGTGCCGTAATTTTTTTCTATGGTTCTATTTTGTAGGATGAGGAAGAATGTGTCATTTCTGATTGTGCCTGGTGAAGTGTTAATCAACATATATTATTGATTCACAATAAGAAGCAACAGTCTGAGTTGATTTCCAGTAGTAATTGTATCAAATTAATCAGGCCTTGAGCTTTGGTAATTAGATTTTTTGATAAAAGATTCTTTTAAGCTTGGTTAATAAAATTGCAGTTGAGCAATTCTATCAGACAGTGACTCATTTAAGCATTCAGATTTTCTAAGTGACCAGAAAAGAATAACTGAATCTAAATAATCCTGAGTATCAGTTTTCCTTCATGTCTTTAATCCCTTCCATCTTTTATTTGCCTCTCCCGAAATCTCTCACACACATATGCTACTTCGTCAGAAGATTACTGAAAACGTTCTTTGTTAAGACATATAAAAACGTGGTGGCTGTGGTCCTCCTCCTGCTCACTTCATGTCTCCAAAATGTAATTTTCACATCTCTCTATATTTTTTAAATTCTATCGCCTGCTTTGGAGAGCTACCCTCCACATTCCTATGACCTCGTCACCTGCTTCATATCCCTGAATTTGCACTGGTATTTCTGTTTACAACATCTGGCTACCCTCCCTCTTATGAAATTCTCAGGCACTTCTATGTCTGTGGTTCACCTCTCCTAATCATGACATTTCAAATCTCTCACCCCTTTTTATTTCAGACTGCTTCGCTTGTAGATCACTGCCCCAAACACCTTTTATTATTTGCCCTATAGGGCAAGAAAATCTTCACTGGGCAGACACCCCAGATGCACTTCCAGTGCTGACTTTAAACACCCTTTCACCTCCATTCTATTAAATGCAACCACCTTCTTGCTCTCTAGCAACTCCTACCTTTGCTTCCATTGACATTTCATTTCCTCTCAAAGCAAAAGAGACAGTATTGCAGAAACTAGGATATTCCAATATTCTGAGTGACCGTAAAATGAGTCAATTGTATTAATTGATGCCACTAACTACTTCAATTGGAGGGAGAGAAAGGGACTGGACATCAGACTGTTGAAGAAGCGAAGAATTTTTGGATCCTATACAATCCAAAATATTCATTTGATCATAGTATTTGTCTATGATATGGATTATATAATCTAAACAATTTGGAGTCGCAAAAACTCTTCACTATATTTTAATCATATGCATGAACTAGGAGAACACTGAGGCCCTCCATCCAAGTCAGACAGGTTTGGGTAATTTCTGGTTAGGCTGTACACATAAAAGTGCAGGTGTTACTGACATTTATATTTGACATATTAGTTGATCTTTGTTTTTTTTTAAATGTTTGACAGATGGAGGACAAGTTCATGGTTTTATAACTCAGTGCCACCAAATGTGCCCTGCATCTAAAACTGAGTTGTGTTAATCACAGAATCACAGAATTACAGAATAATAGTGCAGAAGAGGCCCTTCGGCCCATCAAGTCTGCACCGATGCATTAAAACACCTGACCTGTCTACCTAATCCCATTTGCCAGCACTAAGAATGAATTAACTTCGATAAAAACAAGAGCACTGCAAGGACGGGAAGTGGTCAGAATATATTTTATTTTCCAAATGACCCTGTTTATAAGATTCTCCAATGTACTTTCACTCTGTAACTCTTTCCCTACATTCTAACAGTGACTACACTTCAAGAACATTTCATTTGCCGTGAAGCACTTTCAGACATCCTGAGGTCAGGAAAAGTACTATATAAAAGTATATAAAGGCAGCTCACCACCACCTTCTCAAGGGCAATTAGGGATGGGCAATAAATGCTGGCCTAGCCAGCGAAGCCCACATCCCATGAATGAATAAAAAAATTCTTTCACTCTTGCTGAAGTAAATGTTCAATGAATTTACAGAATCACAGAATAATACAGTGCAGAAGAGGCCCTTCGGCCCATCGAGTCTGCACCGATGCATTAAAGACACCTGACCTGTCTACCTAATCCCATTTGCCAGCACTTGGCCCATAGCCTTGAATGTTATGACGTGCCAAGTGCTCATCCAGGTACTTTTTAACAGAAAAATTTTACAAAAAAAGCTCTCCCCCTCTACATATTGTTTTTCTATGTGGCTCACAAAGACAAAGCTACTAAGAAGTATTTTGTGGAATGAAGAGATAATTGATCACATAACTAAACATGTGATGCTTCAGAAATGCAACAGCCTTCTGCATTCATAATATTCATGGCAGCGTGACAGAGTTAATGGGGTTCACTTCAGATTAACCTGCTCCCACTCGAATAGAATGCTAGCCTGCATATTTGGTTCAGCAGAGCTCAATAGCAACTGCTGCCAGGAAAAATAAACAATAATTCACCAACCAAAAGATCCAGGCCATGAAATTCAGTTTTGTAACGCCTGGTGCCGGCCCTATGGAAGCCCAAATCTCAATTTTGGCCGAATGCTGGAATCCACTTCTGGCCTGACCCGCTCAGCACACCCTGACTGTAAGGCCACCAGTGCAGGTATGTCATGCATGCTCCAGAAGCTTGCAGAGTGGGCGGATCTGGCATGCAATCTGCCACTTTGGACCGTGCAGATCTTATTAATGACCTCTCAATCACTCCTACCTGAACAAGTGCTCAGCTACACAAGGAACTTACCACCCTCAACCAACCCCACACTAGTCCTATTTAAAGGGCTAACCATGCAACCTTCAGGTGAAGTGCTTTTGGCTTTCTTTTGCTGCTGCAGAATTAATGCAAGTACTGTGTTTAATGTTACTGAAGGAGTTTTCCAAACCTTTTGGATTTACAAAGGAGTGGTGCTGGATTTGGATAAGGAGGTCAGAAGAGTTGAAAGGACGATCAGGGGCTATAATTGCATTCCATTTTGGGCTGTAGCAGAACATGGAAATTGAGGACAGGGAGCAGAGAGGGAAAGCTCGTGTGCAGGAGGAAGGAGGCTCTCGATAAAAAAGGTCCTACCCACCAAGGGTCTTTAGGGAGAACTTCACCTACCTCCACCTCAGCCAGGAGCAGTGTCTGAGGCACCTCAGTTTTAGCAAGGAGGTAGTGACTGAACTGTTCCACCTCCTACAACCTGATCTGAAGCAACACAGCAGGGTGAGGACAGCATTGTCAGTAGCCATCAAGATCAACGTTCCTCTAAATTTTTACACCATGGATTCTTCCAGGCAGGAACAGGTGGCACTAGCAACATTTCACTATTCACTATCCATAATGGAATCAGAGAGGTGACAGAAGGAGAGGGAAATTCATCATCTCCCCTCTTACCAGAGAGAAGCAGGAGGAGTGAGCCCATGGCTTTACCAGGCGAGCGGAATTCCCAATGGTGCAGGATGCAATTGACTGCACGTAAATGGTTCTGTGGGCCCCACATCATAACTGGGAGATGTATCATAACTGCGAGGGTTACCACTCCATTAACTTACAGTTGGTGTGTGACCATGTTCAGAAGATCCTTTTGGTGAAGGCCTGTTATCCTAGCAGCAGCCACAATGCATTCATCCTGTGCTGTACCCACCATCTTTGGCCCATCACAAAGAACCAGAGGCTGCTGCTGGATGACAAAGGGTACCTGCTGTACCTACAGCTTATGACTTCCCTCCACCGTCCTACCATGCATGGACAACGTGACTAAAATGAGAGTCGTGCAACCACAAGGAACATCGTGGAGCAATTCATCAGCATCCTGAAAGAATGGTCCTGTTGCAGCTTGCACTTAATGCAAGATAGCAGGATGAGGATGAAGTGCAATTTGGGAGAGGGCATAAGGCAGGAACATATCATCATCCTGAATATTTTCAGTGACACCAGATGCAAAGGCCTCAGTCACAACCAGCCCCATGATACCGAGTACTATCTCTTCAAAGGACTCAGGTCTCTGCTGCTTCCTGTTATGTGCAACCTTGTCCTGCAAGGGTGAGGGAAGAATATCAGTGTGTGTATTGAAATGTGTTTGGGTGATGTGCCTGTCATAACTGAATAGCTGGAGGTATGGAGAAGCAGCGAGAGTTGGGTGTGAGAGTGGCAACATTGGCAAGTGTGGGAATGAGGTGCTGTTTCTGAATGCTGGTAATGGGTTGGATACAAAATGTCCTTTGAAGATATGTTCACTGACTTTGACCACCTGTCTTTGACCCGGCACTGCAGCTAGATCCTCAGATCCAGCCTGTGGGAATGGATCTCCCTGGTCACCTGCTCTCATTCTCTTCTCTGTGTCTTGGGGCCTCCTGGGTCCCGTGGAAACATGGCATCTGTCCTCCTTTTGGACTCTATCACGCCTCCAATACCACATCGGAAAACCTGGGGGCTCTCTCTGGCCTGTTGCTCCATTTTCTGTCCTGTACCTTCCAGCAAAGCCTTCCTGAGGCTATGCCAGAACAGGAGTGCAGCTCTCCTTTAAAGGGGCTGGCATCTTTTAAGAGTTACAAGCTAGCTGTACTTCATGCTAGCCGTGCATACAGCCTGGGCCCTTGCACAGCATTCAGCTAGTCAGCAGCAGATTCACACTGTGCTTCACATTACAATAATATAGATGAGCGGTCAGAACAAAGTTTGCGTGTTGCCTGCCTTAACAGGAATGGGTGCAGGATAATCGTGCATCACGATCCCCGCACCCAATATGGGGCTTAATTCAATTTTTCCCTCCCAAAGTGCAGCAAAGGCTTAAATTTCACAAAATCTCAAGTTTCAAAGTAGCCTCTTTTAAAAAATAACTCGGGGCATTAATGAGTCTGTGTAATATAATTTCCCTGCCCAGCTAATGCTTTTGTTTTACTGTATTATTTTTGTCTCTAAGGATTATATTCCTTAGGGTTTTCATGAGGACATGAATTCTAATGTACTAGTGGCATACTAGATTTCATTTTTCTGGATGATCTTATAGCATCTTCTAGTATGTGCCTGTACTATTTAGTAATCGTGGTAACCTGAATGCGGGAAGGTAGTAGAAATTGTGGGATGGAATTTATGTGCTGCCCAGGCATCTTGTAGTAAGTGCAAATTTGACCTTTATCTAATGGTTCACTGGGCAGGAGAAGGTGAGGGAGGAGAGTGGGCGGGTGGAGAAAAAGGTGTCCATATTGCCTGTCAATCTGAGATGATTTGACCAACAGCCTACATTATATTTTGGAAATTTAAATTGGAATATATTTTTAAAAAACTGAAATTGTAGCCCAGAAAAAAGGAACAGACAACTTTACTGATAACTTTTGTACAAAGAAACTGGATTAGATCTTAGTTTCAGCTAGAATTCAAAATCTTGCTCATATATAAAAAAATATATTACACAAACACACTGATTTTATTCAGCACAACCCCCTTTTGGGTGATTTCCACCTTATTTTAAATACTTATTTTCTTTCTGAAAAAGCTTTCTCAGTTTAGTTGTAATATAGCACAGTGGTAAAAGTTTTGTCAGACAAAATTATTGATTTTGTCCATTTTGCATTGTTGGATGTAGGCCATCTACCCTACTCTTTTTTCCCCCAATTGTTTCCTGCTCTGTCCACAGTCTGAGTTATATCGCATGTTTATGGTTGTAGAAGATACTGTGGTAGGTTAAACAAGATCTTAACATCCCAGAGTCTGTTAAAACAGTTTGTAGAAGAGTGATGAGCTTATTAGCAGTTCTGTATCAATCAGTACAGAAGTTCTAATCTTAAATCTTAGAAATATACAGAGACAATTTGGATTACTATCAAATCTGACAATTTGATCTACTCTTTAAAAATAAACATCTGCTCCCTAACCTCTTATGAATGTATTGACTCATTTTTGGACACAAGTCCACAGGTATTGGCTGCCCTCTGGTATCTCAACCAAAGTGCCATCCGTCAACCGATTAACAAGCTATTCAAACCTGAGGGTGGGGGCCAAACTGTACCTTGTCGTCATTTGGAACCTACAGTGTACACCTTCTAGTGGGAGGAGTTGGACACAAGCAGAAGTAGGAAGCCGAGCTGCTTATTTTCTCCCAGATACTTCTCTTAAGGATCGATTACCCCCTCTTCATATTCATAAATGTAAAAATTCCTTCATGGTTTTGGCCTTACCATCTCCACTGACAATGATAAAGACAGGTCTGTGTAAGAAAATAATTTGTCAAATTTGAGATGACTGTTACAATTCTGGTGCACTCTAGATTTGTTTTTATTATACTGAAAGCAAAGTTCTGCTCCCACAGTCACTCTTCCTAAAATATTACCTCATATTTAGTGATAGCTGCCTGCAGGGTCAAGAAGGAGCCACTTTAATGGACAGATATGTAGCACCTTTAACAGAGTAAAATGATCCATGGTAATTGACAACAGCATTATCAGCCAAAATTTGACACTGAGCCACACAAGGAGATTTTAGGACAAAAATGTGGTCAAAAAGGTAGGTTATAAGGAGTGTCTTACAGGAGCAGAGAAATCCAGAGCTTAGGGCCGAGGCAGATGAAAGCATGGCTGCCAATAATGGGGCCAAAGGAAGTTGGGGTGCACAAGAGACCAGATTTGGAGAAGCATAGAGATCTTGGAGGGTTGTAGGAGGTTACAGAGATAGGGAGAGGAGGGCTGGAGGAATTTGAACATAAGCTCCTCATCTATATGACCCACAGATAAATTACACTCCTACAGACAATGGGGCTGTTCTTGTTTTCGGCAAAAAAACAGGTTGCCATTGGGGATGAGTGCACTTGCCACTGGTTCATTGTTGCTGCTATGAAACCCGAGCAATCTGAGGCCTCGGCCTCATTTGCATTGATCAGATGAGTTCTGCGCACCAAACCAGTGTTTTTCACTGACATGGGATGATGGGAAATCAGCCAGGCCCGCTGTGAAGAGAGTCCAAGGCAGAGCTAGGATGCTGAAGTCCAACTTGGGAGTGTTTACACATGGGCCGGCAGTGTAGGCTTCTAGCTCCACCTGGCCCCACACAAATTATAGTAGAAAGAGGCTTTGGGCTGATTTCTAAGCAGCCTGAAAGTGATCCCATTAAGGACCACCAGTTACGCTGTTCAATATACGCTGAATGACTGGGCAATACACACGCTTCAACCATTTGTACCTCAAAATTGCAATCACAGTCTTATGTATGACATTGGATCTCAATTAACATATATTTACACTCTGCCAAAGACATATTTTCTGTCAAATGAGACAAAAAGAGGGGGAAACAGTATCCAATTTGTGAATCATTTGAGGCAGGCTTTGGATGAATGCAATTATGTTGTGAGAATTTGAATAACCAGATAATGGATCAGGTGGTCCAACAGTGCAAGTCGGATGAGTTGAAACGCAGGCTGCTGGAAAGAGGTGACTTAACATTGGATGACACTTTGAAAATATTGGCTACATTGGAAGCAGTGGATGGACAAGTTCACAGCATAAAACCTGGTCCCAATTCAACCATTGGCATGACAAAATCTGAGGTTAATCGAGTGACACTACGGAATTCAGGTACACATAAAAGTAAACGGCAAAAGTCTGAGAGAGTGTTTCAGATGTGGCAACTTGGGGCACTATGGAAGAAATGATTGCTGCCCTGCCTAGGGAAGGATATGTAGAAAATGTAGGGGCAGAGAATACTTTGCCAAGAATGACAGAAGCAAAGATGAACAGGGTGGCAAGCCTGGCAAACCACGTAAAGGAAAGAGAGATGGAAGTCATACAACTGAAAGACAAGATAGAAGCAATAGCAGAGGCATGTGAATCACAAAAAGTCAGCAAAGTGAGAAGTTTTCTGGGACTTTTGAACTATTGTGTGACGTATATTCCAAACATTGCTATCCTGGCTGATCCATTGAGGAAGTTAACCAGAAAGAATGAATGGTTCAAATTTGATGAAGAACACCATAGTGCAAAAATAAAGCTAAGATGACTAACAATGTTAAAAAGACAAGTCTAAAGGCATTGTGTCTTAATGCGCGAAGCATTCACAATAAGGTAGATGAATTAACAGCGCAAATAGATATAAACGGTTATGATATAGTTGTGATTACGGAGCCATGGCTGCAGGGTGACCAAGGATGGGAACTGAACATCCAGAGGGATTCAATATTCAGGAAGGACAGGCAAAAAGGGAAAGGAGGTGGGGTAGCGTTATTAGTAAAGGAGGAAATCAATGCAATAGTGAGGAAAGATATTGGCACAGAAAATCATGATGTGGAATCTGTATGGGTGGAGCAAAGAAACATCAAGGGGCAGAAAACGTTGGTGGGGGTTGTCTATAGGCCCACAAACAGTAGTGGAAATGTAAGGGATGGCGTTAAACAGGAAATTAGAGATGCATGCAATAAGGGTACAACTGTAATCATGGGTGAGTTTAATATACATATAGATTGGTCCAACCAAATTAGCAATAATACTGTGGAGGAGGATTTCCTGGAGTGTGTATGTTTAGGTATTTTAGACCAATAAGTTGAGGAACCAACTAGAGAACAGGCCATCCTAGACTGGGTATTGTGCAATGAGAAAGGATTAATTAACAATCTTGTTGTGTAGGATCCCTTGGGGAGGAGAGATCATAACATGATAGGATTCTTCATTAAGATGGAGAGTGAAGTAGTTAAATCCAAAACTAGGGTCCTGAATCTAAATAAAGGAAACTACAAAGGTATGAGGCACGAGTTGGCCATGGTAGATTGGGGAACTTTACTAAAAGGGTTGACGGTGGATAGGCAATGGATAATATTTAAAGAACGTGCACATGAATTACAACAATTATTTATTCCTGTCTGGCGCAAAAATAAAACTGGAAAGGTGGCTCAACCGTGGCTTACAAAAAAAAATTAGGGATAGTATTAGATCCAAAGAGGAGGCATATAAAATTGCCAGAAAAGGCAGCAAGTCTGAGGATTGGGAGCAGTTTAGAATTCAGCAAAGGAGGACAAGGAGGTTGATTAAGTGAGGGAAAATAGTATGAGAGTAAACTTGCGGGGAACATAAAAACTGACTGTAAAAGCTTCTATAAATATGTGGAGAGAAAAAGATTGGTGAAGACAAATGTAGGTCCCTTACAGTCAAAAACTAGGGAAATTATAATGGGGAACAAAGAACAAAGAAATGGCAGAACAATTAAACACATACTTTGATTCTGTCTTCACAAAGGAAGACACAAGTAACCTCCCAGAAATGTTAGGGAACCAAGGGTCTAATGAGAGGGAGGAACTGAAGGAAATCAGTATTAGTAAAAAAAAGCTAGGGAAAATAATGAGGTTACAGGCTGACAAATCCCCAGGGCCTGATAATCTACATCCCAGAGTACTAAAGCAAGTGGCCCTGGAAAGAATGGATGCATTGGTGGTCATCTTCCAAAATTCTATAGACTTTGGAGCAGTTCCTATGGATTGGAGAGTGGCAAATGTAACCCCACTATTTAAAAAAGGAGGGAGAGAAAAAACAGGGAATTGCAAATCAGTTAGCCTTACATCAGTAGTGGGGAAAATGCTAGAGTCTATTCTAAAGGATGTGATAGCAGAACATCTGGAAAGCATAAACGGGATTGGACAAAGTTAGCATGGGTTTACAAAAGTAAAATCATGCTTAACAAATCTACTGGAGTTTTTTTTGAGGATGTAACTAGCAGCATAGATAAGGGAGAACCGGTGGATGTGGTGTATTTGGATTTTTAAATGGCTTTTGATAAGGGCCCACATAAGAGGTTAGTGTGCAAAATTAAAGCACATGGGACTGGGGGTAATATACTGGCATAAATTGAGAATTGGTTGACAGACAGGAAACAGAGAATAGGAATATACTGGTCTTTTTCAGGGTTGCAGGCAGTGACTAGTGGGGTACTGCAGGGATCAGCGCCTGGGCCCCAGCAATTCACAATATATATTAATGACTTGGGTGAGGAAACTAAATGTAACATTTCCAAGTTTGCAGATGACATAAAGCTGAGGGGGAAAGTGAGCTGTGAAGAGGATGCAAAGAGCCTACAATGTGATTTGGACAAGTTGGGTGAGTGGGCAAATGCATGACAGATGCAATATAACGTGAATAAATGTAAGGTTATCCACTTTGGTTGTAAAAACAGAAAGGCAGATTATCTGAATGGTGATTGATTGGGAAAGGGTGCAGTGCAACGAGACCTGGGTGTCCTTGTACACCAGTTACTGAAAGCAAGCATTCAGGTGCAGCAGGCAGATAGGAAGGTGAATGGTATGTTGGCATTCATTGCAAGAGGGATTTGAGTACAGGAGCAAGGATGTCTTACTACAGTTATACAGCGGCCTTGGTGAGACCACATCTGGAGTATTGTGTGCAGTTTTGGTCTCCTTATCTGAGGAAGGATGTTCTTGCCATGGAGGCAGTACAAAGAAGATTTACTAGGCTGATTCCTGGGATGGCAGGATTGACATATGAGGAGAGATTGGGTTGACTAGGCCTATATTCACTAGAGTGTAGAAGAATGAGAGGGGATCTCATAGAAACCTATAAAATTCTAACAGCACTAGACAGGCTAGATGCAGGGAGGATGTTCCCGATGGCTGGAGAATCCAGAACCAGGGGTCACAGTCTCAGAATACGGGGTATGCCATTTAGAACTGAGATGAGGAGAAATTTCTTCACTCAGAGGGTGGTGAACCTGTGGAATTCCCTACCGCAGAAGGCAGTGGAGGCCAAGTCATTAAATATATTCAAGAAGGAGATAGATATATGTCTTAATGCCAAAGGGATCAAGGGATATGGGGAGAAAGAGGGAACAGGGAACTGAATTAGACAATCAGCCATGATCTTTTTTGAATAGTGGAGCAGGCCCGAAAGGCCGAATGGCCTACTCCTGCTCCTATTTTCTATGTTTCTATGCAGCAGAACGCAGCATTCAAAGCTTTGAAAGACAGCTTGACAAGTGCTCAAATCCTGGGATATTATGATCCAAAAGCAGCAACGAAAGTTATTGCAGATATCAGTCTAGTAGGATTAGGAGCAGTGCTGGTACAAATGCATGCTGAGGGCCTGAGAATCATTGCTTATGCAAGCAGCTCTCTGACAGATGAGGAGAGGAGGTATTTTCAGAGAGAAAGAGACCCTAGGATTGGTGTGGGCACGTGAAAGATTCCATGCATACCTGTTTGGCATTGAATTTGAATTAATGACAGGAAATCTTGGCCATTCTTTTATTGTGTTTTTATATATTATAATATGTTCTAAATGGAATTTGCAACTGCATTTCTTATATTTATGTATGTGCACTCATGAAGTTACTGAATAGGAAAATCAGGCAAACTATGAAATGGTTAACTGATCCTCTACCCCTGACATTATCTCATGGGGCTTTAAATAGTTTTTTATATCTGAAACAGAATTACTAATAAAGCTATACTAAAATACTTAAACACTGTTTGTTTGAAAGAAAATAACATTTTTCAGTCAATGACTTTCCACGATTAAATTCAATGTGCCTGGCTTTGCTTATTAACATACTTAAATGTTCTGTTAGCCAAGTGAGGCTGAACATGACAAAGCATAATTAATTACAATTTAATTATTCTCAACCAAAAATTCAAAATAAGCAAAAAAAAATTCCATACGCATAACTAAATTACTATTGTTAAAGCTCATGTTTCTTTGCTTTTAGTTTTCCTTATTTCAGTCCCTGGTCTAATCACACAATATGATTTTGACATCGCAGATGTGTAGCAACAAGCAAATTTCACATTTGTGAGCATCAACAGATATTTAGCCATGCAATTTGTGTTAGCTGTTTTTTCTCAGAAAGTTGCTCAATGTGCTTAACAAGCTTAATGGCATGGACTTGATGGGACGAATGGCCCCCTTCTGTGCTGGAAATGACTGATTACATTTCTTAATTCGGAGCTTAGTTCATCTCTTTCTATGAAACCTAACTTTCTGATACCCAGCAAATACAATCTTGTGCTCCCCTTCCAGTTGTTCAGACAAAGTGAAGATAGTATTTAAAGGTAGGTTAGGTATGTGGGCGAACAACAAAAAGTAAGTATTTGTAAACTACAACAAACAAGCGTGTTTGTTACTACAAATAATATTTCAGCAAGTGCTTCCAAAATCATTTTCAAGTTGGATGTTAGAAAATAGAATGAGATTCTGTCTGAATGGGGGATGTGACAGTAGAACAGAGAATAATGTAAGAACAGAAAAAAAAACTTGCATTTATATAGCACCTTTAATGTAGTGAAATATTCCAAAGCACTTCACAGGAGTGCTATCAGACAAAATCTGACATTGAACCACAAGGAGACATTAGGACAGCCAACCAAAAGGTCTGTCAAAGAGATAGGTTTTAAGGAGTGTCTTAAAGGAAGAGAGTAGTAGATGTTATGCGACGACCTCAAGAAGACAGACAGAGACAAAAAACCCACAGATTCTTTAGATATTATTTGTAGTCCTGTGAGTCTTACAATTGTTCATATACCAAAGGAACAAGTAATATTACATTAAACAGGCAAGGAGGTTTAGTGAGGGAATTGCAAAGCTTATGGCCTAGGCAGCTGAAGGCACAGCCGCCAATGGAGTGATTAAAATTGAGGATGTTCAACAGGGCGGAATTAGAGCAGTGCAGAGATCTTGGAGGGTTATGGGGCGAGAGGAGGTTACAGAGTTGAGGAAGAGGGAGGCCTTGGAGAGATTTGAAAACAAGGAAGAAAATTTTAAAATGGAGCTAATGTAGGGTAGAGGATGGGAGGCTGGCCAGGAATAGTCAAATCTAAAGGTAACAAAGGCATGGATATGGGTTTCAACAGAAGATGTGCGGAAGTAAGGACGGAACTGTGCAATGTTACAGGGGTGGAAATAAGCAATCTTAGTGGGGATGGATATGTGGTCAGAAGCTCATTTCAGGATCAAATACAGCACCAAGATTGTGAATGGTGTGAGTCAGTCTCAGGCAGTTGTCAGGGAGAGGGTTGGAGTTGGGGGCTAGGGAACAGAATTTCTGGCGGGGACTGAAAACAAAGACTTCAATCTTCTGGATATTTAGTTGGTGGAAATTTCTGCTCATCCAGTACTGAATGTGGGAAAGCAGTGTGATAAACCAAAGTCAGTTAAGGGATCGAGAGATGTGGTGGTGTGGTTAAGCTGGGTGGGCAGCATACATGTGGAACTTTACGTGTTTTCAGATGACATCGCCGAGGGCTAGAATGTAGATGAGAAATAGGTAGGAGCCATGGATCAATCCATGAGGGACTCCAGAGGTAACTGTGAGAGTGGGAAGAGAAGCCATTGCAGGCAATTCTCCGGATCTGACTGGATAGGTAAGAATGGAACCAGCCAAGGGCAGTTTCATTCAGCCAGATGACAGTGGAGAGGCGTTGAAGGAGGATGGTGTGATCAACTGTGTCAAAGGCTGCAGACAGGTTAAGAAGGATGAGGAGGGATAATTTACCATGGTCACAGTCACATAGGATGCAATGACTTTGATAGTGGTCGTTCCAATACCGTGGCAGTGATGGAAACCTGGTTGAAGGATTCAAAGATGGCATTGCAGTAAAGATGGATGCAGATTTGGGAGGCAACTTCACTTATAAGGACTTTAGGAAGTAAAGGGAGGTTTGAAGATGAGGTGGCAGTTTGCAAGGTCAGAGGGGTGAAGGGATTTTTGAGGGGGGGTGATGATGGTAGATTTGAAAGGAGGGAGTATTGAGTCAATTTCAAAAATAATCTACAACTTGACCTTCTTAAATAAACTTTGCTTTGGTGGTTTTATTATTCTGCAATATTTGGGGATGAAACCAGTGTTAAGCTATTCATATTGTAGGTATCTTGGAGAAACATAGGATTCCTGTACTGTATTCATATAGCTGTCTTCATATAGCTAACTTCATACAACTAACCAGTGGTGCAGTGGTTAGTACCACAGCCTCACAGCTCCAATGACCCAGGTTCAGTTCTGGGTACTGTCTGTGTGGAGTTTGCATATTCTCCCTGTGACTGTGTGGGTTTCTGCTGGGTGCCCTGGTTTCCTCCCACAGCCAAAGACTTGCAGGTTGATAGGTAAATTGGCCATTGTAAATTGCCCCTAATGTAGGTAGGTGGTGGGGATGTGGTAGAGAATATGGGATTAACGTAGGATTAGTATAAATGGGTGGTGTTGGTCGGCACAGACTTGGTGAGTCGAAGGGCCTGTCTCAGTGCTGTATCTCTACATAAATAAAAAACTTACAGCTCTTACTGTGAATTATCAACTCAATGTTCAGTTTAATCCCACCCTTTGCAATTCTGCTGGAGTTTTAGATTTAGATTTAGATTTAGAGATACAGCACTGAAACAGGCCCTTCAGCCCACCGAGTCTGTGCCGACCATTAACCACCCATTTATACTAATCCTACACTAATCCCATATTCCTACCACATCTGTTAACCGTCCTTTATAAGTAACTTTTCGGGGATCATTTCTGCTCCCTATTGATCTTGCATACATGTTTACACACCTATACATTTTTGCAAAAACTAACTTTATAGAAGATAAACTGGCCCCTAATGAGCAAACTGCTTGACCTGATGGTGTAATAGAGGTCACATGGCTAATTAGACCACATAATTCTAGAATTAACAACTAGAATTATTGGCAGCACAGTAGTTTATTTTTGAGCCAGCATTGCCTGTTTCATGTCTACACATGACCAGCAATTTTAGAGTCTTATTTTATTACTCACCATTAAAAGTTACATTGGGGAATTATGGAGCAACTGGTCTCAAAGAGGAACTCTGAAATGCTGTGCTTTTAAAATGGTTAATATATTCTTCTTAAACTACTCCTCACTGTCAAAATGACAAAAAAAAAATTGCCTTTCATCAACCTTGATCTCTTCTCCATTTTTCAATGTCACTCCCCCACCTGCTACTGTGTTTTATTCTTCTGCCTGCCTGACTGACTGTCTTTTGATCCTGATTCAATTTTCTCCTGTCTGGCCACAGCCTACATTTTCAGCTCTCCAATGTACTGAAGTTTCAATTTCTCACCCACTCTATACCGCGGGGCCACAATATCAGCATCGCAAGTCACCTGGGATGTACTATAAACTAGCAATTGTACTTTAAGCATAGGCTGTTAACAAGGTACACAAAGGATGCAACAGTTTATTAAAAAACATAAACCATTGTATGAGCTAGGTCTAAGCTGTTCATTTCATAATATATTTTCTGATAAGTTTCCTGATCTTAATCACGTTTTATTTATATATAGTTTTTAGGAACATAGGAGCAGGAGTAGGCCATTCAGTCCATCGAGCCTGCTCTGCCATTCAATACGATCATGGCTGATCATCCACTTCAATGCCTTTTTCCCACACTATCCTTATATCCCTTTATGTCACAGGTATTTAGAAATCTGTCAATCTCTGCTTTAAACATACTCAATGACTGAGCTTCCACAGCCCTCTAAAGTAGAGAATTCCAAAGATCCACAACCCTCTGAGTAAAGAAATTTCTCCTTATCTCAGTCCTAAATGGCTTCCTCTTATTTTGAAATTGTGTCCCCTGTTTCTAGACTCCCCAACCAGGGGAAACTTCTTACCTGCATCTACCCTGCCTATCCCTTGAAGTATTTTGTAGGTTTCAATGAGATCACTTCTCATTCTACAAAACTCTAGAGAATACAGGCCCAATTTCCCCAATGTCTCTTCATAGGACAGTCCTGCCTACTTGTGAACAAGTCTGGTGAACCTTCCGTGCACTCCTTCTATAGCAATAATATCCTTCCTAAGGTAAGAGAATTAAAACTGCACACAATACACCAGGTGCAGTCTGACCAAGGTTCTATACAATTAAAGCAAAACTTCACTACTCCTCACTCTCAGCATTAGTGCCCATTAGGTCTACCCAGTCTATATGCAGATTGAAGTCACCCATGATTACTATATTACCCATGCTACATGCTTCTCTAATCTCCTGATTAATACCATGCCCCACACTACCACTACTGTTTCGTGGCCAGCAAACAACTCCTACCAATGTTTGCTGCCCCTTGCTGTTTCTTACTTCCACCCAGATTCTACACTTTGTTCTTCTGATCTGAGATCCTCCCTTAATAATGTACTATCCCACCCCTTATTACCAACACAACCTCCCTTTCCTTTTTGCCTGTCCTTCCCAAGTATTAAATATCCTTGAATATTCAGTTTCCAGTCTTGGTCATCCTGTAGCCACGTTTCCATCATCACAATTAGATCATACCCATTTATCTCTATTTGTGCCTTTAAATCATCTACCTTGTTGCAAATGCTGCATGAATTCAGCTAGAGTGCCTTTAACCTTGACTTCTTGACATTATTCTGCATTCTAAGCAGAATTGATGCTTGCCTTTGTTTCGCCTACCTGCTAATGTCGCTTGCTACTTTTCTACCTCCTGTTACCAGCTTTACTTCCTTCCAATTTGACCTACCTCTCAGGTTCCCATCCCCCTGACAAGCTAAACCCTCCCCAACAGCACTAGCAAATCTCCCTGCGAGGATATTAGCTCCAGTTCAGTTAAGGTGTCGCCCATCCATCTTGTATAGGTCCCACCTGCCCCAGAACTGGTCCCAATCCCCAGAAATCTGATGCCCTCCCTCCTACATCAAATCTCCAGCCACATGTTCAATTGATCAATCCTCCTATTCCTATGCTCACTAGCACGTGGCACTGGGAGTAAGCCTGAGATTACTACTCTTGAGGTCCTGCTTTTTAATTTCCTTCCTAACTCCCGAAAATCTGCTTTCAGGACTTCATCACTCTTCCTACCTATGTAATTGGTACCAATGTGGACCACGACCTCTGGCTGTTCACCCTCCCACAGAAGGATGTCCTGCAGCCACTCCATGACATCCTTTACCCTGGCACCAGGAAGACAACATACCATCCTGGAGTCATATTTATTGCAACAGAAATGCCTGTCTGATCCTCTGACTATTGAATCTCTTATCACTATTGCTCTTCCACTCTTCTTCCTCCCCTCCTGTCCAGCTGAGCCACCCATGGTGCCACAGACTTTGCTCTGGCTGCACTTCCCTGAGGAGCCATCGCCCTCACCAGTATCCAAAATGGAAAACCAATCAACAAGCAAGATAGACTCAGGGGACTCTTGCACTGCCTGTCTGGTGGACACCCATTCCCTTTCTGCCTGCATGCTCCTAATCTGTGGTGTGACCACCTCCCTAAACATGCTATCCACATAGTCCTCCACCTGACAGATGCACAACAGTGACTCCAGCCACCGCTCAAGTTCCAAAACCTGGAACTCAAGCTTCTGCAGCCAGTGATACTTCCTACAGATGTGTTCATCTTGAACACATGGGGCATCCATGACTTCCCACATACTGCAGGATGTACATTCCACTTGGCCTAGTTGATCTTCCATACCATAACTTTAAAAACTATTTATTACAATTAGAAGAAGTAGAATAACTTACCAGTTACTCAGCAATCAGCTTCTTCCCTTGTACCAAAGCAAAAGCCAGCTGCTGGAGGCTGTAAAAAGGTAGAAGAGAGAAAGGATTCCTTCACTCGCTCAACGCCCACTTTACACTCAGTTTAAACCAAACTTGACTGAGAAAGCCCCATTTTTAATACTTTCTGAAAAACAACTGATACAAGCTTCTGAAAAACAGTTTAAGCCAGCTCCTAAGTAACTCTTTGCAGCTGCTCCCAGACAGCTTGTATATCCCTGTTTTAAGGCTGGAATAAAACTTAACTTCTCTTAACTCAAGGAGTAATTTTTAGTTAACTGCTAAATTGAAGATAAAAATAGACTTTAGATAGAAATGAACCCTTAAACACCTCACCAGACTTACCAGCCTCAGCAGCTTTCAGTTCAAACCAGTTCAAACCATACATACATTCGCATCTCACTGTAACATTTTATGGTATGTAATAATTTCTATCATAATAATAAATATTTAGTGTTGCTTCATTTAAATCTACATTATATTTAAAACACCGTGGCCAGAATTTTACGCCTCCCTCCACAAAGTGCAGGAGTGGGGCGGGGGCGTAAAATGAAGTGGAAGGCTTGGAGGACCCATCCTGACTTGCTCCTGCCTCTGCTGCCACTTTACGCGGGGCGGCAGCAGCTAAAAATGCCCCACCCGCCCCAGGCCAATCAAGGCCCTTAAGTGGCCACTTAACAGCCACATAATGGGCTCTGCCCGCCGCCATGGAGATGTTACCTGTGGCTGGTCTGAGAAAAGCCGCCTGTTAAAGGCAGGTGACTCTCTAACGGCCTGGGGTGGGGGGGGCGGGACCCTCATGATCGGGCACCCTGTGGCCAACGGAAGGCCGCCCCCACTGTGCCAACCACCAGGACCCGACCAATCACCCCCGGCGAGGCAACAAAAACTTACCTGTGTTCCGGGGCTCCCCAACATCTTCCTCACGAAGCTGGGCTGCAGTCCAGTGGCGCTGCTGGGACAGAGAGCTGCCGGCCCACTGATTGGCCGGCAGCTCTATTAGGCGGGATTTCCCACCTCAAGTGGGTGGAAGTCCCACCTCAGAACAATTAAAGGCCGGGGACCTGCAAAATACAGGTCGGATCCCCAGGACAGGCAGAAGTCGGTTCGCCACCAACTTTTCAGTCAGTGGACGGCTCCTGTCCACCAAGGGTAAAATCCCAGCCCGTGACTCACTTTTTGTCTAGCTCCTAGAGATGTTGGGGACTAAATTGGGCAACCTGAAAATAGGCATGAGGATCGTGATGTGTAATTAACCAACGGCCGTTGATTTAAATGCAGGCAGTACGTCATCTTTGTGCTGCCTGCTGATTAGAATGATTGCTGCATGCAGCCAAGGCTAAATGCACTGATCATTGGCTGCACACATCAGCAGGGGGCCCAAAATCAACATTTAAAGCTAGCCTCTTAAAGGGCAGGTGTCTTGTGGCTAGAGCAGGTGCTGGGCATTATGTAGGAAGTCAATCTGATCTAGAAAATAGTAAAGAATGGAACAACACAGGAAACCAAGTGCTCCAAGGTTTTCCAACGCTGCATTGGAGGTCTTGGTGGAGGAGGTGGAAAGAAGGAAAGGTGGTCCCTATCTCCAGGAGGCCCTTCAGACACATGCTAAGATGCAATGTGAGCAGATAACTGTGGAGGTCAATGGCAGGAGTTTAACCCTGAGGACCTGGATGCAATGCTGCAAGAAGTTCAATCAGCCTACATGACTGGTCAAGCTCAATGAAAGCATTTTCAAATGCCATATCCTACCAAGTGCACCACTAGCCTCAAACAGTCCTCAATCAGCATTCTCCCATCACTCATCTACTAACAATCTCTATCAATCAGGACTCATAGCTAACTTTCGTATCTTTCACCTCACTCTCACACACTTAGTAGTGCTGCAAGCCTCAGACCAACGTCTCACAGTTTGCAAAGAGTGCTGGCTTTTTGACCATGATAGTCACATCAGCCAAACAGATTGCACAACACTCACTGACACACTTCACTCTCTCTTGCAGGACAAAATGTCACACAATCAGAGGCAGCAGGAGCTAACCAGAGGGGGACAGGCCCACCTGGATTTCCTAACCCCCATGAACGAGACAGTGCTGTCCATTATTGGAATGGCCACTGCTAAGGCTGTGGTCAGTGGTGAGGCTGAAACCATTGAAGATGTCAGTATCCTCCCACATAATCCTACTTCTCACATCCCACTTCCTCCACTTCCCACAATATCTTATGACTCCTCACCACAACCAACAGTTGTGCCATTCTCCTTTCAGATACACAGGAAGTGCAACCTGGTCAGGAAGTGGAGGAACAGCAAAAAGAGAGTGACGATGAGGACATAACATCACTTTTCTTCAAGCTCGCACTTAACAACTCGGAACCTGACACTTTGTGTATCTTAGAGGACAGATTAGAGGTAGGATTTGCATGTGGCAAGACACTGGTCACCAGTGGGCTGCAAAGAACTAGCATGGTACAGGTGGCAGCTGACTCAGATGAGGACTTTGATTGGGCAGCCTATCAAAGAACACTTCTGGGTAATCTCAACAAAATGCTTGGTGCATTGGGAAGCCTGCCAGAAAGCCTGTCTTCAATGTCAAGGAGCATGGAGGTTCTGGCACCAACTTGGCTCAAAGATTTGTGCAGAGCTTGAAGCCCATCCTCTCCAGTGTGAAAGTGGTTGCCAACACCATCAACACACAGGTGGACCCAACCGTGTAGCATCTGATGGCTGATGTCTCAGTTTCTATTGCAGCACAAGAAGCTTCCACCAGAAGCCCAAGTGCTGCAGTGGAAGCTCAGATCTGAAGTCATGCAAGATCAGCTTGCTGCCATGCAAGCTCAGACTTCTGCCTTCATGGCTGCGAGTACCATTATTGAAAGGAAATTGCCAGGTGTCACAGCAGTCCAGCAATCAGTCCTCCAACAAATTACTAAGATTGCTGAGGTACTGCCCTGGAAGTGGATTCATGGAGCACAAACCTGCTGTCCTCTCTCAGGATGACAGCATTCCAACTCACACCCCGACAACCTCACCTGTACCTTTGTTGTTGCCTTTGAGCCAGCTAGCCCAGACTGTTCTGCTCATGCCAAGATGATGCAGTCTGAAGCCAAGCCTCCTAGGGCCAGAGCTACTCAAGGTTGTCTTCCAAGGCCATCTGCAGTCTCCTTCATGGAAAACCAACAACTTTCCACCATGCATGCTCAAGCTACTGGGTAGCACTGCATAGGAGCACGAGGACAAGCTGACCAGCTTGCCAGCTCCCTTCTCATCTTCCTGTTTCTTTTCCCTCTCTTTATCTTCATCCTCCTTCACCTCTTCCTCACCATTCTCCTGTTCCTCAGCTGCTCACCTGATAGATGGTGGCAAAAGCTTGTTCCCACATGATAGCAAGGTTATGCAGCATGCAGAAAAATCACAAATCTTGATACTAGCTCTGCCAAGTACTGCAGGGCTCCTCTAGAGTTCTCCAGGCAGTAGAAGCAGTGTTTCAGCGGGTGAGTGGTCTGCTCTATCACTTTCCTTGTAGCAGCATGTATGCTGCGCACATGTGCATCGATTGCACACCAGAGTCATGAGCCATGTTATCAGTGGAAAACCTTGCCATCTGGTAGACACCCTGTCATTTGCCATGGTGGCTGAAATGCAGTTGACTCAGCAGACTGCCACAGAATGAAGACATCATAACTGCTGCCAGGATATCGGGCATTGACCTGCATGATTCACTGCCAGTTGTGACACACCAGCTGCACATGGATGGAGTGGAGTCCCCTTCCCTTCCAGTACATGGCAGAGCTGATATGCGGTGCCACAAAACAAAGTGCATGCAGTCAATGGCACCCTACATCTGAGGATGCCTGTATGCCCTGACAAACCCTCTTACTCGCTCTACTTGCTTGTTTCTGGCAAGAGAGAATGAAATATAGTTGGATCTATTTGAATACAGAGCCTCAGTCACCTCCTTTATGCAACAGTGGGTGACAAACGAAGATGTTGAAAATATCTCCAGCTCCAGCCCGGAAAGAGCCAGACGTGTAAAAGTTCATTGCCATACTCACCTTCACAACAACTGGCAATGCGGTCCTTGCCCTACTTTGATGTTGGTGAGTGCAGCAGTTGGCAAATTTTAATAAGGACATCCTTAGAGAGGCACAGACATCTTACACATTGCTCCTTGCTGAGATTCAGGAAGGAGTATTACTTCCTAAACATCCTGGCGGATATGACCTCCTGCTAAAAGCCCTTCTCCCCTTCCTCCTCCTCCCTCTCTCTCAGCTTGTCCTGCTCTGCATGGTCTCTACTCATTCAACAAGCCATGCTGTATCCCAAGTGGAATGTCTACTGGTGCACCATTTCTGGGAGCAACAGATTTGTTCAGAAGCCTTGAAGTCAGCAAAAAGTCCTTCAGCACCTGCCACACCACTTCCTGTAGGCCGTCGCAACTTGAAGCCACTAAGGAAAACACAAAACACTTACAGAACTTTAGCAACAGTCAGAAGAAATCAACCAGTAACAAACCTCTAACTAGTTGATATAAGACCTAACCTTGTACCCTTAACAGGTTACTCTACGGTTCGAATACGAGAACTATGAGAAATAATGAAACTACATTTAAATCCCAAATTAAACACTAAAGTCATTACTAGGTTTGGGAGGAATACCAGTTAGCAAAACAGTACATCTATTAGCAATACATTACACCCATTAGTCACAAATACATTACAAGAAGTTATACATATAATCACCCAGTGAGCGGTCACCTCCCGTTGATCATACACCTCAGCAACTGATCAAGTTGCCTGGCTGCATCAACAAATCATTCTTTACAATGATCTTTGTACTCTTCTTTGTTCCATTGACAGGATCGTACTGTTCTATCAAAATTCACCTTAAGCTATAGTTGCCAAATGGGGCGTCTAATTCTTTGTGCAAACCAGAGGGTTAAATCCTGCCTTGAAACTGTCCATCTTAAACCATTTTTTTCAGTAAAACTCCTTTGTGCAATTTACTGCTGCGCATTCCATAAGAAGAAAAACCCTGACCTCATCAATCAATGTCAGCTTGTGTAATCTTCTCACAGCTTTCAAATAAACTTCCTAACACTTAAGTAGCTGAATTTCTGTGGTTGGGTTTTATAACACCAGTACCCCCATCCACTCACCTCCTGCGTCCACTACAACAGACATTGAGCTAGATTTTATAGGGGCCTTGACTTCGGGATCCGTGGTGGGCGAGGCATGAAAATTGCCCTGGATGAGACCCGCCACAGACCTCGACACCGGCAGGGCCTGGCCTAAGCCTGCTGGTGGCGGCGAGGCCTCCGCTCGGCAACAGGACCACAATAAGTATATTCAAATTAATTAAACTAAGACAGTTACATATAATCACTCGCGATCTTGAAGGCCTGCTGCGATCTTCATCCTGGCAGCCGGCACTGATGCGCCTTTAGATCTCTGTCCAGGGAAATGAGGCACAACGCCTGTGGGGATGGAGGGAGAAGGTAAGTTTATCAGCACGGGAGGGGGGAGCAAGGTCAAACTTACTTGGTTGGTCTAGGGGGTGATGTGAAGGCGAAAGATTCTGAACTTTGCAGGGGGGAAAGATCATATAATCAAGGTAAGTATTTCAGGCTGGGGGGAAGAGCAGGAATGAAATGTAATATTACTGGGGTGGGTGGGAGAGGGGATGGGAATATTTCTGCAATTATTTTAAAAACGTTCACATGCACTGTCCCTTTAATAATGTGAACTGTCAGTAAGGGGTCTAAGCCCTTTAAAAATGGTGCCGGCGCCTGCGCAGTGGCACCAGACGCCATTGCCCGGGACAGCTCACCAGCCCCCTCCACATCATCGGCGGTGAGGGTGGTCCGCCCCGGCCATGTTAATGAGCCGCCGCGTATATGATCGCGGTGGCTCCGTGGAAGGAAACTCGCACATGCAGGCCGCCATTTTTTATAGCTGCCGCCATACTCGGTGGCGGCGGCAACATAGAATCTAGCCCATTGTGTCTCTGTGATCTTTCTGTTCAGTTTCATTTCTTAACATACACATTGAAACATAAAGTTTCACTAAAGTTCTAACTTTGCATCAAAGCAAAACACACTTTGATGTATGGCTGTCTGTTGGTTTCAGCCCTGTTTTATGACCCATGGCTACTGGTTAAACATTCCATGGCTTCGAAAGTGTTGTCTGCCATCACAATCCAAAGGCTTTGTTTATCTCTGGAAAAGCAACCTGCAGCTTTTGGCAGGTGACTTTACTTTCGAAAAGCCTTTTGGCCTTCGCAATCCATGCTGGTAGATTTGGTTAATTTCTGTACAACTGCCTGTAGCAAACAGAATTTTGTATTTCGTTTAAACTTTCAATTCTTCCCTGGGTTGAATAGCTTTCACCAATCTCAACCACAAATTTCACTTAAAGTACCATCAAGTTAGTCAAGGATATTACAGCTTCTTGCATTGATGATCCCTTTAAATAGTGCTGGTGTCCTCACTTTTGCTTAATGTGTGTTCAGCTGTGGGAACGTAAGAGAGGACACTGGCTGGAGTGTTGAGCTGAAGGACATCATGACCTGATTGCTCTGCATACTTCCGGCCTTTACCGAGATGGTGACTGCTGCAAAAAAATTTTTGTGCCTGAACAGCTTCCATGGTGGTCAAAAACAGGTGCGACCAAGCCCAATTTTCCACCCATTGGATTGACTCTTTTCTCCCAAAAACAGTTGGTTTGGGGTTGAGTCAGAGGTTAAAATTCAAAAAATCTGAAACAGGAACCAAATCTACCTCAAACACTCCCACTTCTATTTTTAACTGAGGTGGTATGAGGGGCAGGGGACCAATCCACTTGCAAGAGGCAGCTTGGTCATTTAATTATTATAATGAGGCTGCAATGCCTTCATTTTAACAGTCATTCAATTTTTAACTTATGTCAGCTGGGTTTCACAGGCCTTGGGAAACCCAGTAAATGAAAAAAGGCTAAATTTATGAGATATGTGCCTTTACAGCACTGCGTGTGGGCCAAGAGGGGAAAGAGTGTTTCCTCCAGGCCCAACAAGCTACCCAGTAAACCCACACCCACCATCCCCTCAACAATCTTCTGCTCCACCCTGTCTCACTATCAGATCCCCCTGTCCACCATCTGCCTCCCGACCACCATTGGAGTCCCCAACCACAAACTGCCCCCTGATCACTATAGGTAACCCTCCGACTATCATTTCCTTCCTTGAACCACTATTAGACCCCTCCACCACCATCAGACCACTCTCACAACCACCATCAGACCCCCTCCTGTGATCGGTTATCCTCTCCCCAATCAGATGCCCTCATGATCAGGCCGTCCAACCACCCCCACCGCCCCTCCCCCACTCCGTGACTGGAACCTTCCCCCACAGCCTGGTGATCTCTCCCACTCCACTACGAGACCTACTTGCTCTCATGCTGGATCAGCTGTGGCCTAGTGCTGTAGGATTTCCCGGCCAACAAACAGACAGCCTGTCAATCAGGTCAGAAACCTACAAAACAAAAAATTAAAGATGTCTTGCAGTTTTGCCAGGTTTTCTAACCTCAAACTAGCCCCACCCCCACATCTCCTTCCCCACCTCCAAACTAAAATCCAGACCATTATTAAAAATATTAGGCTGTTATATATAGGGAGCCAAAGCTTAGATTTTCTCTACGGGTGTCAGTTGACACCCAAATGGTGTGAAACTGGTTTGCAACTAACACTAATGGAAGATAACAATTTTTACATTGTGTCGACATTAGGTGGGTAGTCAGATCGTGCTCTTGGTGAGAGGCCTGAACTATTTTGATGGCTAAGATGCGAGAGCTGAACAAGTATACTGATCAGGGGTGGGGACGGGAAATCTGGGGTGGCTGCTCCGTAGAGACAAGCTGAAAGTTGGTTGTGAAGGGGAAGGGAGGCAATCTTGGAGGTGCAGCGGATGGAGTGCGGGTGTGACATGTTCCTCCAATCTCCAGAAAAATCAGTGAAAGAAACAGAAACTTTCCTAGTTTTGGAGTGGTCCCTTTTGGGACCATTAGTTAAACTGCTCTTCACCGAGTACCAATGAGTGTCTGGGCTAACCATGTAAGGCCCAAACAAAATGGTGGACAGTGTATTAGGAGCAGGATTGGGGTTCTTGAAGTTTTATCCCTGGGTCATTGGGATTTTATCTCTGGGTTATTGAGGGTTTTATCCCGGGGTTATTGAGGGTTTTATCCCTGGGTTATTGGGATTTTATCCCTGGGTTATTGGGGGTTTTATCCCCTGGGTTATTGAGGCTTCATCCTTGGATTGTTGAGTTTTTTTGTCTCTGGCTAATTGGGGATTCTGTCCCTGGGTTTTTGGGGCCTCTATCCCTGTGTCATTGGGGGTTTTTATCCCTAGGGGTTAGTGGGGGTTACTGGGAGTCCTGGCATTTAGACACATGACATGCAAGCCCACTAGTGTGTGGTTCCACCCTGGTGCCAAGAAACAGACCCCCAGCTATGGGTAAATAGTCTCACTACCTTGTGGGTGTCTTGAGAGTGAAGAAGGCTTAGGGAATAAGCCCTCACAGAAAATACAGTGGAGTCTCGTAGGTGGTTACCTGTTACTTATCAGGCAGTTTTCTGGAAACTCCTGAGTAGAGCTGGCACCAAACAGTACTGTTTTATTTTCCTTTCCTTTGTACAATCCTAGCAATGTTGATGGGGAGTCCTGATGCTTCGGCAACTCACGATCTCCATATTATTTTCCCAGACCTGCACCCAGGAGAGGACACTCCAGCTTCATCGTTAAATGTTGGCACAACACGGGAAGCAACAGTTACCAGTTATAAGCTCTCGCTCGATTGGCATAAAGTCAGAGCACCAGGTGTTACTTCCGATGTTGGGAGAGGTCATCGCGTCTCATTGGATAGCTACTGCCTGTCCCAAGCTGGGTAGCCCCCAGTCAGTGAGGTGCTGTCCCACCACCACCTCCTTGCTTCAATGGGTGCTTGGAGCTTAGAGAGTCATCTCTTGACAGGCGAGTCGAAAATTTATGCACCAGGCAAGACAAACTTAACAAAGAAGTTATCAGAGCTTCGCATCCCAAGCTTGAACGTAAGGACCAGGTGCCGTAGCTTTACTGACAACCTTCTGCAGGTTGATGACGCACACAAGACAGTTGTGATCGACAAAGAACTTAGAAGGCTCAATGTCAACATTGCCGCACTGCAAGAAACTAGGCTCACTCAAAGTGGTTCCCTTAAAGAGAAATACTACACATTCTTCTGGCAGGGGAACAGCCAAGAGGTAACAAATGAGCATTGAGTGGGTTTATCAATAAAAACCACGCTGCTTATGATGATTGAACCCCAAAAAAGGCATAGAGAGACTTCTTAGTCTTTTCTTGTTAACAAGCGCAGGCCCAGTTAATCTCATGTGCATCTATGCCTTGACACTCACCTCCACCTCAGATGTCAGGCATCACTTCTATGAGACACTTGACACTGCCATCAGCAGAATTCCCAGCAGTGAGGGGCTATACCTTCTAGGGGACTTCAACGCAAGGGTGAGTACTGACTACACAGCATGGCCAATGTGCATAGGGCACTAGGGGATTGGCAAGTTGAACAAAAATGAACAGAGGTTGCTGGAGCTATGCTGTCACCATGGACTCTGTGTGACAAACAGCTACTTCTAGGTCAAGCCGTGCCACAAGGTGTCCTGGCGACATCCCAGATTATACCACTGGCACCAGCTAGACCTTATCATCACCAGAAGTAACATCCTCAACATGGTGTCATCACTCATAGCTATCACAGCATTGACTGTGACACTGACAACTCCCTGGTGTTTGGTAAAGTCAGGCTTCAGCCAACACAACTACACCATTCCAAGAAGAAAGGTCATCCTCGGATCAAAGCATGCCACACCACTGACCCAGAAAGGACCCAAAAGTTTCTCAACATCCTCGATCCGGCTTTTTTGGATAACAATGCCCAAGGCCAGAGTGCAGTGTCAAAATGGGATCATCTGCACATCACCATCTATAACTCTGCGTTCACTGCATATGGGAAAAGAGATTGGAGGAATGCTGACTGGTTTGAGGCTTATTGAACTGAAATTGAGCCAGTTACTGCAACTAAGAGGAGAGTCCTCATGAACTACAAGCAAATTCCCAGTAAACAAAACCTAGATGCTCTCAGAGCTGCCAGCAACAAGTCTCAAAAGACTGCTCGGCACTGCCGCAATCAATACCGGTGGAAGCTCTGCAACAGCATACAATCTGCTGCTAAATCCAAGGATGCTAGAGGGATATATGAAGAATTAAGAAAGCAATGGGCCCAATCAGATCCCATGAAGACAAAGACGGGGTGATCATTACTGAACATATCAAGCAGTTGGAAAAGTGGGTCGCGCAGTACCTCGTACTCTACGCAATGGTGAACGTTGTCACTGAAGTAGCTCTCAGTGCCATTTCCGACTTCCCTGTTCTGGAGAAGTTGGATAGCGAGGAGAACATAGTAGAGTTCAGCGAGGACAACATAGTAGAGTTCAGCGAGGACAACATAGTAGAGTTCAACAAGGCCATCGACTGTCCTGCTGGTGGCAAAGCCCCAGGGAATTATGGTATTCCACCTAGAATTATCAAAAGTGGAAAATTGACACTGCTGCAATTGGAAAAAGAAGCAATTGTGACATGAGAAAAGACCTGGAATGCATTGCCTGAGAGTGTGGTGGAGGCAGGTTCAATCGAGGCAGTCAAGAGGGAATTGGATTATTATCTGAAAAGGAAGAATGTGCAGGGCTACGGGGAGAAGGCAGGGGAATGGCAATAGGTAAATTGCTCCTTTGGAAAGCCAGTGCAGATATGATGGGCCGAATGACCTCCTTCTGTGCTGTAAAAATTCTGTGGTTCTGTGATTCTGTGCAGCATCGCCATGAACTCTTGCATCTCTATTGGAAGGAAAGATCTGTATCTCAAAACATGCGTGATGTAAACATAGTCACCTTGTACAAAAATAAGGGGGGATCGCAGTGACTGCAGCAATTACCGAGGCATCTCCTTGCTAAGTGTTGTGGCGAAGGTCTTTGCTCGCGTTGCTGACAAGATTGCAGACCCTGGTCTCACGCATCTATCCTGAGTCTCAGTGCGGCTTCAGAGCTGGCAGATCGACAGTCAATGTGATTTTCTCACTTTGGCAGTTACAGGAGATGTGCCGTGAACAGTGCAGACCCACTCTACACTGGCTTCATAGAGCTCACCAAGGCCTTCGATCTTGTCAGCAGAGACAGACTCTTCAAACTGCTACAGAAAGTAGGCTGCTCTCTTGGATTTTTGGGCATCATCTCTTCTTTCTGTGAGAACATGCACAGTTCCATTAGTTACGATGAAGCAATATCAGACACTTTCAAGATCAGCAGTGGGGTAAAGCAGGGCTGCATCCTGGCACCAACTCTCTGGCAAATTCTTCTCCATGCTGCTATTATATGCTTTCGGCGACTCAAATGGGATGTCTGTCTGCATAGCAGAACTGACGGCAAGCTATTCAACTTGGCAAGACTGCGTGCTAAGACCAAAGTGCATAAAGTCCTAGTCTGTGAGTTGCTGTTTGCTAATGTTGGCATCCCATAATGAAATTCACTTACAGCAGCTTATAGATCAGTTCCCCTGGGCCTGCAAGGAGTTTGGATTTACAACCAGCATCATGAAGACCAAAGTATGGGCCAGGACGTACAGACTCCACCTTCCATCAGCATTGACAACCACACTCTGGAGGTCGCGACAGTTCACATACCTTGGATCAGCAATCACCAGCAACCTCTCCCTTGATGCCAAAATCAGCACCAGGATTGCCAAGGCCGCAGCTGTCATGTCAAAGTTGAGTTGCACCAGCAGCAAACTAACTGAAAGCACAAAGATCGGCATGGACCAGGCTTGTGTTCTCAGCACCCTCCTTTACAGTAGTGAAGCATGGACAACTTATGTAAGTTAGGAACAGCTTCCACCTCTGCTGCCTCAGACAGATATTGGGCATCTCCTAGCAGGACAGAGCACCGAATACAGAAGTACACCAGAGCGCAGGGATCCCCAGCATGTTTGCCCTCTTGAGTCAGCGGCGACTCCGTTGGCTGGCTCTTGTGCACTGAATGGATGATGGCTGTATCTCCAAAGACATGTTCTATGGCGAGCTTGCTATTTACGTGAGACCAACAGGTCAGCCACATCTGCGAGACAGGATGTCTGCAAGAGAGACCTCAAGTTGACTGGGATCAGAGTCGATGCATGGGTTTTCCTTTCTGCTGACTGGAGTTCCTGGAGAATGGCAGTCAGGATGGGTTTGGAAAAAGCAGAGGACAAAAGAAACGACCAAATGGCAGAAAAGAGAGCCCGGCAGAAGGAAAAATCATCGGTTCAACCACGGGCCAATGATATTCATCTGTGCCAGCTGTGGAAGGGATTGTGACACATGAGTCGGCCTCTATGGCCAAGCAGATGATGTTCAACTAAGAAGTGACATACTCCCTGGGCACAGTCCATCATCTTCTGAGACGGACGTAAGCCTACTACCAATTGGGGCAGCTGTCCTGCTATCTTTGGAGTTCTATTGTCCTATTTCTGCCTGAAAGGATTACATTCAATGTCACTGACTAATGAGTAGATGAATAATAATGTAAAAGAAGTGACTGAATGGCTGATGAGATAAGGAAAGATTCAGAAGTTTAGGGCAGTGAGACCAATTCTGGGGCTATAGTAGCCAATACAAGATTGAAGAGCTTCACCAGAACAGGTCTGGAACTAGTTTCTAAAGTGGGAGTGTAAATGGTGCTGTTGGGAAAGGTTTAAGTTAAAATGGCAGGGATGAAAAAATAAACAAGTTGAGGAAGCAGCAAACAGGGCAAGGGGTATGGGAAACAGGCGATAAAAAACAATAATTAATAAAGAACAGATCAGAAAAAGAGGCATTAAAAAAGTAATCTTGTCAAGCAGACAGAGGCAGATTTAAATCATAAAGGAAGAAAGAATGGCTTGCATTTATAGAGTGTCATTCATGACCCCAGGATGTCCCAAAGCTCCTTAGAATCAATTATATACTCTTGAAGTGTAGTCACTGTTGTAAAGTAGGAATGTATGTAATTGCAGAAAGTATTGTAAATAAAGCTGGAGAGCTAGAAGCACAATTTGGTTTGGAAGGATATGGTATCTTAACATGGCAGAGATGTGACTTTGGCTCAGGCACTAATGGGAGCTAAATATTTCCCATTAGAAAATATTCAGGATGAATTGAGAAGCAAAAATGGAACACTGGCAGTGTTAATTGAAGATTTTGTTGCAGCACCAGAATGTAAGCAATAGTGCAATTAAAGCTAAGGAATAAGAAAGGAACTGTTACTCCATTGGGGTTTATTAAAGACCATCAAACAGTGAAAAGGAGGTGGGGGAAGAGATATACAGAAAAATTTAGAGAACATTTCAGAAATACAGGATCATCGTAATATGTAATCTTAACCATCCAAAGATAGACTGGGTTTTAAGTAAGGGGAAAAGAAGGGAAGGAGTTTCTACAGTATTTTCAGGTCTGTTAGATACTATGAGGCTTGGTTGTGGAGGATGGAAAAGGAGGGGCTATGGAATTTCAGGATTATGTTTTGTTTGAAGTCCTGTCTTAAATGACTTAGGGGAGAAGGAAGGAGAGTATTCTGCCCATCCTCCCACAGATGTCAGCTGAGCAAACAACAAAGTTGCTGGCCTTCAATCTGAGGGGTGGGTATTCTTCAAGGTCCCCTGATCAAAGTGGCTGTCTAATGCTCTGACATCTGCCAGCAGATCAAGGCCGGTGCCTCTAAAACACACTTGCAGGGCTGATTTTTATTCTCGACAGTGGGCGAGAAAAATGGCGGCCCCCACGCGCGAGCCATACGCCGCCATGCCGCCACGATCTATCGTGCAGCGGCTCAAGACAATATGCCAGTCGGGTCCCCACCCCTAATCACATGGCTGGGGCGGGCTCTGCAACGCCGGCAATGGCGTCAGCTGCCTGTGCACAGGCACTGGCGCCATTTGTAAAGGGCAGCCAGACCTGCCGCTAAATTTAAATATTTAAACCCCCCCCCAGTACACCACAATAAAAAATATTGCCCACCAATAACACTTACAGATAATAGTTGCCCTCTTCCCCACCACCACCACCCCCACCACCCCCACCCCCACCCCCACCCCCACCCCCCGCCAAAAGGCTTACATGCAATTCTTGACCTTCCCTCCCCCCCAAAAAACTGTTCAAAGTGCAGAGGTTACTCCTTCGCCCTCTCCCCTACACTATTAATGCACATTTGACCCTGTATTCCCACCTGCCCCCCATTACATTGAAAATTCTCAGTACCCACCTTTCCCGCCTCAGTTGTACCAGCTTTCCTTGGATAGGGAAGTGAAAGCGTGTGAGTACCGGCCGTCGCTTGGAAGATCCCAGGCAGCAGGTAACATCGCTGACAATTTTATTAATGTATTCTTTTAATTTTCTTAATTTACATATTCAAAGTCGGGTCCCGTTGCCCAGTGGCAGGAGAGCTGCCACGGAGCCTTGCCGCCACCGGGAAGATTGGATCCAGCACTCTCGGCGTTGGGCTCCGTGGCAGGCCACTACTGGTACAATCTTCCAGCCCCCCTCCCCTGCCACAGATCCCGACAACGGGACCTCAGTAAAATCCAGCCCGCAATTGTGGCCACCCCACCCACTAACATCGAAACGACTTGATCCCCAAGAATTGGGACGACATTTGCGTTCAGCTCTCATAGGCAATCGGGTATTCAGCTCTGCCTCACTTCAAATGGTGGAGCAGGACTGCCAGAATCTTGATTCCTGTGGTTCCGTCAATAAAGGAAGGAGGCAGTCCTGGACCTAGTTCTAGGAAATGAAGTCAGTAAGGGCAGGGGAATGACACAAAAGCAATGACCATAAAAATCGTTAGGTTTGTTATAGCAATTAAAAGGGTGAGAAAACAGTCAAAAATAAATGTACTTGGAAAAAAAAGTGAAATTTTAATATGATTTTACAAAAAGGATTTCACCCAGAGAAATGGGAAAGAAAAATTGATAGATTTGACTGTGTAACTAACAATGGAAGGGGTTGTTTAGTTCAGATGGCTAGAATATGGTGTGAAATAACGCCAACAGCGTTCTGTCCCTCTAATGGCTGAGGTAATTCTTGGTCCTGCTTCCTAGCCTTGTCCCATGGTTAGGGCCCTATGAAATTCATTGCCATGAAAAATATGTTACAGACCGTGAAATCTTGGATCCTCCATGAAATGGACCATTTTGCGAGCTTTGTGCGTTTTATTAATTGACACAAGACTCACCTTGCTGACTGATAGGTGAGAGAGAGCTTCCTGTGCAGTTTTGAGAGAAGCAGTCTCAAGTGTTAGCAGACAAGTGAGAATGCCAGAATGAGCAAATCAAAAATGGCCACAATCCAATTACTGCAACATATCAAGTGAAAGAATTTGGAAGCCAAATTCTGGTATACTGATTTCAGTGAGTAAAGAATGTGACCTGTTTATAGTTAGCTTTTTACAATAGTTTTTCAGTATACAATAAATGCCATTTGAAACTAGAAACCTCCCTTCTCTTTTTGTTTTAAATAGATCATTTTCATGGTTTGCTGTGATACTGTGAAATTTACAATTTAAATACGTGAAATTGTGAAATTCACGATTCTCAAAAATTCATGCCTTCATTGAAATAAACCGCATTAATGTAACAGTATAATAAGCACCCAAGTGAATCTTTTGTGGCAATTAGGCCTTTTCCCTGTACATTTTCTATTACTTCAAGTGGTGCTTCCCCTGTGGCTTCAGCAGAGCTAGAGACAGGCTGCTCATTTTCCTGCTCTAACACATGAGATGCCTGTGGTGGATGCCCTCTGGGTTTTGGAGCCTGTGAGGACCCCACCAAAGACTACCCACCTGCACATGTGCAGGGGAATTATCAGTCATGGGGACAGGATGAAGCGTGTGCTGTTCTGTCAGAGGCGGCGAGGGCAAGGGCCGCAAAATGGGATCAGCTTCAGAAGAGCCCCCACTGCCATCAGCCCTTTCTCCATCTTCCCTCTTTGGGCACACCTGCATTTCCCTGCTAACCAAGAGCGGGAGATTACTTGGTTACATTTGAGTGTGGCATTCAGCCACCAAGGCAATTCTTTGGTTGATGCTTTGCAAAGTGGTAGTCAGAGGATGGAATGTAATTCCCCCTTTGGATGTGGCTTGGAGGCGGCTGCAGAATCTGGAGGGAAGGTGGAGGTTGGAGTGCCCGTTACCTTCCCAATTCCTCCCAATTAAGTCAGGGCGGGAAAGATCAAGGAAAGCCTTCCTGCCCAGAGGCCAATTGAGACCTTTATGTGGACAATTAAGGGCCTCATCCTGCTGCCGCTGGCATTTAAGAAGCAGTGGTAGGGTGAAGGGCCCTCTGCCATGTGGGGAGTCCACCCAGTAAAACCAGGCAGCCTCTCCGTGGGCTGGTGGGGGTTGGGGGGATCCTCTTGTTTGGGCAATCTATGACACACAGCGGGCCCACGGTGGCAAATGCCACCACTCCGCCAACAACCCCCCTCCCCCACCCCCATCAACCCACACACCCCCCCCAACTCCTCGCTGGAGACTGCCTGAGTGGCCCTGGCGAGGCTGGCTCTCTTACTGCTCTCTGAGGCTCCGTGGCCACTCCTGGTCCTGGGCCTACTGCTGTCCCAGCAGGGGCCTTCACTCTTGGTAGTGTTGCTGGAACTACTGAGCTGTCAGCCCTCTGGCTGGCAGCTCGGAGGTGGAATCGCTGTCTGTAAAGGGGCAGGGACCCTGGGGCTGGGCAGCTAATTGCCTGAGTGCCATTA
This sequence comes from Heterodontus francisci, assembly GCF_036365525.1. Classification (NCBI taxonomy): domain Eukaryota; kingdom Metazoa; phylum Chordata; class Chondrichthyes; order Heterodontiformes; family Heterodontidae; genus Heterodontus; species Heterodontus francisci. The sequence continues at coordinate 262,700,580 of NC_090371.1, forward strand.
AATGCAGCCAGGGGTACCCCAAACAGCTGAGGCAGGGTTCCCCTCACCTTTCTGGCCTGGCATCGGGACCCCTGCTGACTGTATAGAATCCAGCCTAGAATGTGCAGGACATTAGTGTGAGCCAACATGCCTTTGGTGGCCTGCCATGTCTGACTCGCCATGAGGTTGACAACTCTTTCTGACAGATACACATATATTTCCCGTTGCTGCTCCACAAGTATCCATTTGGTGCATGACCCCTGAGGTTCAACATCTGTGTCCCGATAAGCAGAGCTTGAAGGGTCCTGTGCCCTTGGACAGAAAGTCTCCCCTGCTGTCTCTGTCTCCAGCACCTGCTCCTACTCACATATGATGTGCTCCTCACCATACACCACCCGAACTAACTGAGAATCTGGACCAACTGAGGTGTTGGTGGAGCATGCTGGTCCTCCTTTGAACTCATCTCTCATCTCCTGCGCTTGCTCCTACAATACAACTGTAGGAGATGAAGAACATGAGTTAGTGCTGAACCTAGCTGGAATAGGATTCCAAATTAGCATAGTGCATATCATGACATTTAATGTAGTGGTGACATTGATTCAACATGAGTGACAGTTAAGTGCCAAGTGACAGTGTGATAGCTAATGCTGTCGCCAGGTCTCTCCGTCAGCAGTGGCCTGTATTGCTGCCACCCTGTTGATCTCCAGGGCTTCCTCCTCCATAGATGCAGGGTGGCCGAGGCTGCAGCTCCACCCCAGGTCCTCTGCCTCTCCGTAAAGTCATGCGCTCACTTCTCCTGCAATGAGAAAAGACAGAGATTAGGGGCTGGATTTTATAAGCCCCCCGGCATTGGGGGTCATGGCGGGTGGGGCCCAGAAAATCCTTCTAGGAGAGGCCCGCCATAGGCCTCAATGCTGGGAAGGCCCCGCCCATTTTACCGATGGCGGTGAGGCCTCACGGTGGCCTCCCCACCGCATGGCAATGGAGATTTTATTTAAATATGTTAATTACATTAAAATGAATGACTAATGACTTACCTGGTTACGACGGCCTTCCCATGCTGATATTCTGGCTGGTTGCAGGAAGTCCCATGCCTTTGGATCTCCGTTTGGAGATTCAAGGCGTAACACTCTTGGGGAGGGGGGAGGAGTGAAATTTTCAGGGCGGTGGGGGGGGGGCAACAGCAAAAATGAACGCTATTGGTTGAGGGGATGGTGGGAAGGGGTTAAATGTCAAAGTACAGAAAGTTCGGGGGAAAAGGTCGGGATCGGGAATTTACATTTTTTGGGAGGAGAGGAAAAATAATTAACTGTTTATACATGAGGGGGGTTGGTGGGAGAGGGCATTGCAGATGTGAACACATTTTTATTTTAATTTTTAAACAAACCTATGCCTTTAAATATGGAAATTAAACTGAAGGGTTGGAAGCCCTTTAAAAACTGCACTGGCGCCTGCATGGGGGTGCTGGACATTGTTGTTGGGGACAAAGTGCCCACCCCCTCTCCGTCATCAGGGGCGCGCGTTCCACTCCCTCCATGTAGATGAGCCACCACATGAAATAACACGGTGGCTAAGCAGCACATGAGTTGTGCATGCGCCGCGCCTCTCGTCTTGCTGATCAGCAGTGAGTTTTCAAAATTCAGCCCGAGGAGTGAGGTTCATTGATTGCTGAGGATGGACGGTACACATTTGAGGAGGGCGACTGTGAGCAAGGGGAGGGAGAAGGCAAGAGGTTGCGCATGAATGCGATTGCTGTCTGTTGAGATGGAGATTTGAGGAGGAGACTGGAGGGAAAGGAATGCTTGTGACAGCAAGGTGTGTTGATCAAAGGAGTCCTGTGCTGAAGGCTGCTTGGGAGGTGAGGGAGTGATGGTTGCCAGCTGAGAGTTCCAGGACACTCACCTCGCCGGACCTCATGAGCTCATTGAGCCCTTTACTGCACTGGATCCAAGTCCTTGGCATCAGATTTCAGCTGCTCACCAATTTGAAGCCATGCTTGCTTGGTGAGGCTGGCTGGCCTTCTCCGGCCATTCTCCGAAATGTGGACTTCTCACCATGCACTCACTGTTTGCAACATGACCTCTCAGGATGAGTTTGTGAACCAGAGGTGGGGGCAGGGGTAGGTGAGGGGAGTGGCCGGGGGGGTGGGGTGGGGGGGGTGGTGGGGTGCAACCTTTTTACATCTTGTATCCATGCTCTTACTCTTTCCTCCCTTATACTGCCTGTTTTCTTCCAAACAGCGCTGCCATTGAGGGTCCTTTTAAATAGAAATCCTTTATTACTTCAGTAGGAACGTCATCCAGTGAGCCCTACTGATTGGACAGGAAAACTGGCTGATAATTGGCATTGCTCTGGGAAAGAGCAACCACTAGCACACAAATCAAGGAATAGGGTTCTCAACCCGGAAATGGTCTCACCTTTGCGGCAGGAACTAAATTGCTATGATTCGGCCTGTTCTTTCTCTGCTTACAGCAAGTACCCAGTATGTATAAAAATCCACTCAACCTTTGGGTGAAAGCATTGAAATACATTTAAGCACTTCTGTAAGCACTAGGCCAATAGTTACTACTATAGGTATCAACCGTTGTCAATATTTGTGTATTTTTATTTTAATTCCTGGATTGGGAGCATAGCAACACCGCATTTATATTCTTTACATGTGCACAAAGGCTTGCCAATGCTTCATTATACATCACTGCAATTTCAGCCAAACAACTAATTAGCACACGTTACAATAGAACACTATCTCACAAGGGAAGAACTAACAATGTTTGACATTAAACAACGATCGAAACTAGGAATTGAAGGTTTATGAAAATAAAACATTGATAATACCATTTTTTTGTTGGTTTCCAATTATGCTTTTCTATAACGAGAACAGAAAATGCTGGAAACACTCAGCATCTGCGGAGAGAGAGAAACAAGTGCAGGTCCCAACTCGGCACAGTGTCGGGTAAATCTCTTCACGGGGTGGCCAGATAGGCGGGAGGGGAGCCTCAAAGTCTGACTGAAGGGCTAGCCCCCTGGTCTGCTATTGGGAGGCCACCTCCAAGCAGCTGCCATGCTGCTGCCGCTATGGGGGAGCCACAGACCGACTGGCCCCCTCGACCCGGCCTTCTGCAAAATAGCTCAGGGAGGGCATGGTGCTGGTCAGCCTGCATGGAGGCCATCGGCATGAAATTACATGCTCACCCACCTCCATTCCTGCCCCAATATTGCAGAGAAAATATGGCCCAGAGTTAACGTTTCAGGTCAATGACCTGTCATCAGAACTGGAAAAAGTAGAGATGTCACATGTTTTAAGATGGTACAGAGGCAGGGAAAGTGGGGACTGGAGAAGAACAAAAACAAGGTCTGTGATAGGGTAGAAGGCAGGAGAGATTAAATGAGAACCATTGCAGTCCTTGTGGTCCTATGGTTATTTTCATATCTTCCCACTCTTCCCTTGGAGAATAATGTGAAGTATTGGAAGGATTTTCAGGCTGATAGACCATATCCATCTTTATACCAGCTGATAGGGTTAGTCATTGATATCAGGGAACTTTGATGGGCTCCCATAATTATTATAATGCCAACCCACAATTCAGAACCAGCGCTCCGTACTCTACTGTTTGAAATGGGGTTCAAACCGTCCACCTTCTGCCTCAGAGGCAGGTTACCACTAAGCCAAAAGCTCACTCCTTTTTGGTGACGGGGCTCCCACAGTGCGTACTAAGTAAGGAATTTCAAAATATTGACACAACGTTAATGAAGGTACAGTGCTATAGATGTTTGAGTCAGGATGCTATGTGACTTGTGTGAGGTATTGCATGTTTCACAAATGATATATTTGCAATTTTCTTTTTTAAGATTTTGTTTGGTCATTCATAATTAAACACTGTAAACTGGTGACCCTATGTCCTGATGTATGCTTTAACAAAATACTTCACAGATGGCAGTTGTTTTTGTTTCAACATCTGCAGACAAGAATCAGGATTCCAACAATGGTACTTGCTGTCTTGGTGTGGTGGATGTTATGCTGGCATTCTTCTCCCATCTTCCTGTAGACAGTTGACAACATTCTCCTGTGGACCCTCACCTCTTCCAGAAACACGTCCACTGGGTAATCAGTAAATCTGGGTGTTCTTCTATTTGCTGACACTCCTTCTGCCACCTTGCTGAGAATTGATAGCACCCTTTACCTGGCTAGTCTTTTAAAGCCCAGTGAACCACTTTGCATGGTTAACAAGGGCTCCCAAGGAAATTGCAATGGTTTAGTGTCAGTTTCACATTGGCATGTATTAGGACCATCCCACCATAAACTTGTTGATGTGAGGAGAATTTAGGCTGCAAGAAGTGTCATGTAAACCTTCACCGTTGGACTTTATTACTGCCATTTTTGAATATATATTTAGTATAGACGTGCTACATGGTTAGCTTCAGCAGGCTTGTGCAGTGTGCAGTATTTTCCAAATTGCTTTGCTAGAATTTTCTCACAATATATTTGTCATGTGACAGGATTTCTGACCATCTTCCAGATGATTCCAAACCACAGTGGAAGAGAATCTTTGATTTATTTTTCTGCAAATGATGTTTGCATTTTAACTACCAAGTTAAACTGATTAAAAATTACCAGCAAAAAGATCAGAGGCAGACGAGCAGCATATTTCCTTCCTTTTCCTTTTTTGACAAAGCTATAAATAATTAACTTATTTTTTCAGTAGAAAGTCCCCCATCCTTCAATTTGACTTCATGCGTTGTTAAGAATGTTCCCTTTTTTGGTCAGACGAACACTCAGACTGTTAACTGAAGACAAAAAAAATGCTTCTGAGGTTATTTGTAAAATACTTTCAACCGATGCTAAGATTGGTGTGTGGCCAAAAATGGATACAAAAGCAGATTCAGTGAAGTCAGTGTGAGATACTTCTCTATTACCCTACACAAACTAAATGACTTGCTTTTGTCCTTTGCCAGATTACTCCTTTTGTTAAAATGAAAGAAAAGGGAAAAATATGATCATAAATGACTAAATACCAGTATTCCTAATACTGCAGAACCAGAAACTTGACATTTATGTAGGCACCACCTATCACCCGTACTGTCATTAGAGCTTTATCCAAAGGACTTTTCATATGCTGTTTATATGCAATTTAGAAGAAATTAAATGGAGCACATCATGTGATTCCATTAAAGCTTTCATATGATGCATAAAGGCCCCTTGCATTGGATGACGATTTTGACCCATTTAGGAAAACAAAATTTCAAATTTGTTTTTTTCTAAAACTGACTTCATAAACACCACAACGACTTTGAAGGAATTGGACAGAATTATTCTTCATCATATCCTTCAACTTTTAATTCTTGCTCCCCTTTACATTATTCTGTTTGACATGCATGATGTCAAGACTTTAAAAAGCAATGTCAAACATTAAAAATATATTTTGCAATTCAGGAGCCAGATAGTAGGCATCTATTATCCTATTGTCAGAGTCAGTGGCACAGATTTATTTTTAAAGCAGTTGGAGAATATGCCCTAACTTATTCCATTGAGGTGCTGCAGGGATTCTGTTCACAATGATATATGCAAAGCATTCATCACATTTTGCAAATTATGCTTCTATTAGATGTTCACAATTCATGAACTTCCCCTCATTATCTATGCAGAAATCAGGTTTCTGTCCTGTGGAAGTCATACATTTCGCTGACTATGTGATGAACTTCAAGTATTTTTTTCCATAAATGAGCTATGAAATTTAGTCTGAACACAACTTCATTATTTTGTCTTTCTGTCTAATTTTGGGAATGTCCCTGTGCCAGATCAGAATTCTCACATGGCTGTGGCAGTGCTCCCAGTTGATCTCCATCTTTTAGGAACCTATGTCTGATGGAAAATAGATCTCTAACCCAAGCTATTTCAGTTCCACAATTTTCAAACGTGCTGCAAAACCTTTTGATTTGACCTCCCCATCTTTTAAGTCAATGGAAATGCTATGATTTACAAATCTGTCGTCCACCTCCTGTGGCACTTGCTTCATTTTTCCTATGTTTAATAAACACCTTGTCATAAAGCTAATCAATAAAATGTAGTCTTTCTTCAGTGTCAGCTGCGTGAGTGCACATATTTGCATGGTTAATACAGCATCAGGGTTACAGAGCAGCCACACACAGGGTGACAAGCTAATGGAGAGAGCAGGATAATGCATTAAATACTGCGGTAACAGTTATTCAGTGTAAGACTGCAATAGCAGGCATTATTGTTCATTAGATATATACCTGATGGACTGCCATCTTTATGAGTATATAAATCAGTATGTAATGACAGGGCACATACACAAAATTGTCTGTGATGTGCCTTTTATGAGGTTTGACTACTATAGCATTGGTCAAGAAACTTTTTTTTAATGTTTGAAAATCAATTGAAATGTATCACATTGTATAAAACACAGCACTACACTATTCTAGCTATTTCATTCCTCTAGAGATAGGGAAATTTAAAACATCAAATTGTTGAAATTAATTATTTTAAAATTAATTGAATTTAACAGAACGTTAAAAGTTTTAATATTGACCTCTGAAGTCAGTAACCTTATGCCAGACAGGACTCTAACTTTAAAAATGATTTTACACAGACCACAGCATTGCAGTTTCTGCAGCTTCATTTCTCTAGAGATAAGAGAATTTTAAGCATCATGATTAATCTTTAAAATCAATTGAATGTTAGCTTAACATAGAAGTTTTAATATTTAGCTTTTTAAACCAGTAACTTTCCACCAGACATCAATCTGATTCTTAAATCTAGGCTCAGACTGCACAAATTATTAAAAACACATTTCCTACATTTCTATTGGATTGATAAATACATTTTATAATAAAGTTAGTCATAAACTTCATTACATGCTCAATGAAAATACTTTGACAGGTAATGCAAGTCAGTGTATAGATTTTTTCTCACTAAAATATCTGAAAGGAATAGTTATCAAACAGCGACATTTTTGGACATGTAAATCATTTGTAAATTATCATGTCCATGACCATGTCCTTTTGGACATGTAAATCATTTGTAAATGATCATTTCCATGAAAATGTCCTTTAGTCAATAGTTTAAAAAGCTGAATTGCTATCCAATGTTGAACATTTCAGTAAGCTTAGCTAATATTTGGGAATCAAACCAAATTTGTCGATTAAGCTTATTTTCCTATTTACTAATTAGTAATCAGTTGCATTCAGACAAGTACAGTTCATTTAGTCCTCATAGGGGGCCACCATTTAAATTAGAAATTGACTGGAAAAAGACATTTGAAAGCTTAGATGTGTTTTGTTTCTACAACTTGGTATCCTTTGGATGAGGTATTAACCAAGGCCCTGTCATACATAAAATCTACAAGATTGGTATCAATATACAAACATTGACAATGAGGGAGACCCTATACTTTGCCAACCGCGAAGGATAATAGAACATCCTCCTCAAATTTGACTGCCCTCAAAAGTTTGTCACCATCCTCTGTTCACTCCATGATCTCACGCAAACAACAATCCTCACCAACGGAACCACCACAGACCCTGTCTCAGTCAAGACTGGTGTCAAGCAAGGCTGTGCCATCACACCAACCCTCTTCATTTTTCTCGCTGCAATGCTACACCTCACCTTTAGCAAACTACCCGCAGGCGTGGAGATAATCTACAGAACAGACAGATGTTGTGCACACAGGAAGTGCAATGATACAAATTGTGGACAAAATCTGACGAGTTATAAAAAAACTGACTTTGTCTTTTAAAAAATGGAACTTTCTTTCAAAAAGTGAACAATGCTCCAAAATGGCCACCAAAGAAAAAAGGGTTTGACCTTTGTATATTCAAACTGACAAGGACAAAGGAAAATTTTCAAAGCTAAGAGGTGTCAATTGCACCCATCCTAAAACATTCCAGAATTGAATGTCCTCTTCTGAAACAAAGAAGGTGTGAATTAGCCATGTCCCATTGTGCGATCACCATGGGGGAGAGACCAAAGTGTCTCCTACCTGGAGGTGATAAGTAACACAGCTTTACCTTAAAAAGCAGGCTAGAGAGAGACAGCCAGGAAAAAAGAAAAGCAACAACCAGAGGCTTGTCTCCAGCAAACCCAAAGGCACACACCCTGCTGTAGAATCCTGCATCTACGCTATACAGCAGTGAACTAGAACTGATCTACTGATTTCAACTGAACTTTCAAACAAGATAGAAATCTACAATGATCCCAGGCCTGCAACCAATGAGAACTTTATTTCTAAGAGAATTCAACAGGTTTATCGTGACCTCCCCTGAAACCTACTCAGCCACTTATAATCACCTAACCTTTTTTCCTCTCTATCTGTCTGTTCTTGTGTGTGTGTATGTGTGCGCGAGCAAATATGTGAGTGGATGCAGTTGTGACAATTTTAGGATAAGGTGTATTGGTAAATAAGCAATTGATATTTTGTTTTTGAACCGACAAGAAAACCTGTCACTGTCTGTTTATTTGACAGAATAAACACAAAGGGATTAAACCCAATTAACAAAACACACTTGCTGCGGTCAGCTGGGGGTTGAACAGTGGGAACCCTCACAAACCTCACAACTTGGCTGTAACACAGGAAACTGTTCAACCAAACCAAAATCACTCCAACCTTTGTCGTCAAGCTTCAGTATGCAGATGACACTGTGTGTGTGCTCACTCTGAAACTGAGCTCCAGGACATTGTCAACACCTTCTCCAAAGCATATGAGTAAATGGATCTTTCACTAAACACTTGAAAAATGAAGGTCCTATTCCAACCAGATCCCACAACACAACACCCACCGCAACCCCACCCCCCTCCCACCACATCAACCAAGATCAATGGTGACACCCTGGAAAATGTGGACTAATTTCCATATTTTGGGAGCCTCCCCTCATTGAAAGCAGACATAGAGGATGAGGTTCATTAGTGCCTCCAATGTGCCAGTTCAGCCTTCGGCCAACTGAGTAATAAGAGTATTTGAGAATCAGGATCTCAAATCTGAGACTAAGATCATGGTTTACTCGGCATCAGTGATCCCTGTGCTCCTATATGCTTCGGAGACTTGGACAACCTACAGCAGGCACCTCAAAGCACTGGAGAAGTACTACCAGAGGTGCCCCCACAAGCTCTTCCAAATCCGGCGACAAGAAAGGCCGTCCAACAGCAGCATCCTCCCCCAAGCCAACCTGCCCAGCATCAGGGCACTAATCACTCAAAACCAGCTCCGCTGGGTGGGACTTATCATTCGCACGCCTGACAACAGACTCCCGAAGCAGCTGTTCTACTCAGAACTTGGTCGGAGCAGGAGATTCCTAGGAGGACAGCAGAAATGCTTTACAGATGTCCTCAAAGCATCCCTGAAAAGACCAAACATGCCCGTGGACTTGCCAAAGTCTCTGGCTCGTGGCCGCCCTAGTTGGAGAAAGTTCATCTGGGAAGGCATTTTACCCCTCGAGGGACTTCATCAGGAACATATGGAGGCGAAGTTGAGACGTTAGAGGGAGCACAAAAACCTCCAAACTGACCCTTTAAGCACCACCTGCCCCTCATGTGGCAATCTGCAGATCTTGAGTTGGACTCATCAGCCATCTCAGAACCCATCAAACTGGAGTGGAAACAAGTCATCCTCGATCCCAAGGGACTGCCTAAGAAGATACAGAAGGTCCTGGGGACATTAGACTAGACAGAAGCAATGGTTAGGGAGGTAGACAATGGTGTAACTTGTCAATGCATCCCTGCTTAGCATATTTTCTTTCAAGTAGCACTAGGAACAATGTGTAAGATTGCTATCATTTGGATTTGCCTTCTAAATATGTAACCAAGTATCCAGTAGAATTGTTGTTTCCTGGCTCAATTATGTAGTTTGAACTTTTATGTGAAGGATGTGAATTCAACCCTTTGAAACCAAACACACGCTTAGAGTCTGAATTTATCCACATTTTTATTCTACTGACAGCTATATGGTTTAGCCAACCAGGTGTGAAAGATCCGTCAATTGCTCAGGTATTAAAAACTAAGATGAAATATGATAGAAAAGAAAAGCATGGTATAGCTTCAAAAGATCTAGCTAAGCCATTGTAAACTCCTTCGTAAGGAAACAGGTGTTATAAACAGTAGGCTTTTTCTTTATTGACTGCTTTTTGCTATATCCCTGCGGTTTGCATGAACCCACATAAGTCTCCAAATATCCTGCTTTCATCTTTTCAAATACAGCATATGGGGCCAATGCAATGTGGCCTTAATTTATCTCAGAATTTTTTTAAATTTCTATTTAATTTTAAAATAATTAATCACAGATAGAATTAAAATAAAAGTGACATCCATACAAACACATCCAACTAGCACATACACAGCTGAATTTAATAAGCCTGCCTGGAAAAGGGCACCATTCGGATCCCATCACGTGGGCGGCTGCCCCACTGCAATTACGAGGCCATTTTGCATAAGGGAGGCATGGGTCCCCACAATCACATGTCGGCACCAAGAGGCAAGTGGTTGATTGAGGCCTCAAATGACTCCGGCACAGGTGCTGGTTCCATATTTAAAGGCCTGCCTGCCTTGCATTCACTCCTGCCTTGGATTCATTTTCAGCTTTGTGAAGCCTACAGCTCCACTTACTGGTTCCTGTATCCGCACCCCCTCTCCCCCCACCCCCAGTGTAAGAGATTCTGTTCCCATTTCCCCTTACGATGGTTCTTGGACTTCAGGAACTACAAGAACAAAATGCACACGACACAGGGTTTGGCTCACCATAAATTTGTTGTTTTATTGAACCCACTAATATCCCTGATACAGACACCTCTATGGTTAGTTAAAAAGAAATAAACAAAACTGACCCCAGTACAAAACCTTCTGCAGTTACCTAAAATTGGCACCTCCAATTCCCAGCTGGACCCTTCAGCGATTTGACCGCTGTTCCCAGTTACCCAAACGACGTCACGACAACTTGGTTTAAATTTACAAATTACAGGGAAAAACACTACACTTTGCCCCAAAACCGTACAAAACCCTCAGACCAATATCATTACGATTTGGATGAAACACTTACAAATTACAAGCAAAAATACGACGCTTTTGTCCCAAAACCTCAGAAAACTCTCAGACTAATATCACTACAATTTGGCTGAAACACTTGCAATCCCCAACATGGCTGATCTGTCCGGTGTTGATTGTAGGTCCTGAGTCAAGATGACCAGTCCTGACCCTTCTTCCGACTACAGCCTCCACAGTACAAACTCCTTCAAGATTTGACTGAAAATTTACAATCACCCACAGGACTGGTCATTACTGATGTTGATGGTAGGCGTGGATGAAGAGATGGCCAGCCCCCGTCCTTCTTCACCTGACTGCAGCACAGTCACTCTGATGTGCTTTCTTTTTTTATAATAAAACGACTCAGAACATCTCAAACATATTTCCTGTTGTTCATGCTGTTCAGTGCCCAGCAGGTAACATCTTTTAGTTTATTCCACGCATAGTCCAGACGAATATGATCAACTCTTACTTGGTGTAACAATACAGTCCTTCTATGGAAGAAATAACCCAAACAAATCTAATCAGCTCTTGTACCTTTTAAACAATGCTCCTGCTGTTTTGAGGCAATATAGTAAAAGCACCTGGCTCTGAGGTTGATGAAGGTGTGAATATCCCATCTCTCTCCTCGAGAGGAATCAATCATAGTTACAATGGCCAGAATCCAGTACCACTGTCTCTGATGCTGGCCTTATTATCATATTGTTGGCATGTCACTTGTATCATTGTGCAGGGTAATCTGTCTCTTAATTGCATTAGCCAACGGCAGGTAATGGCTTTTCTCTGGTATCAATATTCCATGATAGCAATCAGTCAATGTCTGAATCCTTTTTGATGAGCCACTGTCTTTTATTAAATGTCCAAATTAGCCTCTTGCTGCCCAGCCCTGTGCTGCTGACTGCAGCTTGGCTTTTGTATGTTATAGTTCAAACATGAGGTCAAAACATATCCATGGGCTTATATTCTAATATTCCATAAATTTCCCCGTTGGAGGGGATTCCGATTCTATACCACCACCTCCCCCCACCCCACACTCTGAGGAGGGCAGAAGACGATGGCCGAGGCAAGACACAGCGTGGCCCAATGGTTCAGTGATGCTTCCCTGTAGATTCTCCTCCAGGCTGCAAACGAAATACAGTAGGTTCTCTTCCCCTGCGATGGCAAGAAGAGTTTCTCCCGCCTGATCAAGCAAGCCTCGGTGGAGATCGTAGAGGAGGTTAGCAGCTGTCGGGTCACCCAGCGCAGCTCAGTCCAGTGCAGGAAGAGGGTCAATGACCTCCTATGTTCTACCAAGATGAGTGCTCCATACCACTCTCCTTCTTGGGAATTGTATGTGTCTATGCAGGAGTTACACAACATGGGGGAGATTGCAGTGCTGCACCCTTGGCTGATTGGCTGGGGTGTTATCTCTTCCTGACAGATGCATTGCTGCATCTCAGCCACATGCCACCTTCCTTCACAGCTCACCGCCCTTAACACCCCTGACAATGAGCATTGACATGAAATACATCAGATCCCCCAGTAGAGGATGAGCAGCTGTCATGGTGATCTCTTTGCCATTCTCTACTATCTCCATCTTTCCTCTTGCAGGACGAGAGGGTCCTAAATAGGAGGGAAACAGTCTGGACTGGAGGAGGACCCACAGATTTAAGATCACTTACATCTGTCAAGGAAGAGGCTTTAAAGTTGGCAGGCGCACAATATCAGACGGGAGACTGGAGACCATGCGCAAGAAAGTAAGGAATGACTCCCATTGGCATGCGTCTTAATGTTGTAGAGCCACATTACGCTTGGTTGGCATCAGGAGATCTGCAAAGTCTAACCCCCATATATTTGTGTTCTCTCACGCGGGTAACCATTTGCAGGGGTCCGCAGCCACAAGGGGACAGTCATCCACCTCTGAGGAGGAGGGCCACTCAGAGGATATAATGTCCCATTTCTCTCTTGCAACCTCTACCAGCGTAGATACTTGCACCTCGGTGGGTAACCACTCGGCTTTAGAGTCAGAGTCACAAGCTGGTGAGATCACCACACACACACACCCAACCAGCTGGCTGAGACTGACACAGCAGAGGCCTCTGACAGTTGGAGGACTGTGAGTGTCCAGGTCCATGCTGAGGCCCAGGCTGATGACGAGACTCTGGTGTCGACAGCACAGGGCATGCTGGGGTTTCAGAGAGAGGTAAGGCAACATCTGACAGAGATGCCAGAGCTATGCGCAGCCAAGAGGAGACGATGGAGGAGTCCATCCATGCCATGAGTGCTGCCATGTCTCAGGCCTATGAGTGCATGGTTTTCTCCATAAAGTGGTTGACTTCCTGCAAACAAATTAGGAAGAGCACATCGCCACATTTTGGGTCTCATGGGTGAAGTATTTATATTTTGTGTTAAATAATTTAAAAATCCTTTGTTCAAACAATTAGGCCTCATGATCTGAAAGCCGTGTGCCATTATGTCTTAATTGTGAGATGCTGACCTCCCCCTTTCCCCTAAGGTCTATTCCAATATGACCACAGCCCTCATTAACATGCCACTGTGATGAGAGCCCTCATTAACCTATGTTTTCCCATGGGCACTAGCAGGCATTGTAACTGGTCACAAGTCATGGAACACAAATGGAAAGAGGGCAGCAGAATTCATGTCTGAAGGTGAGTCTTCGTTATATTTTCACTGAGTAGACATCAGAATGGCTGGAAAAGTGTAATTATGAGGTTGTCTCTGGCTTCCTTTGTGCATCTTTAAACCTGTCTGGCCTTCAGTGCCATGTCTTCAGCATCCATTGCTGCTGGCCTCTCTACCTCCTCTGCATCCTCTTCATTGGTGGATGAGTGCTGCTCAGGCAACTCATCATCATATAGGTTCTTCCCCTCTCTGCAGCACTAGATTGTGCAGAGCACTGCACACCATAACAATATACAAGACTCTCACAGGGACATACTGCTGGGCTCCACCAGATCAATTGAGACAGTGGAATCTCATCTTCAGCAGCCCAAAGTTCTACTTCATGTACATTCAGGTGGAGCCAAGGCAAGTATTGTACCTCCCCATCACTGCATTGTGAAGGTTCCTCACATGCATAAGAAACCAAATCTTCAATGGATACCCCTTGTCACCAAGAATCCACCCCAGAAGGTGAGCCAGGGACCTGAAAAGCTGCAGCACTTGAGCTGCTTCCTGGGAAGCATGCACAAACCTTAAGGAAATGCTTTCAGTGGTTGCAGATCAGTTGAATGTTGATTGAATGGAAGCCCTTCCTGTTGATGAAGGCAGCTGGCTGGTCTGTAGAAACCTTGATGGCCACATGCGTGCAATCTATCATAAAGGCCTGCTCAGGTCTGCAAATGAAACCCGACCCGAGCCCGACAGAACCACATCTGACCTGAGCCCAACCCGGCTGGAGTCCTTTCATTTTTTTCCCGCGCCTAACCCGACCCGACCCGACCCAACCATCAGTTAACTTAGCTTCCGTTTTTCACTTTGTTGCTTATCTGCACAAGCTTAAAAAAACTGTAACTGAACAACCTTTCAAGTCTAAAAAGTGCATTAACATTGGAGCCATGTACCGGAGGTGGTGCTAGAGAGTGTCTGACCCGGCCCGACTTGACCCGAGCCCAAATGCCGAACCCAGAAGAGTGACCCTGCACCTGACACGTTGTCGGGTCCCGTTGGGTTCTGGTCGGGTAGCCATGCTCTAATCTATCACACCTTGCTCCCAGGGAAAGTCAGCAAAGCCCAAAACCAATGGCCCTCCCTGACTGACTGTCATGGTCGATCTGGTAGTGCACATAGTTGCCAGCCCTCTTGATTAAGGCATCGGTCATTTCCTTGATGCAGTTGTGAGCTGCTTCCTGTGAGACCCCACACATGTCCCTGGTGGATCCCTGGAAAGATCCAGATGCACAGAAGTTTAGTGCCACTGTGATCTTCTGGACCACTGGAATGGGATGACTCCCAAATCCCATAGGTCGCAATTCGTCGTGCAGCAGGGCACATAAGTCGGTGCTGGCTTCCCTAGAGAGTCACAGTCTTCGCTAACAATAGCGTTCAGACATTTGGAGGTAGCTGATCCTTGTCTGGTACACTATTTCGTGGCCTGGCAGGCTGCTCTTGCTCTCGTCATGGAGCTTCACGGACAGGCGCCGCTGTGTCTTGGCCCTCCCTCCATCGGAGGTGCTGCATCACACCACGGGGGTTCAAGAACACAGGGTGTATGAGATGCATGCAAGATGACTTGTGGGCCTGCAAACTGCCATCAATGCAGAGGCAACCCTGCCTTGGCAATTGTGCTTCTTGCCTGAGTGCCTGATGGATCTCAGAGTCTAACCTTGCTGATGCCCACCCTCTGTTCCAGCAGTTTGACCAAACAACCAACTCACAAAGCTGTTTGTTAGCCCGAAGCAATCTCCCCAATCCCACTCTGAACCCTTGCAGACAACCCCAGACCATGAACCGCTTGCAGAGCCCATGATACCCCAAACCCTCTTGCAAAGCCCCCAGGCCCAATCCCCATGCAGAGCCCACAGCAACAGAGTCCAACAATGGCCTTCAAACTCTCCCCTTCCACTATGTAGCAAAGCCCCAGGTCTGCTTCCCCGTCAAGACAATGTGGCCTCTCGCCTCCAGGTTTTAACGAACGCAAACTCAAAGGCAAGTGAGTGCAGCCCATCATTCACACAATCAGGATCCCATCAAAAGATTGTAATTAATTATATTTAACTGCCTTTAAAAGAGCTGCTCAGCAATCTAAAATAGCTCCTCGTCGTGTTGGGGCATCAATGTCGCTATGGTGCTTTCCCGCCGCTGACAAAATTTAGAACTGGCGCTATGACACTGGATTTCCGGGCAGATGCTTTTGATGCGATTCTCTGTCCCCCCATGCAACCATTCCCACTTCAAACAGCCATACCAAATTCTGTCCATGTTGTTTGCCATTGAGAAGACATGTTCCTGAATAATTAAGCATAAATACTGGCAATTTAGAACCACAAAGCTTGGTTACTATATGCAATTTTTGTTGGCTCCAGAAGGTTAAGTGCAAAATTGGCCCTGAGTCAATAAAATACAGTTGCTGGAGTATTATTTGGAAATGAAAGCCGTTTGCTGAACACACAGTGATATCTGACAGCCTTCCATTTCTTTGTAGTTTAAATAAGACATGATGGAAGTTCTAAGATTGATTGCCCAAGTTACTTTCTCTTTTATAATTTTACTGAACCTTTGATTTCATTAAAGATAAGGATAGCAGTTTTGGGAAGTTAAATACTTTTCCATTCAGGTGCCAAGTATCAGCTTTATGCACGCAGATATAACATGGTTAGACAAAAGGTAAATAAAAACAAAAAGTACTGCAAAATACTCAGCAGATCTGGCAGCATCTGTGGAGAAAGAAGCAAAGTTAACGTTTCAGGTCAGTGACCTTTCATCAGAACTGGCAAAGGTTAGAAATGTAGGGTCACAGAGAATAACTGACAAGGAAGTCTTGGGGCAAAGGCAAAGGCAAAGAATGTATTAATAGTGTACTGAAAGACAAAGCGTTAGTGCAGAGAGGGTGTAAATGACAGAATAATGAAAGCCCTAGCCAAAAGCACAAACATGAAAACAAACAGTTGGCACGCACATGGTAAAAAAAAATTGAGAGATGAAACAAACTAAAATAAAATGAAATCAAAATTTAAAAAAAGTAAAACTAAAATAAAACGGGCAGGCCAGACATGCTCTGAAATTATTGAACTCAATGTCCAGATCGGTAGGCTGTAGCGTGCCTAATCGGTAAATGAAGCGCTGTTCGTTGAGCTTGAGTTGATGTTCACTGGAACACTGCAGCATGCCCAGGAGTGAAATGTGGGCATGAGAGCGGGGGGCATGGATTTTGAAATGGCAAGTGACAGAAAGCTCGGGGTCATATTTTCAGACTGAGCGCAGGTGTTCCGCATAGTAGTCACCCAATCTGCGTTTGGTCTCCCACATCTGTAGTATTTCCAGCAGCTGCAGTATTTTGCTTTTATTTCAGACAAAACGTACTTCTTTAATCACGTGTCCTAAACGTAACCTCAAAAGAACATCATTTACTGTAAGAATGTCAAAGTGTTCAATCTTTGTCAGCTGTGGCTCACTGGTAGCACTCTTGCCTGATTCAGAGAGTTATGCAGAGTCCACAGCAACACAATCTGACAATTGTCTCTGAACACCCCCTCTTCCAGTATGCAGCAAAGCTCAGGACTGCTGCCGCGTCATGGCAATATGGCCTGTCACCTCCAGGTTTTAACGAACGTAAACCCAAAGGCAATTGAGTGCAGCCCGCCATTCACACAATCAGGATCCCATCAAAAGATTGCAAACACCATTAACACACTCTTTGTCTTTGCCTTTGCCCCATGACCGCCTTGTCAGTTATTTTCTGTGACCCTCTGTCCTATCAACACCTTCCCATTTGTTCTCTTTTGCCCCACCCCCACTTTGGTTTCTGCCAGGCCCACTCAGCTCCTGACCTCATTACAGCCATGGTCCAGACATGGACAAAAGAGCTGAACTCCAGAGGTGAGGTGAGAGTGACTGTCCTTGACATCAAGGCAGCATTTGACCAAGTATGGCATTAAGGAACCCTAGCAAAACTGGAGTTAATGAGAATCAGGGGCAAAACTCTCCACTGGTTGGAGTTATAACCTAGCACAAAGGAAGATGTTTGTGGTCAATCATCTCAGTCCCAGGAGTTCCTCAGAGTAGTGTCCTAGGCCCAAGCATCTTCAGCTGCTTCATCAATGACCTTCCCTTCAATCATAAGATCAGAAGTAGGCAGTTCTGTGATGATTACACATGATTGCACAATGTTCAGCACCATTTGCAACTCCTCAGATACTGAAGCAGCCCGTGTCCAAAAGCAGCAAGATCTGGACAACATCCAGGCTTGGGCAAGTAACATTTGTGCCACACAGATGTCAGGCAAAGGCCATCTTAAACAAGAGAGAATCTAACCATCTTCCCTTGGTGTTCAAAGGAATTACCATCACTGAGTTCCCCACTATCAACATCCTGGAGGCCACCATTGACCAGTAACTGAACTGAACCAGCCACATAAGTACTGTGGCTGTAAGAGCAGGTCAGAGGCTGGGAATTCTGTGATGACTAACTCACGTCCTGTCTTCCAAAAGCCTGTCCACCATCTACAAGGCACAAGTCAGGAGTGTGATGGAATACTCTCAACTTGCCTGGATGGGTGCAGCTCCAACAACACTCAAAAAGCTCAACACCATCCAGGCCAAAGTAACCTGCTTGATTGGCACCCCATTTACCCCCTTAAACATTCACTCCCTCCACCACCAATGCACAGTGGCAGCAGTGTACCATCTACAAGATGCACTGCAGTGACTTACCAAGGCTTCTTCGACAGCACCTTCCAAACCTGTGACCTCTACTAGTCAGATGGACAAGGGCAGCAGATGCATGGGAGCAGCACCATCAGCAAGGTCCCCCCAAGACACACACCATCTTGACTTGGAACTATATCATCATTCCTTCACTGTTGTTGGGTCAAAATCCTGGAACTCCCTTCTTAACTGCACTGTAGGTGTAGCTAGACAACAAGGACTGCAGCGGTTCAAGAAGGCAGCTCACCATCACCTTCTCAATGCAATTAGGGATGGGTAATAAATTCTGGCCTAGCCAGTGATTTCCACATCGTATGAATGAAAATAAGCTAGCAGAATAGATAAGGGGGAACAAGTGGATGTGGTGTATTTGGATTTTCAGAGGACTTTTGATGTTTAGTAAGAAAATTAGAACACATGGGAGCAGGGGGAATAGACTTGCATGGATCGAGAATTGGTTAACGGACAGAAAACAGAGAGTAGGAATAAACGGGTCATTGTCAGATTGTCAGGCTGTGACTAGTGGGATACGACAAGGATCAGTGCTTGGGCCCCAACTATTCACAATCTTTTCCAAGATTTGGATGTGGGGACCAAATGTAATCTTTTCAAAGTTGCTGATTACACAAAACTAGGTAAGAATGTGAGTTGTGAGGATAATACAAAGAGGCTTCAAGGGGATTTAGATGGGCTAAGTAAGTGGGCAAGAACATGGCAGATGGAATATTATGTGGAAAATGTGAAGTTATCCACTTTGGTAAGAAAAACAGAAATGCAGAGTATTTCTTAAATGGTGAGAGATTGGAAAGTGTTGATATCCAAAGGGACCTGGGTGTCCTTGTTCATAAGTCATTGAAATCTAACATGCAGATGCAGTGAGCAATTAGGAAGGCAAATAGTTTGTTGGCCTTTATTGCAAGAGGATTTGAGTACAGGAGTAAAGAAGTCTTGCTGCAATTGCATAGAGCCTTGGTGAGACTGCACCTGGAGTACTGTGTACAGTTTTGGTCTCCTTACCTAAGGAAGGATATATTTGCCATAGAGGGAGTGCAATGAAGGTTCACCAGACTAATCCCTGGAAAGGTGGGATTGTCCTATGAGGAAAGATTGAGGAGGCCGAGCCTAAATTATCTAGAGATTAGAAGAATCTCATTGAAACAAAATATATTCTTACAGGTCTTGACAGGGTAGATGCAGGAAGGATGTTTCCTCTGGCTGGGGAGGGTCTAGAACCAGGGGACGCAGTCTCAGAATAAGGGGCAGGCCATCTTGGAAGGAGTTGAGGAGGAATTTGTTCACTCAGAGGGTGCTGAATCTCTGCAATCCTCTACCTCAGAGGGCTGTGGAGGCTCAGTTATTGAATATATTCAAGACTGAGATCAAAAAATTTCTAGATATTAAAGATATCAAGTACGGGAAAATGATGTTGAGGTCGATGATCAGCCATGATCTAGTTGAATGATGGAGCAGGCTCGAGGGCCGAATAGTCTATTCATGCTCCTATTTCCTATGTTCTTATGCTAGTTAACACTACTCTTGATTTTCCTGCAACGCTTGTAGTGGATGAAGCATGGCCGAGGATATCGGAGCCATATGAAACTTCAGAGGGGGAGTCACCATCTGAGGAGATACTGTCACATCAGTCCAGCACACCCTCCACCAGTATAGCTACTCATACATCCATTGACATTGATGTACGTTTAGAATGGGTGGCACCAGCTGGTGAGCACGGCACAGACGCAACTGTCGGAGACAGTGACAGCTGCAATCAGTCTCCATCGGAGGACTGAATAATGGCCCAGCAATGCTCAGCTTGATGCAAATGCCGAGCCTTGGGAGTCATCAGCAAAGCGGCTGATACCGGAGTAGCAGCATGAAATGTGTGGACATCTGTCAGAGTTCCCAGAGGCTCCAATGTCTGGATCATGGAGGAATCCATCAATGCCATGAGTGGTGCCATGTCTCTGATGTATGACCACATGGCTTTCTCTGTTGAGAGAGTGACGACCCGCATTGGAGAGTCATATGCAGCAGTCCACCCAGTAGATGTAGGAGGTGTGCACCAGCCTGTACTTTATGACCTCATCCTTAAGCAATGTAAAACGCTCAGTTGGCAATATAGCTCAGAGGCGCCTAGACCTATTGCCAGGTGTCATCCCACTCTTGGTCAGCAGGGTAGTGCAGGTAGGCCATGAAAGGGTCGAGGAGCGGATGCCCGAATGCCATGGGGCTTTGCTCAAGGTGCACCTGGCATTGATGGCAGCCCTTCGGACACTTGCAGTGACACAAAGGCTGCAGTCGGCCCTGAGTTCAAGAAGGGGGCTCACCACCACCTCCTCAAGGGCAATTAGGAATGGGCAATAAATACTGGCCTTGCCGGTGACATATCCCAGGAGCAAATAAAAACCTGTTTCAGAGATGGCTGTGCCAAAAATGAAAGGATGTTCTCATTATTAATTGCTTAAGCACTTTAATCAAAGGTATTCAGACACATTGACTTGATAAGCAGGTAAAGTTTAAGCAGCGTAATGAGCTCAAAGGGGATTCTTGAGTTCATTTCTGCCAGAACGTGTACTCTGTCATTACATGAAAAGGTCACAGTAACATTAACCTTTAGTTTTCCCCACTGGATCATTTTGTGTACTTGCTGTTGGGAGGGAGGATCAGCTCGAGCATTAACCAAGCATCTGTGACACTTCATACATTCCAGTTAACTCTTGCTCAAAAGCAACAACAGGAACTTGTGTTTATATAGTGGCTTTAAGTAAAGCATTCCAATGTGCTTCACAGAAGCGTTATCACACAGATTTGACACTGAGCTACATCAGAAGACATAAGGACAGATGACCAAAAAGTTTGGTCAAAGAGGTATGTTTTAAGGAGTATCTTAAAGGAAGAGAGAAAGGTAGGAGGGAATTCCAAAACCTAGTGCTAAGGCAGCTGAAAGCTCAGCCTTCAATGGTAAAACGATAAAAATCCGAGATGCACAAGAGGCCAGAATTGAAAGAGTGTAGCAATCTCAGAGGCCTTCTGTGACTGGTTGGCACTGTAAGTTATAGAAACCTAGTATTTCAGCTGCATAGCACCCACTTTTCAGGTGCTATCTGGCCTTCCAAGTGCAGTCCAAAATGGTGGGCGGGAAGCAAGAACTGGCCAGATGTATACTGCCTACCATTTGGGTAAGGACAAACAAGATGCATCCTTTACCCATGCCTGAAGCAAGCATAAGGCACAAGATTGACTTGCCCTGCCACACTCCTACACTCAGGGAAACCAACCCTAAAGAATACTTGCCAACAAATTTAAGCTGCTTACCTGAAAGTGGAGCCAGGAGCAGCAGCAGGAGTGCTCTTCCTGACCCTACATCAAACCACCCTCCCGATTAACAACGCTCCTGGCCTGAGATCTCCGATCTTCCTCACCCACCCAGACGTCCCCATCATCCCGGTCCAGAGATCCCCTCACCTTCCCCCGGCCCCAACGTCCAGGCCCCCCAGCTGCAACCCCCAAGTTCCCTCCACCTCACCCTCAGTCCCCACATCTCTGACCCAGGCCCCAATCCTGTAGGCCACTGCCAGCTGTCCCAACCACCTACCGATATCTCCCAATTCCCACAATCCCCTCCCCCATTATTTACCAGTGGCTAACTGCAGTGCTAGCAGCATCCTAATCTTCCACCACTTACCTTCTTGGCATCATCCTGCAATGCTGCTAACATGAGAATGAGATCCGATACCCAATATCTGGGGCCCCTCAGATACAAACCATTCATGCGCAGGGTGCTCCTAAATTTCTGAGCCTGACTGTTTGATCAGCACTCAAAATAATGGGACATCAATTTGGAGTTTATTTTTGCTTGATTAGATTCATGTTTAATTATTTTTGTGATACTTTGCCATTTTGAGGTGGTACCTGCAATTTCTGTTAGTGACACTAGGGCAATCCAGCATCACCTTTTTGCTTTATTTAAATAGGCAACTACAGCATCTTAGAACACATACAGGCCACAACAATTTACAAGTTCTTATCATGTCCATTGAATTAAATAAAAGCCCTGAGAGGCATCTACAGAAGCTAAAAATATGTAAATGTTTTCTATTCCCCATCCTGCCAGTGACACATCAGGAATGGATGAACAGGGTTGCTAATCTATAAAATCTAGTTTAAAAATCTCATTTGAGGTAATTTGACCAGAGGCTAATTTCAGAAATGTCGACTGACATAGCTGAATTAATCACATTAAAAGTCAGAAAGAGTTAAAACGAGCAGCAAGAAAGGAGGTGCCTGGCTCACACCATCCCATCTCTGAGAACCCAGGAGGTGTGTCAACCACACACACAGAATGGTGCTCATTTGCTGAAATCCCTCACACAGGAACTTGGATTAAGCATTTGGTGATAAACAAGCCTGATACCTGGCATTGCACCTACACATCGAAAATATCAAGGTGGTTGACACAGTGCAGTCTGTCTTGAGTCTTTTCATCATGCTGAAGAGATGTGCACCGTATCACTGACGAGGAAGCTCTGAGACATTGGACGACAGCTGCTAGATAGTATTACCTGGAGGTTGTATGTGAGAACATGTGCTCATATATCTAGGGCTTAGTGCTCACTAAGATTAAAAACACAGATTAGCTGGGCTTTTATCTCACTTGCTGTTTCCAGGTTCTCACTGTGTAAAAACTAGCTGTTGCATAAATTTTTATTTTAACAAATATTTCTGACCTTGTGGTTATTTTTGTCATGCAATTCATTTATCTTAAGGAATAAACTGGTATCCTGTGAGCTCCTGCGTTACAGAGCATTACTTGAAACAGGCTAAACATCAGATGAACTTGCTGTCATTAATGCTGGATATTAAAAAGATCACAAATTTAGTGGCCATGTGGATAACCTCATGATTGGAGGGAATGGTGTTTGCGAACCCAGCAGAGGGGATGTGAACATCCTGTTGATCTTAATGGCATGTACCTAATTAAATAAATGTTCCTGGAGTTCTGCCCAAAGTCCAACCAGATTCACTACCTGGCTGGTGGGCAGGAGGTGGAACTTGGCTGCAAGAGATCACCGCCGAGGACCCGTGGGAGGAGGGATTCCAGGGCAATAGCGGTTAGACAAGGGAGGGCTGGGAATTCCGCTGTAGTTGGGTCGCGGAATACTGGGGAACCTTTACAGTTCAAGATCAGGGGTGGTGGTGGTGGAGGGGGATTGCGAATTGCTTCACGATTGGTGGGAGGGGAAGGCTGGGGAGTCCCGAGGACTCCTTGAAGGGCCTGTGGGGGGCATTCCTGCTCCTCCTGGCCTACAAGAATTGAAAGCAAGAAATTTACCCTGGCTTCTTCTGGTCAGTTGGTTCTTCCTACTGTGGTTCAGCTTCCAGGCAGCAGGACAGTGTTTATTTGGCTTGACATTAATATTACATTGTGGCACCGATGATATCATTGGGAATTGACATTTGCATGTTAAGAAGGCCTCCCCCCTCACCCCCCCCCACCCCCCCACACCCCCCCCCCCTCACCTTGTCACTTGTTTTTAGCATGAGGACTCATTGATAACCTGAATTGTTGCCTTTAATATTACAGCAGCTGACAGCATGGCAGCTTGGAGGCAGGATTTCGATTTAATCCTCATCCAATCTTTTCCTGCCTATCCGGATGGTTGTGGGGTGAGGTTGGGGAAAGGGGGGGGGGTTAAAATCTACATCAACTTTATTGACTTATAACAGAATTTTTAGTTATCGTATCAAAAGATCTCAAAGCCCTTCAAATATGAATTACTTTGAACTGTTACGTAGGTAAATGAATATTAATTGCTGACAAATGGTAGCTTTACGACAGCCGTCTTTCGATGGTTACCAACTGCTCTTTGTATAATTAGAAATAGATTTCCAATCACTATAAGAATTTGCCACAGACCATCTGACAAGCTCATAATCTTTTTAACCTCTGTATGGTCACATAGTGTGGGGTGGTTCCCACTGTTCAACTCCCAATTGACTACAGCAAGTGTTTAGTTACTAGGGTTTTAACCCCCTTTGTGTTTTATTTGTCAAATAGATAGTGACAAGTTTTCTTGTCAGTTTAAAACAGAAGATTAACTATTTATTGAGCAAATATTCACTCCAGACATGGTCGCAACCGTATCCACACACACATTCTCTCACATGCACATACACAAGAAGAGATAGAAAGAGAGGAAAATAAGGGGTTTGAAGTGAGGTAGATTTTCCGGGTTCACGGTAACCTGTTGAATCTTCTCAGGGGTCAATTTCTCTTTAAAGTTGCAGGTCTGGATTTTTCATAGATTTCTGTGTTGGTTGAAATTTCAATCTGAAGACAGGGGATCCCTCAAGTTCTCTGCTGCACAGGTTGAAGTGTAGAATTCACAGCAAGCAACCTTCTTTTTAGTGCATTGGATTTTCTCCCAGCTCCCAGCTGGACAAGTTTTGGTGATGCTTTGTCCTGATTCTCTTTGTCTCTCTCTAGAGAGCCACTTTTTAAGCTAAAATTATCGCACATCTTGCCTCTGCTAGGAGACATAGATCTTCCTCCCTGTGGTGACTGACAATGACCCAGGATGTGACTACTTCACATCTTCTTTGTTTTAGAAGAACCCATTCAATTCAAAAATGTCTCTCGATGGGTTCAGGATGGGTGTAATTGAGATATCTTAGCTTTGGAATGTATCCTTCTGTTCTTGCCAGATAGTAAGAATATTTGAATATACAAGGCCAGGTCTTTTGGGCTGTTTTGGAGCACATTGTCCACTTTTTAAAAAGAAAGGTTCATTTTTATAACTCTTCAGGTTGAATTCTGGTATTTTCAATCACTGCACTCTACGTGAGTGTAACACCTCCTAAGAAAAGATTCCATATAATACAATCCAAAAGGTAGTCAAGTAAACTTAGGAATATCCATTGATGCCATCTCTACTATCCAAATCAAACTGCTGCATCCCACAGTTGTGATTTTTTAAATTTATGTTTATGTGAAGGACTTTGAATATTATTTGGCTGCATTTGTTCTAGTTTGCAGAAAAAAACAAGGTTTGCACCTTTAGACTGAACCAAACATCCAACATAAGCCTAACTCATGCAGTATTATATAAGAAAGAGTAAATTAAATAAGAACTGACTGGAATGTAAGTATACATATATACGAGGAATGCAAACATCTGAACTTCTAATTTTCCAATGCACTGTTGGTTGTAGTACAAAGAAAATGCAGGATCTAATCATACTTTTGAAATAATAGCCATTACTCATGCACAGGAGGTCCAAGTGACAAGAAAAAATGTGTGTACTGCGGGTAAAAATTAAATTGGCTTTCTACACTATTGGAGGACCTTAGCACCATCATGGTTAACTGGATAAAGATTTATTATGAAAACTATTGAACACTTTCACTTACAAATCATTTTATCAATTTAGATACACTTCTACAGTATTTTACAAAAATAATGGACTGGATTTTGTTATCATGGTGGGGGTCCCCCCTGAAGTGCCTGAAAGCATGGGGCAACGCTGCTTCAACGGTCTGCAGGACCCATGGCCGCATTTTGTCAGCAGCAGCCAATTAATTAAGGATGGCCACCCGCTCTCAGGAGCAGCCAGCCAATTGGAGGGCTTGCAGCTCAGCAGCCTCAGCAGCACCACCAGGAGTGCTGGCCACTGCTGGCATTGCACCTGGAAGAAGAGGATGTCATGGATGGACAGCACCCTCACAATCAGGCAAGTGGGGTCTGACGGCACCGGGCTAGTCAGGATAGCGCTGGCTGGATGGGAGTGGTGGGTTGGTGAGGGAAGGTGGCACCATTGCTGCGCGGGTGGCCATTGCCATTGGAGGGCTATCCGTGGGGCAAAGAGTGCCTGAATAGGAGGGCCCCACCCCGAGCACACTGGGAAGCTGCCAGAGTTTGCCTGGCAATTTTACCACTTAGCGGAGGCCCCCCGCCATTGGTAAAATGTCAGTGGTGGCAGGAAGAGGCCCTTAATTGGCTACTTAAGTGGCTCAACTGGCCTCTGAGAGGGAGGGCCATCTGCCACCTTCCTCCTCAATAGCAAGATGACATGGTAGTGGGAAAATGGTGGGCACTCTACCCTCTGCCATCTCTTGCCATTTTACTCTCCCCACCCTCGCCCCAACTCCCAGCCCATCCCCAGAGTGCTGGTAAAATTCAACTCAACAAGCCGACTTTCTGGAGTAAAAGTGGCAAATAAGATACTGAATTTGCTTGAGCAGAGAGAAAAAGTACAAATTAAAAGAGGTTTTACTATTGCTCTGTGAAGCATTAATCAGACCTCATTTAGTGCATTGTGCATGTTTCTGTCGCACAATTTTAGGAAGCTTATTATTACATAAAGAAAACATGCCATGCTGAATGAGGACTTTTTAATTCATCAGTTGGAAACCTACATTAAACTTTTAAAATAGAAAGCTGGGATCCTACATTTAACTTTTAAAAAGCTGGCATCCAAAATTGCCACCACAATTTGCATTGAAATACCTCACATTCCAGGACATCAAATTGGAGACACATGTCTAACAAGGCTCCCATGCAGAACAATGGCTTGGATAGCTGAGTAGATTATCCAATATCATCCTCATTAGTGGGACATTCAAAGCCATCATGAAGCATTCACTGGTGGAGATGTACCTCCATGAGGTAAATACTGACACAATACAACCTGAGAGAGATTTGGGTTTTAGACTTTGGACCTCATTAAAAAAAAAGTATTGACAGAAGCATATGACAGTTTCCCCAGTCTGTGTAAAGCTTGGAGCTTTGCTATACACAGCAGACAAGCTTTGAGAGCTAACCATGCAAGACCCTGGTGGGGCTGTCTCTCTCTCTCTCTCTCTCTCTCTACTTCTGCAGATATACTGCAAGCTTTGAATCCTGCCCAAGCCTAACATTGCTACAGACAGAGATCCCATGGAAGCAAGACACCTACATCACACTCTCCAAGAAAAACCTGAACTAGGTGGGCCAGCTGCAAAGTACACTTCTACCAGCCAGAGACTTTAAAATCACAACTTCAGCCAGAAGACAGCTGAATTACTAGATCCCACAGACTGTATATTATTTTTATTTGTTCTGGACTCTAATCCAACCCAAGCGATTCCTCATCACTCTGTAGCCTACTTGTCTGTGTGTGATTCTCGTGTGTGTGTGTGTGAAAGTTGGGGCATAGTTTTATTATTTTTACTTAGATCGGGTTTAGATTTTAAGTACAATAAACTAACATCTTTCTTGTTTAAACTGAAGAAAATCTGTCCTATTGGTTCTTTATGACCATAGCACATAAAGGGTTAAACATTCACTGAATAGCTAAGCACAATCACTGCTCAAAAGAAATAAACCCTGTTGCAGTAAAACAAGGAGAGGGACAAAGAGGGGAGCCTTTCGACCATCGTACCAATTACCTGTCATAAAGTGCAGAGGTGAGCAACAAAGATGATTCTATGAAAGACTTCCAATGCTTGAAATGATGTTTTGAAGATAATTATTGGATTTGACACAGCTGATTCATATATTTTTCTTTATGGTGAAAGGTTCACTAATACGGATTGCAGGTTAAAAATTAGTAAATTACAAGAAGGGAATTCATGTGGAATATTTCATGCAAAGGATAATAGACTTGGCAAATAATAAGCGGAAGATGCTGCCTTGCAGAAGGGACCAAATTCTCTCTAAGTCCCTGAAGGAGTTCCAAACTCAATAGTCCTGGGGTCAGGAGAGGACTATTGAAGTGGGAAGTATGGATGGATTCAAAGACAATTGTATCTTATTCTAAAGGGAGATCAAATTGAAGAATATAGTGAAAAGGTGAGTTAGTGGAATTGATCTACAAAAAAGGCATGAGGCTTGCTGGATTTTGCTATTCCTCAAACTTATGAGGGTCAATTTTATTTTGCCTCAGAACACTTATTTCTCTTGTTGTGGAGCCCAGAGGTGTCAGAGACACATGATTCCAGGTCTTAACCCCTTTTCAATTGCCCCGAAATTTATGTGGTTACCCGGAAGGTGGTGGTGACAGGCACAGGCTATAAGCAGCCATTTTAATAAGGAAGGGAAGGTGTGCTTGGCCCTCTCATCTCACCTGCCCTTTACTTAGCTGGCAGAGTGCCCATTTTTAGGGGTGCCAAGAGAAAGTGGGATGTAGGCCTTATGCCCAGCTAAACTCATTTAGAATTAAATAAAAAAGTATAAATTAAGAACTTACTGGAATATAAATGTTGATTGAAGGATTAAAGAGAGTTGGGCAGAAAATATGAAGACCCTAAAATTAAATGCCTTTTCTATCTTCTGAAGAAGTATCCAGCATTTTGTTTTAGTGCCATTGATTCTGTTATCAAAGATGACCTTGGGACTTGGAGCTTTTGCTCCAGTGTTTTGAAAATTGCATTCAGCATTTTGCCCACCGAAGGCTACCATACACACATACACCAGCAGAGAGTGTCTGTAAGAGAATAAAGGAATCTATGTTTTAACAGCATGCGGCAATTCTGTGTCTTACTAACTCTGACTGAATATTACTGTTTAGACCAAGAACATCACAACCGCATGCACAAATCCCAGCCAGTCCATGCCAACGTTTATGCTCCATTTGAGCCTCCTCCCATCTTTCCTCATCTACCATCGTAACCCTCTATTCCCTTCTCCCTCATATACTTGTCTAGCTTCCCCTCAAATGCATCTATGCTAGTCACTTCAATTGCTCCCTGTGGTAATGAGTTCTACATTTTCACCACTCTTTGGGTAAAGAAGTTGCTTCTGAATTTTTAGATTTCTTCGTGACTATCATATTTTAATGGCCTCTAGTTATGCTCTTCTCCACAAGTGGAAACAGTCTCTCTGTATCCACTCTATAAAAACCTTTCAGCATTTTGAGGACCTCTATTAGGTTATCCCTCAGCCTTCCTTTTTCAAGAGAAAAGAGACCCAGCCTGTTCATTCTTTCCTGATACGTATACCCACACATTTCTGGTATCATCCCCGTAAACCTTCCCTGCACTCTCACCACTGCCTCTATATCCCTTTTATAATATGGTGACCAGAACTGCATGCAGCACTCTAAGTGTGGTCCAATGAAGTTTCAATATAGATTGAATACTTTTCAATTCAATCACTCTAGAAATAAAGCCTGGTGCTTGGTTTACTTTTTATGGCCTTGCTAACCTGCGGCGCAACTTTAAGTGGTTGATGCATTTGTACTTCAAGGTCCCTTCGTTCCTCTATCCCACCTAGACTGGCACCTTCCAAGTAATAAGTGACTTCCCTATTCTTCCTACAAAAATGTACTATCTCACATTTATCTCTATTGAACTTCATTTGCAAATATTTGCCCATTCTGCAAGTTTATTAATGTCCTCCTGTAATTGATTGCAGTCCTTATCAGTATGTTTACTCCCACTCTTTGCTTTCTGTCTTGAAGCCAGCTAGCAATCCATTCTGCAACTTGTTCCCTGGCTCCATATTCTCTGACCTTATTCATTAGTCTAATACCTTATTGAAGGCCTTTTGAAAATCCAGATAAATTACATCTACTGCATTACCATTGTCTACTGTCTCTGTTACCTCAAAAATTCAATAATGTCAGTCAAGCAAAATTTTCCCATTTGAAATCTAAGCTGATTATACATTATTGAGCATGTGAGTATAAGGGTACTGGGGATAGCCACACAGCACCTGTAGTGTTGTCTGATCTGCAAAATATTCCACCATTGCTACTTGTCTTCTTCCAAAAACCAGAGATACAGGGAAATTCCATAGGAAAACCCACAGTAGCACAATGGCAGCTGGAGGAGTTAAAAGGCTTAATCACAGCAAATACCACATAGCCAGATGAATACATAAGTGTCAAGAGAGGGAAAATATCAAAATAAATGGGGTGCGGTGGGGGCGGCGGGGTGGGGGGGGTGGGGGAGGGTGTGATTTTAAACAAATTTCCCAGCCAAAACAAAAACAAGATGGAGTTGAGAGCTCAGGTGACCATATCCTGTACTGCCAATACATTTGGAAAATTCAAGAACCCCGAGTCAATCTTCATGTCTGGACCAGCCTTGGAGAAAGCATTAAGATGTAAATGGCCCATTCTATGCTAATGGCTACCTCTCTTCAACAAATTAGGTTAACAATGGCATGGTGTGTCCAAATTCAAACTCAAATGAATGGGTGTGAAGAATTCTACTTTATCAAAATGGAATATAGATGGGTGACACCCAGACCCCATTGTCTAACACTGGACCCACAAACAGACACCATTTATGAGGAGAATGGTAAAGAGAAACCACGGCAGAAACCAGGGATCTGATAAGGAGTTTAATAAGTTTATGTGCTAGGCAGACAAAAAAAGAGCCAGAGAGAGAGAGAGAGATTCCATTTGCTGTAGTGGAAGGAGAAGGACCCTGCCTAAGAACCCATTTTTGAACTACAAGCAGGCAGTGACTGGAAGTGGCTTTGAACTCCATACCTGAGAAATTGTACCAGGGTTTGCGACATTTAACTGTGACTGCGATATAACAAAATGAACTCTGCAACAATGCATTCACCCTCCTGAAACTTTCCAAATTTTGTCTTCAGTGAAGCAGGAAAAAGGAAACAGTCCTGCACCATTGTTTACATCTTCATCCCCGGGGAAGAAAGCAAGGATTACAGTGAACTCTTTTAAAACCATCAGACCTAAATGCATGTTATCTTTTAATCTTTATTTTTTCTTGTGTGAGTCTGTGTTTGTGTTTGTGTGCGTGTGAGTGTGGGTAAAGCTGCAAGTGTTTTCGGGTGTTGTTTAATAAACATTTAACTTTCTTTAAACCTACGGGAAAACCTGTCATGAGGACAGAAAGTGCCGGAAATACTCAGCAGGTCTGGCAGCAACTGTGGAGAGAAAAACAGAGTTAACGTTTCAGGTCTTGACCTTTCATCAGAACTTGTCATTTGTCTGTTGATCATTAAAGCACATTTCTAACAAAATTGCTATCTTTGGTCAGCTGAGAGGGGGAAAAAGGGAAATCATCCCGATCATTTCTCACCTGTCTGTAACAATAGCCAATAAAGCTTTTTAAGTGTATTTATTGGTCTAATGTAGGAAATGTAACAGCCAATTTGTGCACAGCAAGCTCCCACAAACAGCAATATGATAGTAGCCAGATAATCTTTTTTTTGTGATGTTGGTCAAGGACCCTGGAGAGAACTTCCCTGCTTTTTTTTCAAAATAGCACCATGGGATCTTTTACATCCAACTGAGGGATCAGATGGAGCCTCAGTTTAACATCTGATCTGAAAGATGGCACCTCTAATAGTGCAGCACTCCCTCAGTAATGCACTGAAGTGTTAGCCTGGATTTTGCGCTCAGGTTTCTCGAGTGGAGTTGCAGTGAACTCCAACCTTCAAACTCAGGTGTGAGAGTATTACCACTGAGTGTAACTGCATCCTTAGAAAAGGAAAGAATGATAATAAGAGAATAATTAATGAAATATCAGTTCTTATCTATGCTTCATTATGATAAAATCTTTGGACCAGGCCAATGCTTGATTGGGGTACAAACACACATTTAACAACATCCAAACCTACTGACAAACTCAGATTTTTGACCATGGGTTTACAACAGTGCATTTCACCATAATATAAAACTTACAGCTATCAAATCAACTAATGACCTGACACTCATTAACCCAGCAATGACCTAACCTGACACTCACTATCCAATCAGAAGTGACTGCTACATAATTGGCCCATAGTCTTAACAAAATATCCATTGTGAAGGAGTTACTATCCTGTACATTGGGTTTAAGGAATGTTTAAGCAAAAACCTTATAATTACTGGCAGCAATAGTATGCAGCATGATTAACATTACACCTCACACGATTCAGTAAATTTCAGAATCACGGAAATAATAACTGTTACTATGAGTGCTTAATATATAATCTTTATAACCTCATATTTGACAGCCTTGAAATAACTTTATAAACTGCATTTGGTGTACTCCAAATTATACTACTTTACAGCAGTATGCAAAAGGAATTTAGTGCATATTGTATATGGCTGAGCGCAATAACTCAATCATTTTTATATTTTGTAAAGAGAACAGAAATATATCAGAGCTCCCAGCGAAAGTTTGTTTATTCTCCATGATGTACTCAGGCTATTTTCTAAATGTTGCAAAAAACATGCTGCTGACACAGAACCCAAAGGGATTAAAAGGAAATGAATGATCTGACATTGAAAGAAATGCAACCTATATGTCACTGAACATAACTTGTGGCAGCAGACAGTAAAATTACTATTCATAATACAGGCAGTACTGTTCAGCAGAATTGCTGATAGTTCAGAAATCTTAAATCTTCGAACACAAAGGTTTGGAATTCAATAGCTTTCCAGTAATAATGAAAAGAAATAAAAGGGAAAACATAATTACTGTTTAAATGAAGCTAGAGGACAGCTTGAAATATAACACAATTTAGCATAATGACCAGGAGGCTATCAACACGTGTTAAAGTGGAGCACAATCATCAATTGAAAATCTGATAAATTTATTTTTAAAAATTTAAAGAAGATACAACATTTTTGTTGTCTTTATGGCAATGGCTGGCATTCCAATACAACCTATCAGTGTGCAGAATGTACTATAGCTGGGAAGAATCTAAAATCTGCCCAGCTCATAGTTATGTGGTTGGTATGTTTGTATGAGACCACCATGTGCAAAACACTGGACCAAGTTGTACTTAAACTAAATAATGCTGTGAAGCCTGAAGCTTTCCAGTACTTTTGGAATGCAAATCTGAAAAAAAAGGCCCATTCAATCCACATAGCCTTCTCCTTGCAAAAGATCACGGTGCATTTGAAATCATGTTGTGCAATATTAGTAACGAGTGCATAAACATGCTTACATGATAATCCTTTGCTATTTTAACAAAGTGGGTTAACACCCTAACTGAAATCACAGACAAAGGAATTTTACAGAATTAACAAAATTGTTACTGGTAAAACACACCACAAATTTATTCTGTGCAATTGCTTCCTGACTCCTAAAGGTAATCCTGTGAAAAATTCCTGAGTGTTAATCCAATCTTACAACATACATCATTCAATGATAATCATCAACGTTCCACCAGTGACGCTCCATGGATGATATTCCCACAATCCCAATAGGACTAGTTCACATTGTGAGTATTTTTGAGTTTCCAGTATTGTTTTGATTTATCATATACACAATCTGCACTCCTGTCCTTGTATCTAACAATGTTTCACACACCAAAATACATAAAGCTTCAGAGATTATTGTGGTATTTCTGCAACCTACGAAGAAATAAGATTAACATTATTCCAAGCCTTGCTCAGATATGGGAAAGGAGGTTTTCGAAAAGGATGGAGGAATACCCCCTGCAGTTTTGGAGGACTGCAAAACTTTAATGTGCTATTCAGCGATGACCACATTTTAAATATGACGTTTTCACTGTATCTCAGACTTCTCAGAAACTCTTAAAAAAATGTGAAACCTTGATCTGACAACTTTTGTAAATTGCTTTTTATCATCCTTGTCATGAATAGAAGTCTAATTTGCATCAAATTTTCCACATTTCTTCAAGCATGTTCTGTAATCTTTAAAATAATTATTCTGTATGAAGTCTAGAATTATGTGGGAGATGGTGATTGGGACGGTTTTATAGCACCTGCTGAGAGACACAAAATTTTCATAGTTAGAGTCCTGGAGCTTACATTCCTCATCTAGGACTAGATTTTCATTTTTCTCCTGGAAAGACTGGAGAAATTCATATTTCTCTTCATAATTCACAGTCAGTGAAATTGTGGGGGCATGCAATTTTGAAAGTTGTACTACCAGAATCCAATTTTGCCAGTGATAATGAAAAGCTGGCAGCTAATCAGAGTGCACCTATCATAATGAGCTGCTAACAAGTTATTTAACCAGCACATGAAAATTGGTGGTGTCGTAAATAGTGAGGAGGATAGCCTTAGATTACAGGACGATATAGATGGGTTGGTAAGATGGGCGGAGCAGTGGCAAATGGAATTTAATCCTGAGAAGTGTGAAGTGATGCATTTTGGGAGGACTAACACGGCAAGGAAATATACAATGGATGGTAGGACCCTAGGAAGTACAGTAGGTCAGAGGGACCTTGGTATACTTGTCCATAGATCACTGAAAGCAGCAGCACAGGTAGATAAGGTGGTTAGGAAGGAATATGGGATACTTGCCTTTATTAGCCAAGGCATAGAATATAAGAGCAGGGAGGTTATGATGGAGCTGTATAAAATGCTAGTTAGGCCACAGCTGGAGTACTGTGTCCAGTTCTGGTCGTCACACTGTAGGAAGGCTATGATTGCACTGGAGAGGGTGCAGAGGAAATTCACCAGGATGTTGCCTGGGCTGAAGCATTTCAGCCATGAAGAGAGACTGGATAAGCTAGGGTTGTTTTCCTTGGGGCAGAGAAGGCTGAGGGGGGGCCTGACTAAGATATACAAAATTATGAGGGACATAGATAGGATAGGAAAAAACTTTTTCCCTTAGCGCAGGTGTCAATAAACAGGGGGCATAGATTTAAGGCAAGGGGCAGGAGGTTTAGAGGGGGTTTGAGGAAAAATCTTTTCACCCAGAAAGTGGTTGGAATCTGGAACACACTGCCTGAAGGGGTGGTAGAGGCAGGAACCCTCACAACATTTAAGAAGTATTTAGATAAGCACTTGAAATGCCATAGCATACAAGGATACGAGCCAAGTGCTGGAAAATGGGATTAGAATAGATAGGTGCTTGATGGCCAGCGCGGACATGGTGGGCTGAAGGGCCTGTTTCTGTGCTGTGTAACTCTATGTCTCTATGACAACTTTCAAACTTTTTCTTAGTACTACAGTGCAGTGTGCAATATTCAGGGATAGTTGCTCAACGAAAAGAGAGAATCTGATTTACCATCCAGGCTTTGCACACACTTTCAACTGCTGTAATGTAGCTACAAAATAAGATTCTTGATGAGGAACGATGGCTTCCAAATATGCTAAGGAAGCACCTTAAGTTCCCATTGATGCACAAAAACTCTATCAATGTCTTAGAAGGCCTGGTAGGAAGTCTGGAAGAAGCAGCATGAGAAGAAAAATAAAAGACTTGCATTTCTATTAGTGCCTTACATAAGCTCAAGCCATTCCAAAAATCTAAGAAAGAAAGACTTGCATTTATATAGTAACTCTCATGACCTCAGGATGTCCTAAACAAAGTACCTTTAAAGTGTAGTCACTGTTGTAATGTGGGAATTATACAGCCAATGAAGTATTTTTGAAGTTTAGTCACTGTAGGAAATGCAGCAGCACATTTTCGCACAGCAAGGTACCACAACCAGCAATTTGTTTTTAATGGAGTTGGTTGAGAGATAAATATTGGCCAGGGCACTGGGGAAAATTCCCCTGCTCTAGATCAAAATAGTGCCATAGGATCTTTTACAGCCACCTGAGAGAATAAATGTTTGTCATCTCATGCTGGAGATAACACCTCGGAGAGTGCAGTACTCCCTTCTGCACAAAAGTGTCAGCCTTAATTTTGCACTCAAGTCTTTGGTTTGCATTTGAACCCAAAACTTTTTGACTCAGAGACAACAGCATTACCAACTGAGTTAAAGCTGACACTAAAAGTATGCTAAGTCTTGAAGAGTACAAAGGATAAGTCATGAATATCACCGTAAAGTAACAGCACCAGACATAAGTGGGCATAAAGAAAAGAGCGTTTGTTAAAGATGCATGAAAACATGCTGGACTCTCATGGAAAAACATAAGCAAAAACATAGCAGCCAGGGCACAAGGGGTGGTAATGCCAGACTTATGCAAATTACATTACATGGGGTAGAATTTCCACAGGGGTGCTCACAATCTCCCACTGTAACATCGGCAGCAAATTGGCAGAAACCCCGGAGAAATTATGTACATGGCTATTATGCCCGTTCACTGGGATTTCCATCAATTTTCTGTTGATATTACAGCAGGAATTTGGGAAAACTCCCGTGGAAAATCCAGGTGACAAGCTATGACATGGGATTGAAAATCTTGCAGGAAGAAATTTCCATGGTCCTAAGTGTCGTGCTTTAATTTCCACTGCTCTTACATTTAAAGCAAAACTCACACATGCTAAACAGACATAAGTATGAACTCCCAGATCTGAAAATATGGATGTATATCAGATAAAAATGGTATATTTGTTTGTGAAGGTTAATTTATAAGGCTTTAGATCTGTAGATATTAGAGGAGAGCGTAGAACTAGTGATCAGTACTATATTAATCAGATATTCCGTGATTTACATAATATGCTGGACGAATGTGTTCATACAGACTAATTGTGCACAAACATGTGAAGGCCATATGGTGATAAAAAGCACCCTAAAAGATAAGAGCGCTAAAGTAATTATAAAGCTGGAAATTGCTCTTGTGCTGCTGAAGGGTAAACTGAGAACTGCCCAGAAAGCTGCTTAGTTCATGTTTTTCCAGTTTCAGTATGTGGACTTTGTCTCTCACAGTGCATCTCTTAGGAAGGTCTAGGCCAATCCTTGAGAGGCAGGTTCTGCCACAAGTGTTGCATGTGAAGCTGCCAAGTGACGCTGTGAGTTGTTGTTTTTGACGTTGGCACCTGTTGCCAAGCTTCTGTTGCAACTGGGTCATTGTGGTAGTGCACACCAGCCCACAGGATGTGTCGCCATTTCCCTCTTTTGCCAACTGGTGACTCCCAGGTGCAATAGTCGACATTTAGGACCTTGATGTCACGCTTGCAGCATCCTTGAAGCGGAGCTGTTGATGCCCCACTGGTTTTCTGGCCCCGGCTACCTCACCATATAGAAGGTCATTGGGTATGTGACTGTTTTCCATCCTGCGGACGTGTCCGATCCACTGAAGCCACCTGTGTTTGATTAGTGCCAACACACTTGGGAGCTCTGCCTTTGAGAGGACTGTCACATTTGTGCTTTTGTCCTGCCAGGATACACCCAATGTTACGACCAAGGTGGGAGTAATGCACTGTTAATTCAGCTCCACTACTCCACAGGTGATAGAATTTCAAATAAAATTTCCCACCGGACAGACCACACGGCATCGACCTAGGTACTAGAAATGATAACGGCAAACCCAGCCCTGTCGACCCTGCAAAGTCCTCCTTACTAACATCTGGGAGCTTGTGCCAAAGTTGGGAGAGCTGTCCCACAGACTAGTCAAGCAACAGCCTGACATAGTCATACTCACTGAATCATACCTTACATACAATGTCCCAGACACTGCCATCACCATCCCCTGGTATGTCCTGTCCCACCGGCAGGACAGACCCACCAGAGGTGGTGGCACAGTGGTATACAGTCAGAGGGAGTTGCCCTGGAAGTCCTCAACATCGACTCCAGACCCTATGAAGTATCATGGCATCAGGTCAAACATGGGCAAGGAAACCTCCTGCTGATTACCACCTACTGCGCACCCCCCCTCCCCCTCAGCTGATGAATCAGTACTCCTTCATGTTAAGCAAACTTGGAGGAAGCACTGAGGGTGTCAAGGGTGCAGAATGTACTCTGGGTGGGGGACAGCAATGTCCATCACCGAGTGGCTTGGTAGCAGCACTACTGACCGTGCTGGCTGAGTCCTAAAGAATATTGCTACTAGACTGGGTCTGCGGCAGCTGGTGAGGGAACCAACAAGAGGGAAAAATATACTTGACCTCGTCCTCACCAATCTGCCTGCCACAGATGCATCTGTCCATGACAGTATTGGTAGGAGTGACCACCGCAAAGTCCTTGTGGAGATGACGTCCCGTCTTCACATTGAGGATACCCTTCATCGTGTTGCGTTGCACAACCACTGTGCTAAATGGGATAGATTTCGAACAGATCTAGCAATGTAAAACGGCATCCATGAGGCGCTGTGGGCCATCAGCAGCAGAATTGTACTCAACAACAATCTGTAACCTCATGGCCTGGCATATCCCCCACTCCATCATTACCATCAAGCCGAGAGACCAACCCTGGTTCAATGAAGAGTGCAGGAGGGCATGCCAGGAGCAGCACCAGGCATACCTCAAAATGAGGTGTCAACCTGGTGAAGCTACAACCCATAACTACTTGCATGCCAAACAGTGTAAGCAGCATGCAATAGAACTAGGCAATCCCATGGAACCATAGAAAAATTACAGCATAGGAGGCCATTCAGCCCATCATGTCTGCACCAGCCAAGAAAAACTCGGCTTCCAATCCCATAACCAAGGATCAGATCTAAGCTCTGCAGTCCTGTCACATCCAGTCGTGAATGGTGGTGGACAATTAAACAACTAACTGGAGGAGGTGGCTGCACAAATATCCCCATCCACAATGATGGGGGAGCCCAGCACATCAGTGCAAAAGATAAGGCTGAAGGATTTGCAACAATCTTCAGCCAGAAGTGCCACGTTGATGATCCATCTCGGCCTCCTCCTGATGTCCCCAGCATCACAGATACCAGTCTCAGCCAATTCGATTCGCTCCGTATGATATCAAGAAACAACTGAAGGTACTGGATATTGCAAAGGCTATGGGCTCTGACAATATTCCGGCAATAGTACTGAAGACCTGTACTCCAGAACTTGCAACGCGCCTTGCCAAGCTGTTCCAGTACAGCTACAACACTGGCATCTACCTGGCAATGTGGAAAAGTGCCCAGGTATATCCTATACGCAAAAAGCAGGACAAGTCCAATCCGGCCAATTACCGACCCATCAGTCTCCTTTCAATCATCAGTAAAATGATGGAAGATGTCGTTGACAGTGCTATCAAGATGCACTTGCTTAGCAATAACCTGCTCAGTGATGCTCAGTTTGGGTTCAGCCAGGACCACTCATCTCCTGACCTCATTACAACCTTGGTTCAAACATGGCCAAAACAGCTGAACTCAATAGGTGATAGTGACTGCCCTTGACATCAAGGCAACATTTGACCAAGTATGGCATCAAGGAGCCCTAGCAAAACTGGAATCAATGGAAATGAAAGATGGTTGTGGTTGTTGGAGGTCAATCATCTCAGCTCCAGGACATCACTGCAGGAGTTCCTCAGGGTAGTGTCCTAGGCCCAACCATCTTCAGCTGCTACATCAATGACCTTCCTTCAATCATCAGGTCAGAAGTGGGGATGTTCGCTGATGATTGCACAATGTTCAGCACCATTCGTGACTCTCAGACACTGAAGCAGTCCATTTAGAAATGCAGCAAGACCTGGACAATATCCAGGATTGGGCTGACAAGTGCCAGGCAATGACCATCTCCAACAAGAGAAAATCTAACTATCTCCCCTTGACATTCAATGGCATTACGATCACCGAATCCCCCACTATCAACATCCTGGGGTGTTACAATTGACCAGAAACTGAACTGGACCAGCCATATAAATACCATGGCTACAAGAGCAGGTCAGAGGCTAGGAATATGCGGCAAGTAACTCACCTCCTGATTCCCAAAGCCTGTCCATCATCTAAAAGGCACAAGTCAGGAGTGTGATGGAATACTCTCCACTTGTCTGGATGGGTGCAGCTCAAACAACACTCAAGAAGCTCGACACCATCCAAGACAAAGCAGCCTGCTTGATTGGCACCCCATCCACCACTTTCAACATTCACTCCCTCCACCACTGACGCATAGTGGCAGCAGTGTGTACTATCTACAAGATGCACTGCAGCAATGCACTAAGGATCTTTCGACAGCACCATCCAAACCCATAACCTCTGCCACCTAGAAGGACAAGGGCAGTAGATGCATGGGAACCCCACCACCTGAAAGTTCCCCTCCAAGCCACACACCATCTTTACTTGGAACTATATCACCATTCCTTCACTTTCGCTGGGTCAAAATCCTGGAACTTCCTTCCTAACAGCAATGTTGGTGTACCTACACCACATGGACTGCATGGTTCAAAAAGGCAGCTCATCACCACCTTCTCAAGGGCAATTAGGGATGGGCAATAAATACTGGCCTGGCCAGTGACGCCCACATCCCAGGAATGAATGAAAAAAACCTACCGCAGAATAGCCAAATTAAACATTTTATTTTTTTCCCCAGAATAAAGCACACCAAATAACAACATTAACTAGAAAAGGTATAATAAGTCTTAACTACTAACGAGATAAATCCATATATATGATAACTCCTTAATTCCTTAATCCCTA
The DNA here is from genome assembly GCF_036365525.1 of Heterodontus francisci. Classification (NCBI taxonomy): domain Eukaryota; kingdom Metazoa; phylum Chordata; class Chondrichthyes; order Heterodontiformes; family Heterodontidae; genus Heterodontus; species Heterodontus francisci. The sequence goes on from NC_090371.1 coordinate 262,741,113, forward strand.
TCCTTGCACACACACATACATTTAGGCAAAAAATGGTTAACCGGGGAAAAAGGCTTTTTGATTTACAGCTGTTTCTTAGGAATAGAAGGAATAATAAAAATAATTGAGTTTATCACGTTCTGATAGATTGTCTTTGGTACGATGAGGTGTCCCAGGGTCAAATAGTCAAATGCCACTCACAGTCTCTCCAGGCGATGTTGATGAACAGTCTGTGATGGATAGGTGTTCACTGCAAATTAACTTCAGCAGGTGTTACCTAAGTCTTCTATCAGGGGTATAGCAACAGGTCGGCTTAGGTCAGCAACAGTCTAGCATTAGAAGAGTTCTTCAGATTTCAGTATTTCTTAGAAAACAGGAGGCAACAGGAATACTGGATGCAGGGTTTCTTCTCAACAGATGTAGGATTCCTTTCCAGAGAGAGGTAACATTTTTCTGGGTCTTCCTCTCTTGCCCCTGGCAGGTCAAGGCAAAGATTTCAAATGCCTGCCTTTTGTCCAACTCACTGGTTTTTTAAAGAGTCCAAAGTGAAAAAAACCTTCCTGAACATGGTCACATGTCCAGACAAAGTGCCTCTTGTCCTTCAAAAAAAAAACTGCTCTGAGGAAGGCCAAACCCTTGTGGTTTCCTTGAAATTGCCTGTTTTCCTGTCCTTGCACAAGTTCAACTTCCTTCCAAAGTACCTATGAAGTTCAACTTTTGTTATGAACTTCCTTTCAGAACATTGCAGGAATTCCAACTATTTGCAGATGTCTTCCATGAAGCAAAAAATCCTTTTCTCAATTTTTAAAACACACAGAATTCTAAGTTCTGAGTGCAAAAACAATGAAACCTTTGTAACACCATAATACACTGCAGACAGCAAAGATGGAAATTATTGAGCTTCTTTTCCTGGTACCTGTAAGTCACCCATGTTTCACAGCCATACAGCAAGGTGCTGAGAACACAGCCTTATAAATCATGAGCTTGGTCCTAAGGGTCAGCTTGGTGTTAACCTATGTGCATTTCACAATTCAGCCAAAGGTGGGAGTTGCTTTCCCTATGCTTGCATCGAGCTCTATATCAAGGGACAGATTGTCTGTCACCATGGACCAAATATAGCAGAATTTGCCGATCACTTCCAGTGGGGCATTATTAAGCATGATCAGGGATAACTGCACTGTTATTCTTCAAATAGCACTATGGGAACTTTTGCATCTACCTGAGAGGGCAGATGGGGCCTCAGTTGAACACCTCATCTGAAAGACAGCACCTCCAAAGGTGCACCACTCCCTCACTACTGCATTGGGGCATCAACATGAACTTTTATGCTCAAGTCTCTGGAATGGGAGTTGAACCCACAACCTTCTAAATCAGAAGCACTAGGGCTACCTACTGAGGCACAGCTGACATGGACAAAGCTCTCTGTTGCTGATGCAGGGCCTGGCTAGATATGAGCTCAGGTTGAAGTAAACACTGCAGCAACAATTGTCTGACCTCGCATCACCACAAGCAAAACAGTGTAACATTCAAATTGACCCCTCTATTTTTAGTGGTTTGTTAGTATTGACGCAGAAAGCATGCTGATTTCAAATATCATAAATTTTAATAATGTCTATTAAAACTGCTGGATCATTGAATTCTAATAGAGTTTGTTGGAAGTCAATAAGAACTGCTTATTGAAGCTTGATAAAGCATGTTGAATTAAGTAAGGAGCAAGCCAAAATATTGGTGAATAATTTAATAGCTGCTCAGTTTTTAAAATATCAATGTTAAGGTATGAAACATTGGTCACTAATATCAGGTAAATAGCTTGCCAGTACTACTGGCAGGGCTAACGAACTGCTGTCTTCCCAATACACTAGACAGTAATGCAGCAGCACCAGCAGGAGTACACTGAAAGGACTACAAATTAGGCCAGCACCCATATATATGCTCTAGGTTTTTGACACGATTCTTGTGCAAACATTTTGTTATTATGAATTCATATGTTCACATTTATAATGGGTTTTGCCTATTACACAATCTGGCCACTTAGTGGCATCCGAGGTGAATTGGTGATTTTCTCTCATAGCTCTGCCATCATCTCGTTCTTTGAAAAGTTGGCACAAAGTTGGAGCAAACTTAAATTGGAGCTTTTAATCTCTAAACTTTATTTCAAGAATGTATCAGACTAGAGAATAACTTGCGGAATGAGGTGAATGACTGGCAAAAACCCAAAGAGAACAAGAACTCCAGGGAAAAGAGCAGCCTATTCTAGGCAAGGAAACAAAAACTCTGGGATTGGGACAATCAGACTAAGACTGCAACTGTGGAGATCATGTCACACCCTTATAGCAAAACTAGCTACTTGGATCACTTCAACATCAATTTGCATTTATATAGCAACACTAATGTAGTAAAACATCTCTAGGCATATTTCAGGAGTATTGTCAAACAAAATTTGTCACCGAGCCACAGAACATAGGACATAAGAACATAGGAACTGGAGAAGTCCATTTAGGCACTCAAATCTGTTCTACCATTCAATGAGATCATGGCTGATCTGCAACGTAACTCCATATACCCGCTTTTGCTCCATATCTCTTAATCCCTTTGGCTAACAGTTCCCTTGATGGTCACCCTCAACCAGCATAGTGCCTAGTCCTAGATGACTTCCCACAAAATCAACACAGGCCATCACTCATTTACATTGGCCTCTGCCTTCCTGTCATCAACAGTGCAACGAAGATGCAATGTAACTTCCGTACAGCAGATTGTGAAAATACAGCGAGACCTTGGACTGCATCATTGTAACTTCTTTTGGGCCTCCTTATCTCGAGAGACAATGGATACGCGCCTGGAGGTGGTCAGTGGTTTGTGAAGCAGCGCCTGGAGTGGCTATAAAGGCCAATTCTGGAGTGACAGGCTCTTCCACAGGGGCTGCAGAGAAATTTGTTTGTCGGGGCTGTTGCACAGTTGGCTCTCCCCTTGCGCCTCTGTCTTTTTTCCTGCCAACTACTAAGTCTCTTCGACTCGCCACAATTTAGCCCTGTCTTTATGGCTGCCCGCCAGCTCTGGCGAATGCTGGCAACTGACTCCCACGACTTGTGATCAATGTCACACGATTTCATGTCGCGTTTGCAGACGTCTTTATAGCGGAGACATGGACGACATATCATTGTAACTATAACTATCTAAAATATACCTGTGCAAGAATTATATTAGCACTTTTGTGGTGCCATTCACAAAGCTGCTCGCACAGCATCCTTCGTGGCTATCGCCCCATCTACGTCCCATGCCTTGATACAGAAAGCGCAGCACTCCTAAAGGAATATGAAACAGCTGGTGACCCTGATATAGCAGGCCACCTCATCAAATCTCTCAATGCTGCACGCCATGCCAGATGGGAGCAAACGACAGCAGGGCTCAATTTCACTCATTCCAGTCAGAAATGTTGGAGCCTGATTCGCCGCCTTGGAGCAGCCCAAGAACCACCCGTACTAAATCACCCATCAGTCACCCCGAACCAAGTTGCCAGTCATTTGCTCCATGTAGGGAGGACACCATTAAAAAAGAAAAAACACATCATCAGTAATGAACTGAAGAAACAATGCCAGCAACATGCAGAACATGGCAGTTCTCATCCCTTCAAGATCATAGAACTGGAGAAAGCATTGAGGGGCCTGAAATGTGGCAAAGCAGCAGTATATAACAACATTGCACCAGAATTCTTGAAACAACTTCACCCCCACCCCACCCACCCCCCGTGCTTGTGCCTGATTGACTCAGTTCGACACAAGAATCATCAGCTCAAACTCACACCTGAAGATGTGGCGTATGGCAAAAATCATTGCCATTCCAAAACTCAGAAAAGATCTCACACTGTCGGCCACTGTGTGCTTTATGATCTTTGAGCATCTTATTCTGCAATGCATATCTCCAGCAGTAGAGACCATCCTTAATGTCGACTGAGCTGATTGCCGTAAGGGGCGCAACACATGTGATCAAGTTCTGACACTCATCACCTACATCGAAAATGGCTTCCAAAAGAACCTGAAGACAGACATAATGCTACTGGACCTCATAGCTGCCTATGATACAGTGTGGCACATTGGTCTATTCTAAAGCTGTCCAGAATGCTTCAAACCTGGATAGGGACAGTTGTTGAAACACTCCTTCGCAACAGACAATTTAGCGTCCACCTTGGATAAGGGAGAAATGCATGGAGAAGACTGGCCAACGGACTACCACAGGGCTCAGTACTAACCCCAACGCTGTTCAACATATATACAAATGACCTGCCAACAACCACGTCTTGCAAGTTCATCTATGCTGATGACATCTGTTGTGCCACCTAAGCTCCATCCTTCTGCACCCTGGACCAGATCCTTAACCAAGACATTACAAAGTTGATGGACTACTGCAGCACATGGCGTCTCACAGTGAATCCCTCTAAAACCATATCCAGTGTATTCCATCTCCACAATGTCAGTGCCAAAAAAGAAATGCATTTCTACTTGGATGGTCAGAGACTAAAGCCTGATACCAACCCAACATACTTGGGAGTGACTCTGGATTGTACTTTGTCCTTCTGGGAGCACCTGAACAAAACAGCAGCAAAGGTCAAAACCAGAAACAACCTGTTAACCAAACTTGCTGGGGTGCTGTTGCCACAACACTCCAGACCTCAGCACTTGCCCTATCATACTCAACAGCAGAGTACTGCGCACCTATCTAGCATAGGTCATCATACACACATCCTGTTGATACTCAATTGTGTGCAACAATGCGCATCATAACTGGAACTCTCTGCTCAACACGCCTACCCTGGCATCATGTCCTCACAAACATCACTCCCCCGCACATCCGCCGATTGACGAAAACCCACAAGCTGGTTGAAACTATCCGTGCTGCACCTCATTTACCACTCCATAATGACATGTTCAATCCACCTACTGTTCGCCTTGCATCTCGGCACCCCATATGGAGCAACCTTCCTGAGCAAGATCTACCAGCCGACTTTCATTGGATCAAGGAATGGGAATCACAGGAAGTCACTACAAGCACCTTGTGACAAACTCCATCTGTCAAAAGGCAGGCTTTGAACTACCACGGTGAGAGTGGTCCTTACTAAACAGTTTCAGGATAAACTAGGGCCCCTGTGCAACCAACCTCCACTGCTAGGGCCTCAGAACAAACCCCTTATGCATTTGTGGAGAGACACAAACGAGGTTGCACATTACAGCGGAGTGTCCCCTCTACAGACTAAGTGGCAGACTAATCACCTTAAACTCAGTAAATGAGGAGGTTATTGCTTGGCTCTGGAGATTTGGGTGTATTCGCTAAATAAATTAAAATTTGGTTAATGAAAATCTATCCATTTCAGTTTTAAAATTAATAATTGATCTTACATCAATTGCCATTTGCAGAAGAGAGTTACAAACTCCTACCATCCTTTGCATGAAGAAGTGTTTCGTAATTTCACTCCTGAAAGGTCTAATTCTTTGGCCATATCCCCTAGTTCTGGACTCCCCAACCAGCAGAAATCGTTTATCCCAATCTACCCTATCTGTTCCCCTTAATATCTTGAAAACTTTGATCAAATAAAATCATAAGCAGATGTTAGAACCAGGAGCCAAAAGCTTGGTCAAAGAGGTAGGTTTTAAGGAGCATCTTAAATCAAGAAATATTGGTCACAAGGCGAAGAAGTTTAGAGAGGGGATTCCAGAGGTTAGAGTCTAGGCAGCTGAAGGCAAGGGCACCAATGGAGGAGTGAAGTAAATCAGGCTTATATAAGAGGCCAAGATCAGAGAAGCATTAAAAATGGTCGCATGAGTAATGACTGGTGGAAGCACCAGAATCAGTCACTGGAAAAGTAAGAGGAGCCAGAGAAAAAATAATCGCACTCAAATTTATTATCTCCTGTGGTGTTTATGAGTTCCTCAGGAGAGTGTCCTAGGCCCAACCATCTTCAGCTGCTTCATCAATGGCTTTCCCTCCATCATAAGGTCAGAAGTGCGGATGTTCGCTAATGATTGCACTATTTTAAGCACCATTCACCACTCCTCAGATCCTGAAGCAGCCCATGTCCATATGCAGCAAGACCTGGACAACATCCAAGCTTGTGTTGATAAGTGGCAAGTAATATTTGCACCACACAAATGCCAGGCAATGACCATTTCCAACAAGAGTGAATCTAACCATCTTCCCTTAACGTTCAATGGCATTACCATTGCTGAATTCCCCACTATCACCATCCTGGGGGTCACCATTGACCAGAAACTGAACTGGAGCAGCCATATAAATGCTGTATCTACAAGAGCAGGTCAGAAGCTGGGAATTCTGTGGCGAGTAACTCACCTCCTGTCTCCCCAATACTTGTCCACCATCTACAAGGCATAAGTCAGGAGTGTGATGGAATGCTCTCCACTTACCTGGATGTGTGGAGCTTCAACAACACTCAAGAAGCTCGACACAGTAAGGGAGACTGGCTGAGGGTATCATGGGATACTTGGCGTAAAATGTAGGCCCCTGAAACTTGAGAAAAGCTTGTTTGTTAGACACAGAAAATCACATGAATAACCTAATTAAGAGGTCGGGGGGGGAGACACAACAAATCAGGTGAATAACCTAATCAAGAAGTTGTCAAGGTGAATAATATGATCAAGGTAGGATGAGATCAGGGAAGAAAGTAGATGGGAGATGATGTAATTAAAGAAACAGCTTGTCAAGTAAATCTCCTGTAACTGTATAAAATGACTGCTCAAACATTATACTAATCGAATCCCTACAAGCATTCATGAGAGTAGGACTTCTCCTTGCATGCTCGGAATAAAGATCGCTCGTTTGAACAAGACATCCGACTCTCAAGATGCTTTCGGGTACCGGGGCAAACCCTCACCCCTTACAACACCATCCAGGACAAAGCAGCCCACTTGATTGGCATCCCATCTACCACCTTTAACATTGACTCCCTCCACCACCAACACACAGTGACAGCAGTGTGTACCATATACAAGATGCACTGCAGCAACTCACTAACTCTCCTTCGACAGCATCTTCCAAATTCATGACCTCTACCCAGAAGGACAAGGGCAACAGATGCATGGGAATACCACCATTTGCAAGTACCCCTCCAAGCCACACACCATCCTGACTTGGAACTATGTCGCTGTCCCTTCACTGTCGCTGGGTCAACATCCTGGAACTCCCTTCCTAACAGCACTATTGGCTTATGTACACCCTAAGGACTGCAGTGATTCCAGAAGACAGCTCACCACCACCTTCTCAAGGGCAATTAGGGATGGGCGATAAATGCAGGACCAGACAGCGATGCCCACATCCCACAAACAAATAAAAAAATACTCTGTCACATTTTTGTCCATTCACTTAACCCATCTATATCCTTTCATGCTACAAATATATATACATATGTATATTTAATTCAACTCGCTTTGTCTCAATTATTCAAGTCCTCTCCATCCTAAGTAAATTATTAAATCACACTAGTTCTGACTGTGGGTTCAAGTCCCACTCCAGGGCTGAAGCTTATGGCGGGACAGAGGCCTTGCCCACTGGCCAAAAAGTTGGAGTCAAGCCTGCCTCTGCCGGGCCTGGAAGCTACATTATGATTTTCCATGGCTCAGGCCCTTAATTGGCCTTGGGCGAGACTTCTGCCCCTTTGATGAAGGAGGTTCTGCATCCAAGAGTTACTGGTCAATCAGCGGGCCGGCAGCTCTTCAGTCCCAATGGAGCCACCGGGAGCGGTGGCCACAGCTAGGACTGCACCCAGTGAGAGGAGCAGCAGTGGAGGAGATCCTGGATTAGAGGTAAGTGTGTCGGATCTCGCGAGGGACAATCGGCTGGGCCCTGGTGAGGTGGGTGTCGGTTGAGAGCAGGGGGATGTGCTCCAGTGGGGTGGCTTGTGCTGTGCTGGTGGCCTTCCGTGGGCACAGGGTGCCTGATTAGAGGGCCCCCCCGAGCCCACAAGGAGGCCGCTAGGTTTTACTAGATGGCCTCCTCAACTGGTGAGGTGCCCATCCACTGCTGGTAAAACACCAACGGGGGCATGAAAAGGCCCTTAAGTGGCAATCAATTGGCCACTTAAGGGCCTTAATCGGCTTGGGTCAGGGGATACATTTGTTACCTACCCCACTGCTGGTATAATTGCACCAGGGTGGGAAGGCGATGGGAATGGCACACCTCACCTCCCACTCAATTTTATGCCCCACCCCCAACCGCCAGCCCGCTCCCACAGGGGCCATAAAATTCCAGCTCAGGACTTTAGCACAAGAATCTAGGTTGACACTCCAATGCAGTACTGAGAGAGTGCCCCACTGTTGGAGGTGCTGTCTTTTGGATGAGATGTTAAAGCGAGGCCCACCTTCCCTCTCAAGTATGCAGAAAAGATCCTATGACACTATTTCAAAGAAAAGCAGGGGAGTTATCCATGGTGTCATGGCCAATATTTATCCCTCAATCAACATCACAAAGACAGATTATTTGATCATTATCACATTGCTGTTTATGGAAACTTGTTGTGCATAAATTGGCTGTGGCATTTCTTCTATTATAACAGTGACTACACTTCAGTCACAATTCATTGACTGTAAATGCTTTGAGATGTTCTGAGGTTGGGAAAGGTGCTATATAAATGCAAGTCTATGGATCAAATGTGGGTAAATGGAGCTGAGGTACAAATCAGTCATGATCTAATTAAATGGCAGAACAGGTTCAAGAGGCTGACTGGCTTACTCCAGTTCCTATGTTCCTACACTATATGTTTAATAATTCTGCTTTGTTAATTCAAACATCTGCAATATCTTAACAGTCTAACACACTACTGCACAGAGACTATAACTTTTGTAATTACTTGCGATGACACTGTTCCATTCATACTTATCCCATCACACTATCCTTGTCACAACTTCCCCATCACACTTTGCAGATAACACTCCAATTTAGCCTATTCTCATTTGTGTAACATATAAAATTCATTGCTGCTGCAGCTATTCAACCCTGCACTCAAGCCTATCTAGTTGCCAGTGCGTTTTTTTTTTCTCTTTACTTAAACAAGATAGGCTAGATGCTCAGCCAGATTCAAAAATCAATATCCCCCAGTTTAAGAAATAAAATTTGCTGTTTTATTCTTCTGCCTTTTCCCCCCAGTCCATGTAAACTAAATAAAATACATTGGCTGCTGCTCACATTGCCATTTTTACTACGCTTTAACATTTTTTTCTGCACTATTTCTGTTGTCCATTTTCTCCATGGCTGTTGCACCACTTTCTTTAAGGGTTGTTGCCCCAACCTTTCATATCAAACCCCGTTATCTGGTGTCTCCCTCTTTCTAACTTCTGTGTGCAATGCTGCAGGAGATTGACTAGTTACATATTAAAAATCCTCCATCTATACGCACTTCCTGTCAACCTTTTCCTATTATAAATTCCTCTGGTCTTACCCTATTTGAAATGGTTTTGAATCAATGTCAGATATAGATTTACATTAATGTTCAACGTTCGAATTTTTATCCTCCTGAGATTTTAAGTGATTATGAAAACAGCTTCTCTGAACTTCGTATTTATTAAAGAAATGCTAGTATGCATACAGAAAAATGGCTCAGGATTAAGGATCATTTACTTTCCTAATGAATAAATTGCTGACTCCCATGTAGTGGCTGGAAATCCTGCTATTTTTATTTATATGACAGCCCCTACTTGAGATTAACCTTGATAAGATTAAACTTCATTTTCCTCTGCTAAAAAGGAAATTTGTTTTATTAAGATTGTACTGTGGCTTGCAATTGTTTCACAGGGTATTTGGGCTCTTCACTTGCCAATGATAAACCATTGTATGAAGAAATGAAAAATTGCATGAAAATCCTGCAAAAGTAGCATTATTGTAGAAGAGCTCTTGCATCAAATCAAGATGCGCAGCCTGAACTCGTCTGATTTATTGAACTCATGCAGCATGATAATCTAGCACAAGCATCTTGTGGAAGATGAGAAATCACAGACTGCCATGCTGAAAGAGGAGGAAAACAAACTCCCCCAGGCTCAGGGGATTAAGGCATGCACTAAGAAAGAAACGGAAGTGAATCACATTGAGTGGATTTCGCTCCAATGGCCACTGGCTAGTTCTTTCTAACATACATTTTCAATTACTCAATTCACAAAGGAGCTAGGAAAAAGCCTCTTTTTAAAAAAAAAACCTCAGTTCTAAATTCTTTGAACTGTATTCAGAAATGAATGTATTCACAATCTGAGATCCATAGGTGAAAAACCCCGAGGACCATCACTTTAGAATTTTGTCCCTTACCACTGCAATGCCTGGGGCAGGTTTTGAGTTAAAAGAGAGGCTTCCAAATAAAACCAGCAGATGTTCTGCCACTTAGCATGATTGCCATTTGAAGAAATAAAAGGAGCACTTCCGATGAAACAAATTTGACAGAATTATTAAATGGACTGGTGATGTGCTCTTGGTTTTGCCTGGAAGTAAGAGGTCACGCTCCATTCGAACAATGCATTAGATACACTGCCAAAATGGGAATGCACTGCAGCACAGCATCTGTTTTAGGGAATCTTCTTACCAATTCAGATGGCATTTAAAGTGATCCACATCAAAGTAGAGAAAGAAGCAATCAACAAGTTGGCCAATTTGCTCATGTTCACTCCTATTCCCATTAATGGAAGCAATGCCCAACTAACCCAATCTTGTACAAGTTACTACACTAGAATAAAGTCTTGATCAGAAACAGTGATGCCTCAGAATTTTTGAGGCAATCAGAAAATAAAATCACAATGAACAAATCCACATCCTTAATCAAAATTATTCATGTTTAATACAATTCTAATTCCAGCATAGATATTTGCATGGAATAGATCAATCCTCATTTACTCTTAGATATAATTCTTGATTCAAGCATAAGTCAAAGGAATACTCCAGGGTAAGGTCCTACAATAACCTTTTCTTGACAATTTGTTCCCTTCAGCTCTGGTTGTTGGCCTTGTGATTGGCAGACCAAATAGCTGCAGGCAGAACTCAGTGAAAATTGTTAGTTGCCGGTCTACATACATAATTTGAAACAACCACTTTTCCTGTAGTTCACTGGCTTGCCATATTCCAATTAAGAAGGCTAATGATGCCAACTGGGCCATTTACATTATTGCATAATTCATACACGATATGAAAATCATATTATCATATCTCCTGCAGCCGAAGATGGAAGAAGCAGAGGTTGCTTAATAGTTCTACTGACAGAGTGTTGAAGGCCCACCCAGGGGGGGCAGTTTGGCTGCCTGCACTACAACACACATATGGTTTTACCTGCAATTGCATTGATTTGCTCATTCTCAGCCAAGCTGCTCAATGGATTATTTTGTGGCTACATGAGTAGGACCAGTACCCCATGTCTCTGGCAAGGGCTTCAAGTGATATTGATAAAATTTACAATGAAATCCACAGTCCAGGCTGGAAAATGCATATTGCAATTCAATGACTGGGGTGGAGGAGTTGATATTTAACAGCAGATGAAAATAAAAGAAAAAAAATGTAAGGGCGAGCCTCCTATTGTTTTTCTGTGTTTCCATGCAAGTGAAATCGCCCACACAACTGCCAGATTTGACTATCTATTAATTATATAATTATTTCCCTGTGAGTTTGTTACTGCCTCTATCCTTCAACGAAGAACCTCTACAGAAGAGAGGCAATCTATATCAAGATGCTTATGTCTGCACACATTCCTGTCAACCTTTCCCATTATAAATTCCAATGGCCACATTTATAATGAAAACTATCTATCGAATTATTATGCTGTAAATAGATGCTCTCACCAGTGTAGGAATGAAATGCCACTATCGGAGGAAGGATGTAACAACAGGTAACAACGGCAGTCATCCTTTTAAATTGTGGACTTAGAATCTCTGCGATTGGACAGCACTTACTGAACAATCCTGAGAGTGCTAAGAAGTACATTAACAACCAAATTAAGATTATCAGTCGGGCTCACAATGTGGCTCACTTACGCTTGCCAGGAGCTACATATATTCATACATAGGGGCTGGTCCTCTGCAGGCAAAAGGAACATGACCAAGGGTTGCACCTTTTTTGAATTAAACAAAGCGTGCGGGACAATATTTCTTGCTGCATTCTTCATGGCATTCAGAGTTGATTTGCCAACTAAGCAGCAGCATTTTCTCATGCAGTATAAATTGTTTCTCCCTTTGAAATTTGGCATTCTTGTATCTGTCCTGATGAGTGCAAGACGAAAAGCTTCAACAGCATCTCTCTTTTTTCAGCAATATTCAATCTCACACTGGAAATATAAGCATAAGGACAGAAAATTTGATCTACCTTGACCCTACTACTGCCTTGGTGTTGTAAGACTGCTTGTTCAACATTTGGATGAGTCACAATTTCCGTTAGTTAAACATTGGCAGAACTGAAGCCATCATATAAACTCTGTGGGCTCAATTTTCAGGGCCCTTTGAGGATGGACTCGGAGGTGGGGGTGGGAATGGGGGTTATTTGGTGACAGAATATTGTGATGGAAGACATTGGACAGGAAGTCCACGTCGTCACATCAGATTTTTTTTTTGTTTTTAAGAGATATAGCACTGAAACAGGCCCTTCGGCCCACCGAGTCTGTGCTGACCAACAACCACCCATTGATACCAACCCTGCAGTAATCCCATATTCCCTATCACCTACCTACACTAGGGGCAATTTACAATGGCCAATTTACCTATCAACCTACAAGTCTTTGGCTGTGGGAGGAAACCGGAGCACCCGACGAAAACCCACGCGGTCACAGGGAGAACTTGCAAACTCCGCACAGTCAGTACCCAGAATCGAACCCGAGTCCCTGGAGCTGTGAGGCTGCATTGCTAACCACTGCGCCACTGTGCCGCCCTGGATTTTCCAAGGGTCTTATGGCATAGCAGGAGGACAGCACGATTCAACATTACAAAAAGGTAATTAAGGCAATTAAATCACCAATTGAAAGCTATTTTATGGGGCTTTTCAAATTTTCCAGAAAGTGCATAGGAATCACAGATTAAAGCGACAAGTAAGAAGGAGGTGAATGCTGGCTTCACTCAGTAGCCGAATGAGCCAGCGTGTTTTGGAAGGGAGGGTAGACCAGCGCTGGCATCGGATACCACTGTCAGAAGATGAGGTGCCAACACTGTGAGGGCATGCTGCTAGAGTGCCATCTGAGAAATGGCACTTGTGTGCATTAAATGGGGAGGAAGAGGTAGTGGGTTGGGGTATCTGGAGGAGACATCTGGGTAAGTGGCTCTGAAACTGAGAGTCCCTAACTACCATGGGCATCATGCACTCAGGAGGCGGAACCTCTAATGAGGAGGAACAGCAGAGAGGGAGAGAGCTCCGGCCACAGGCAGTGGCAGAGCAGCAACCTCAGAGCCAACAGGAGTGCCAGCCGGTAGGCATACAGGAGAAGGGTGCAGAAGGGTAAGTGAGCAGCCTCTTGCATGCAGAAGGTACCCTGCTTTGAGGGTTGAGCATCTGAGGCCCAGGTACCTTCAAATGTCCAAGCGGCAGCATCACCAATGACAAATCCTCTCCAGGGAGGCCATCACAATCTGTGTGCCATGATGGCAGATGAGCTGAGTCCCAATGGTGGTGGTGGCCACCCAATGCCAGTGACGGTGAAGGTCACCATGCTGCTAAACTTTTATACCTCCGGTTCTTTTCAGGGACCTATTGGAGACATGTGGGATCTCCCAATCTGCACACTTCGATTTGTAAAGGTGGTGATGGATGCTTGCTTCAAGGAGGCCAGACAATGCACCCATTTCCTCACTGATCCAAACAGTCAAACTGAGAGATCCATCAGGTTCAGGACCATCGCTGAATTTCCCCAGATGCAGGGTGTCATCGACTGCATGCATGTAGCCGTCAAGGCTCCTACAGGCCAGCCTGCAGGCTTCATCAACAGGCGGGCATTCCACTCACTCAATGTACAATTGGTCTGTGAGCACTGCAAATGGATCCTGCAGGTATGTGTATGGTTCCTGGGAAGCAGCCACGACGCCTAAATACTAAAGTGATTCCAGGTGCCCAAGATTTTCACTCCCCCACATGCCTTCAAAGATGGATTCTGGGAGATCTACCCACTAAAAAGATGGCTATTTAATCCTGTGAGGGGCACAATCATGGATGCAAAGGAGAGGTACAACACCTGCCATGGGGCAACCCGAGCGACTATCGAGCAGGCCATTAGACTCCTGAATATGCGATTTAGCTGTCTGGAATGATCCAGTGGTGCCCTTCAATATGCCCCAGCAAGGGTCTTGCACATCATGGTGGTCTTCTGTGCTCTGCAGAACCCAGTGCTGCAGAGGGGGGAGGTATTGAACAGTGAGGATATCGTGGATCATGATGCGTCCTCAGATGTTGAGGATGTGGAGGAGGCTGCTGACCAAGAGATGCATCATAAAGGATCCCAGGGACCACAGGAATTGCACCATGAAATAGGTTCATGAGAGGCTCGTGACATGGTATTAAGGAATGTTTCAAATGACTCTTGCAACCTGATCCTTCCATTCCAATAAAGCTTTATCTTTCTGCTGCGCTGTTACCGTTTCTTTCATTTAACATCCCATTGCCTTGTGCCCAGTGACACCTCGATCACCGGCATGGGGAAAGCAAGGGCCACTTGGGGCATGGTCCCTCCCAACCATCTGTTAGGACAAGCCAGGGTAGTCCTGAAGTCCCAGAGGGTCACAAGTAATGGAAGGAGATGTCAGCAGAAAGCAGTACACCTATATTGCACATGAAACAGACGGAATCAGTAAAGCTTTGACAATGTTTTCACCTGTGAACCCCAAGTGCAGCTGGATGTTCTTAAATTTCTTACACTGCTCCTACATGGTGCTCCCCCTGTGCTGTCAGCTGAGGTGAAAGCAGGCTATTTATCTTGCTGCCCCCTGGCTTGGGATGACCTGGATGGATGTCCTCTGGCTGCCTGAGGGCTGGAGGGCCCCAGCATGCTGAGGGGCTCCTCCACAGATGCAGGAGCCTCCTCTGTCATTGCGGCTCACTGGCAGAGGGGCTGAGAAGACATTGTCCACAGTATGAGCACCCTGAGAGGATCTCCCAGATGCAGAATGCAGCCATTCCTCCTCCCTCACAAGACATACCTTACCTCCCTACTGACTTGAATAGTGTGAAGACCTGGCGGTGAAGCTAGGCACCTCAACTGCCTCTTGCCCAGCCATTGATGTACAAGGCCTTGGCCTTGGCGATGGTGCGCAGGTCTGCGCACATCTCTGAAATCCACCGAGTGGCCTGCTGGATCTGGATCTCCATGAGGGTCACCAATCTCATAGAGACAAAGAGTTATTTATGGCGCAGAAGGAGGCCATTTGGCCCATTGACTCCATGCCTGCTCTCTATGGATCTATTCAGTCAGTCCCACTCCCATGCTCGATTCCCGTAGCCCCGCTTATCTAGTTCCTTCAAGTGGCCATCCAATTTCCTTTTAAAGTCATTGATTGTCTCTGGTTCCATCACCCTCGTGGGAAGAAAGTGCCAGGTCATAACCTGGTGAAGCTACAACAGAGAACTACAAGCAATCTAAACAATGGAAGCAGCATGCCATAGACAGAGTTAAGCGATTCCCACAGCCAACAGATCAGATCAAAACTCTGTTCCCTATCCCGAATTGCCCTTGACACTGGATGGATGAAGCTGAGTGCACAGACAGGAGCGAAATGGCAACACTCATGGCCTGGATGGACTCCTCCACAGTCTGAACCAGGGTGTGCACATCTTCTGGAATCTCGAGCAGATCTTCATGCACCTTATGCTGTCCCTCCAGCTTTTGCTGCCTTACTGTTGACTCCAAAGGCACATCATCAGCCTGGAGCTCAGCATTGCCAGGCCCTCCCGCACTGCTGGACCTGCTGAGTGGTTCCAGCATTTCTTGTTTTTATTTCAGATTTCCAGCATCCGCAGTATTTTGCTTTTATCTACAGATGACCCCACGGCTGCTGACCTCAACTGTGATTTCTGTCCAGGTCAGGCAGACCAGTCTCCTCATGCCATCCCCGGAGAAAAGGACATCCTGCCTTTCCCAAGCAGCCTGGAGGGGAGTCTGCAGGGAGGCATCACTGAACCGTGGGGCCACCCGGGATCTTGCTTCTACCATGCCTTCAGATGCCATCTTCCTCAGCCCTTTAGTGGGGTTGATATTGATGGGAGCAGGGCTCTTCAAGACAGTAAAGTCATTGTCTCTGGTTCCATCACCCTCGTGGGAAGAAAATACAGGGTTCCCCTTGTCCTCACTTTTCACCCCATCAGCCTCCATATCCAAAGGATCATCCTCCGCCATTTCCGTCACCTCCAGCGTGATGCCACTACCAGTCGCATCTTCCCCTCCCTTCCCCTGTCAGCATTCCGAAGGGATCGTTCCCTCCGCGACACCCTGGTCCACTCCTCCATTACCCCCACCACCTCGTCCCCGTCCCATGGCACCTTCCCCTGCAATCGCAGGAGGTGTAATACCTGCCCATTTACCTCCTCTCTCCTCACTATCCCAGGCCCCAAACACTCCTTTCAGGTGAAGCAGCGATTTACTTGTACTTCTTTCAATGTAGTATACTGTATTCGCTGCTCACAGTGTGGTCTCCTCTATATTGGGGAGACCAAGCGCAGACTGGGTGACTGCTTTGCGGAACATCTCCGCTCAGTCCGCAAGCAGGACCCTGAGCTTCCGGTTGCTTGCCATTTCAACACTCCCCCCTGCTCTCATGCTCACATCTCTGTCCTGGGATTGCTGCAGTGTTCCAGTGAACATCAACGCAAGCTCGAGGAACAGCATCTCATCTATCGATTAGGCACACTACAGCCTGCCGGACTGAACATTGAGTTCAATAATTTCAGAGCATGACAGCCCCCCATTTTACTTTCATTTTTAGTTATTTTTTCTTTCTTTTTTTTACATTCTTTTTTACATTTTTTACAATCTTTTTTTTTGCATTTATTTCATTTCATCTTAGTTTGTTCGGTTTGCTTACCCACTGTTTTTTTTCAGGTTTGCACTTGCTGCTGTTCAATATTCAGTGTATTAACACCTAATCTGTACTAATGCTTTGTCTTTCAACACACCATTAACATATTGTTTGCCTTTGCTCCGTGACCTTTTGGTCAGCTATGTGGCCTGGTCCAATCTCGACCTCCTTTGTTATCTCTTGCCCCACCCCCACCTCACCTACTTATAACCTGTGACTTTTCTAATATTTGTCAGTTCTGAAGAAGGGTCACTGACCCAAAACGTTAACTCTGCTTCTCTTTTCACAGATGCTGCCAGACCTGCTGAGTGGTTCCAGCATTTCTTGTTTTTATTTCAGTAAAGTCATTTGATGGCAGCAGGGATAGTCAAGGCAGCAGGTGCATTCAAAGAGTGCTGGCATGCTGCCCGCCTCTCTTCCCTGACTGGTTGGCCCCTCCCACCTGCTGGCATTTAATTGGCCAGCCAGCTCAAAATTGCTTCCTCCCGTCGCTCACCTCGCAGGCAACAGCAACACCCACTTCGGGTCCCAATGGCAGGACCCACAAAATCCATCTCCATATTTTGCCAACTGATTCTACCTCCCTGTCTCAGTCTGAACCAGATTTTCTCACAACCTCAGAGTTCCAGAGCTCAGCTTTGTTACGACCAAGTGAGAAAGTTGTCTAGGCGTCTTTTCTCTCTTTTACCTGGTCTTACTGTAACAAGGTTTAATTTTAAACACATTGTTTTGAGCTGCCCTTTGTGAATCCTTGTTCACAGCTTTCCGATTATAAGACAAAGAAACCAATTCACATAGATTTTCTGAGGTTTAAAGAAGAAAGATAAAATGTTATTAAAACTTAAACTTAAACTCTAATACGGTTAATGCCTATGGATATATGACGCGCCCATGCTAGCATGCACACGTGATACACACATACAAATAGGGACAGAAAAGAGGAGAGGAAAATATAGTAGAGAGGTGTTTGAGGCAATATCAGAAGAGTTTCTTGTTTACTGTGCTTCGAGCTCACTTGATTGTAGGTGGTCTTGCTGTTCGTCGGGGCCCAGTGTTCTTCTTAAACCTTGTTCAAGTAGGAGACTTCCTCTCTTTGAGGTTCACGAGTCTTCACAAGATTCAGTTCTGCGGGAAAGAGATGGAGGCAGGCAGAACTGGAGAGGAGGTCCTGTTCCAACCGGGAGCACATGGCTTTCTGAGTTCAAATCCTCTGTTGGAAGTTCAAATTCAAAACATCCAACAGTCAGTCAGTCATGTCTGACTACTTCTTCTGTGTATTGGGGAAGCAACGACTGGATCCCCATTGTTCCAAAACTGTCTGTTACTACTCAAATGTCTCTCCAGTCAGGGGCTTGCAATTTTAAGTTTTAATGATCATGTGGCGAAATAATGGGTGCCTCAGTCTTGGCAGGTGAAGGGTTTGCGTGACAACTTCTAATCTCATATTCATATCATCACAAGCTAACTCATGTGCTGCCTTGGCTCCACCTCTACCTCAGCTTAGCATTACTGAAGCCCTCATTCATGTCTTTGTCATCTCAACTACTCAAAGCTCAACTATTCAAATCATTTCATGGTCCTCCCATCCACTACTCTCTATTACCTGCATTATATCCTATGCTACCTATGTCCTATCTTACAACAAGTTCCTCTCACCCATCATCTTTGTCCTTGCTGGCTTTCATTGGCTTCTGGTTCCCTAATGGTTCCAATTTAAAATCCTCATCCTTCAAGTTAAATGCCTTAATGAGCTTGCCCCTCCTTACCAAAAACATTTTAACTTCTCCAGCTATAAATGCTCCACAAATATCCCCATTCTCAACAATGGAGGAGTCCAGCACATCAGTGCAAAAGATAAGGCTGAAGCATTTGCATCTATCTTTAGCCAGAAGTGCCAAGTGGATGATCCATCTCTGCCTCCTCCTGAGGTCCCCAGCATCACAAATGCCAGTCTTCAGCCAACTTGATTCACTCCACGCTGAAGGCACCGGATACTGCAAAGGCTATGGGCCCTGACAACATTCCGGCAATAGTACTGAAGACTTTTCCTCCAGAACTAGCCATACCCCTAGCCAAGCTGTTCCAGTACAACTATGACACTGGCATGTACTGGCAAGGTGGAAAATTGCCCAGGTATGTCCTGTGCACAAAAAGCAGGATAAATCCAACCCGATCAACTACCACCAAATCAGTCTGTTGTCGATCATCAACAAAGTGATGGAAGGGGTCATCGACACTGCTATCAAGCAGCACCTGCTCAGCAATAACCTGACGCTCACTTTGGGTTCCGCCAGCGCCACTCAGCTCCAGACCTCATTACAGCTTTGTTCCAAACACGGACAACAGAGCTGAACTCAAGATATGAGGTGAGAGTGATTGCCCTTGACATCAAGGCAGCATTTGACCAAGTATGGCATCAAGGAGCCCTAGGAAAACAGGAATCAATGGGAATCAGGGGGAAAATTCTCCGCTGGTTGGAGTTATACCAGCATAAAGAAAGATGGTTGTTGTTGTTGTAGGTCAATCATCTCAGTCCCAGGACATCACTGCAGGAGTTCCTCAGAGTAGTGTCTTAGGCACAACCATCTTCAGCTGCTTCATCAATGACTTTCCCTCCATCATGAGGTCAGAAATGGGGATGTTCGCTGATGGTTGCACATTGTTTAGCACCATTCGCAACTCCTCAGCTACTGAAGCAGTCCATGTCCATATGCAGCAAGACCTGGACAACATCCAGGCTTGGGCTGATAAGTGGCAAGTAACATTTGCGCCGCACAAGTGTCAGGCAATGACCATTTCAAACAAGATAGAATCTAACCATCTCCCCTTGATGTTCAAAGGCATTATCATCACTGAATCCCCCACTATCAATATCCTGGGGGTTACTATTGACCAGAAACTGAACTGGACTGGCCAAATAAATGCTGTGGCTACAAGAGCAGGTCAGAGGCTGGGAATTCTGTGGCGACTGATTCACCTCCTGTCTCCCCAAAGTTGTCCACCTTCTCAAGGGCAAGTAGGGACGACAATAAATTCTGGCCTAGCCAGCGATGCCCACATCACACAAACGAATTAAAAAAAAGCTATGCAAACTCCCTGATCCTACATCTCCCTGACTCCCACATCTTGTGCATCCCTCCCTCCCTCACCTCATCATTGGCAGCTACCTCGGCCCCATACTCTGGAATTTCCTCTCTAAGCTCCACCGCCTCTGCCTGTCTCCACTTTTTCTCTCCTCTTTTAACACGCTTACTAAAAAACACTTTTTTTAACGAAGATTTTCGTCACCACACCTTAGCTGGCACAGGCATGATGGGCTGAAAGGCCTCCTTCTGCACTGCATCATTCTATGACCTGTTTCTTTGGGTCAATATCCATATTTTTCTGATTATGCCTCTGTAAAGCAACTTTGGATATGTTTCTGTGTTTAAAGTGCTATATAAATGCTAGTTTTTGCCGCAATTGATTAATCATATTAAATTTGGTATATGAGGCATGGTTTTAATCAAAAGTTTTTATAGAACATTTGCGCTTATGAGCAAAAGCATTGCCTGAGGTATCGGTTATCTCTGTAAGTGGCACCATGATAGGGGTTTTCAATTGTAATGATGTCCCACCTTCCCTGCGACAGATTCAGCCAGCCTGGTGACGTACACGCTAAGTGCTCTGTTGTAGTGAGATAATATATTTCAGTTTTTTAGTAATACATTTGATACTATTTTTACAATGCTTCTAAAATAGTTTTCACCCTTCTAGGCCTCCTAGTCCTGTCTTTTGTTACCCATCCTGCTCTTTCCTTGCCTCAGACAACCACCCAGAATATGTAGCAATTAACTATTAACATTAATAATTAAGTTAATTTTCATTAACCTTTTGGTCATATTGGTCCATCTGCCTGTGGCTCCAACTCCTCAACTTCTTTCATTGAAACATAATTTGGTCCATCTCTGAATCATCCCACATGGTCTCCACAGCCACAAGAGGGATCAGCATACTCTCACACACCAGCTTAAAACAAGAATAAACACTCATTCTGTCCTTCGTCAGTTCCTGCTCCCACTGCGCAACATTACCAAGAAGATCCTCATTGTCAATGGCAGTCTGGACTAGAAGATTGTGGCCTTTCTCACAAACTAGATCGATCACTGTCAGCCAGCTGACTAAATTGGGGAACAAAATAGCAGAGAATCAATCTCCCTCATCCTTTCCTCCCTCAAACCTCCTCTTGTCTTCTCCTCACTTACTCTCTTTCCCCATCTACTGGCATCATAGGACCCAGATTTGCAAGAGGAGACTAAGCCACTTATTTAAAGGCCACCAAAGAATGATGGATACCTGAACTTTGGCAGGAAAATGGCAGTAAATTGTGCAGACCTATTTTCAGTTGGCTACAGTTACATTCCTGAGTGACAATGGTGATGAAAATCACATCCAGTACTCTCAACTGTGGTCTTACTATTTTATATAGATTCACCATTACATCTCTAACTTTTATATCCCATACTATTTGCCATAAAACTCAGCCTTATCCACATGAACTGCTGCTTTTCAGCTTGTGAAACTGAACTCCCAAGCGCCTCCATTCTTTCAAATATATGAACATACAAACTAGGAGCAGGACTAGGCAATTTGGCCCCTCAAGCCTGCTCCGCCATTCTATCAGATCATGGTTGATCTGTTTGTGGACACAGTTCCACTTTCCTGCCTACCTGATAACCTTTGATTTCCTTGTTTCTCAAGAATCTGTCTACCTCTGCCTTAAAAACATTCAATGACCCTGCCTCCACCGCTCTCCGGGTAAGAGAGACTCACAGACTCATGATCCTCTGAGACATAAAAATTCTCCTCATCTCTATCTTAAATGGGAGATCCCTTATTTTTAAACTATACTCCCTAGTTTTAGTCTCTCCTACACGGAGAAACATCCTTTCAACATCCACCCTGCCAATTCCCCTCAGGAGCTTATATATTTCAATAAGATCACCTCTCAGGTGCGGCACAGTGGTGCAGTGGTTAGCACCGCAGCCTCACAGCTCCAGCGACCCGGGTTCTATTCTGGGTACTGCCTGTGTGGAGTTTGCAAGGTCTGCGTGGGTTTCCTCTGGGTGCTCCGGTTTCCTCCCACAGCCAAAAAGACTTGCAGGTTGATAGGTAAATTGGCCATTATAAATTGCCCCTAGTATAGGTAGGTGGTAGGGGAATATAGGGACAGGTGAGGATGTGGTAGGAATATGGGATTAGTGTAGGATTAGTATAAATGGGTGGTTAATGGTCGGCACAGACTCGGCGGGCCGAAGGGCCTGTTTCAGTGCTGTATCTCTAAATCAAAAATCAAAATCATCCTTCTAAACTCTAATGAATACAGACCCGATCTGTCCACCCTTTCCTCATAAAATAACCTTCTCATCCAGGAGTCAGTCAAGTGAACCTTCTCTGAACTTCTTGCAATGCAATTATATCCTTCCTTCAGTAAGGAGGCCAAAACTGTACACAATACTCTAGATGTGGTCTCACCAATGCCCTATACAACTACAGCAAAATATTTCTACTTTTATATTCCATTCCCCTTGCAATAAATGATAACATTGCATTTGCCTTCTTAATCACTTGCTGTATCTGCATACTAACTTTCTGTATTTCGTGTACTAGGGCACCCAGATCCCTCTGTATCTCAGAGTTCTGCAATCTCTCTCTATTTAAATAATATGTTGCTTTTCTATTTTTCTGGTCAAAGTCGACAAGTTCACACTTTCCCACATTATACTCCATCTGCCATATCTTTGCCCACGCACTTAACCTATCTATATCCTTTTGCAAACTCATATGTTCACAACTTACTCTCCTACCTATCTCTGTTTCATCAGCAAATTTAGCAACCATATATCCTGTCCCTTCATCCAAGTCATTGATATAGATTTTAAATAGTTGAGGTCCCAGCACTGATCTCTGTGGCACTCCACTAGTTACAGCTTCCATTGCAAACTCTGCAACAATAATGGACCAGAAGGGCCTTCGATTTTTCATCCTACTATTTCCTTTAACTAGCCATGAACAAAAGTACAGTGGATTCATTGCAAATGGAATGCCTTCTAGGTCAAAAATAATCTGGGCCACCTGTTCTTCTGTATCGCTCTCCCTCCCCACTTCCAGCTTACTTTACTTGAGGACAGGGTAGCCTGATATCGGTAGGCCTCAATCCAGTCTGTTACACTGAGATTCCCATTTGGCACCCTGCAGCATGCCTGCCCAATGTAAGTGAGACAGGGACCTCACCCATCACCTCGCTTCCAGTGGGTGACCTGCCCATGGATTTTAGATTGGAACGTAAATGTGTGGTCGCCCAAAAGTCAAAATCAACCTGCTACAGTTCTACAGTGCATGCCCCACTCTTAGTCAAGGCCTCAGAGTTCACCTGCCACCTATTCTATATGATTTAGGTTGGTGAGCGGAGAGGGGGAGCTGAAGAAGCTAAATTAGAGACCTGGAGTAGGCAATCGAAATCAATGCAGGCATAGAACAGATGAGCAAAGATGTCTCTCAGATTCTTCTTCATCCTTCTGAGATC
Source organism: Heterodontus francisci (assembly GCF_036365525.1). Classification (NCBI taxonomy): domain Eukaryota; kingdom Metazoa; phylum Chordata; class Chondrichthyes; order Heterodontiformes; family Heterodontidae; genus Heterodontus; species Heterodontus francisci. Next base: position 262,764,669 of record NC_090371.1, read on the forward strand.
CCTGAACTCATAACATACTATGATAAAAATTGAAACTATCCGTCTTGACCTCTTTACTCCTACCTGTCTGCTATATTTCCACCATGAAAAGATGTTGCACTAGCCTTGACATCATCCAACTGTGGTTCTGTATGAGGACTGGTAACTATAATTGAGAGAAAAGTCCTGGAAGTCTGAACTAAAAATAGCAAATACTGCATGTTCACAGACAAAAGAGAAAAACAAAGCTCAATGCTTAAGGTATCGTTTTATCAGTGTTGGACTCTGTTTCTCTTCATAAAATGCAGGTGGGCTTGCTGTGCATTGGCAGCAGTTTTTTGTTTTTATTTCCACTTATGTGATTATTTACTCACATTCAATTTCCTCTACATTTAATTCTCAGCATGCCATGCAGATGGGACGTGTTTGATTAAAAGCCAAAATATCTGGTAGTGCAAGAATATATTGCTGCAGCTATAGGCCGGGATTTTACAGGCACCCCCCCCCCCACCACCACTGAGGTGGGATTGGAGGTAGTGGGGCAGAGTATTGCGACGGGTGGCGGGGTGGGGAGGGGGGTGGCGGCATCAGGGCAGAGAGCCCATCGCCTCCCCGTCGCCCCCCCGTGATCTTCCTGGGGAGACGATGGCCTCCCCACCCAGAGGCCACTGAGGCCCTTAAGTGGCCTATTAATGACCAATTAAGGGCCTCCCGACAGCCACTGGGATCTTACCAGTGAGGTGGGGCCTCCGTCACGCAGGGACAATGCCTTGTAAAATGAGACACCATCCCTCTGGGCTTTGGGAGGGGTCTCTCCTCCATGGGCAATTTGTGGCCCACAGAGGACCCCCACCAGGAACGACCTTACCTTTTGAGACCACCCATCCCCCGGACTGAACGACCACCCTCAACCTCCCCTCACCGGGGCCTTCTGTACTGTCCCCAGCAACCCCGCCCCATCTGCCTCTGCTCCGGGGTTCCATGGTTGGGCCTGGCTTCAAGGCCTCTGCAGTACTGGCAGTGACCACCGCTCCGGGGGTGCATGAAAAGGCAGAGGCAGAGGTTCCTCCCGCCTTTTCAGCCTGGCACTGGGAGCCCCGCCTCCAGCATAAAATCCAGCCCCAAGTGTATGGAAAGGGATTCAGTCTATTGCCTTGACTGCTGACACACTTGTATTGGAGGCCTGCCAAAGGTAAAATTGGAATTATTTTTGAGGGGACAAAGGGAGTAGGAAAGCTCCTCTGAGTCAAAAATAACCTAGGCCAGCAATGCTTCAGTATCACTCCCATTCCCCATTTCCAGCCTACTTTACTAGAAGCCAGGGTGGCCTGATATTGATAGGCCTCAATCCAGCACCCTGAAAGAGGCCTTCCACTTGCTTTGTGTATGTTGGGGGATGGGGGGTGGGATTCACCTTGCCTGGCAGTACCTCTATTTTTAAAATTCTCATGCTTTCAAATCCCTCAGTGGCCTCACCTCTCCCTATTTCTATCATCTCTTCCAGCTCTACAACCCTTCAAGATCTCTGCACTCCTCCAATTCTGGCCTCTTGCTCATGCCCAGTTTTTATAGTTCTACCATTGTCAGCCATACCTTCAGCTGCCTTGGCCCTAAGCTCTGGAGTCCCCTCCCCAAACCTCTCCACCTCTCTATCTCTCTCTCCTCCTTTAAGATGCTTCTTAAAACCTACTTAGTTGACCAAACACCTGTTCTAATAGCTCATTTGTGGCTCAGTGTCAAACTTTATTTGATGATACTCCTATCAAGTGCCTTGGGATGGTTTATTACATTTAAGGCAATATATAAATGCAAGTTACTGTTGTCTGTGTGCACTCCTAAATATAGATTGCAACAGTTGATGGTGTTGACAGTACAATAGCTGATTTTTTAATGGTAAATTCATCGGCAGATTGGGGTGTGTGGATATATTCCGTATACTTCAGCTGCTTAATCCTTAACCATCATAAGATTATATAATTTACCTCACTGTAATGCAGAAATGGTTCAGAATGTTGCAACAAATCTTGAAAATAAATGGTTTAAACTATATGAAGGAGGTTAAGGATGAGCAAATGGGACATGCAGAAAAGGAAATTTCAAATTAGCAGTCTGTCATTCCTGAATATAAATATTTCAGCTCAGGATAACTGCCATCAGGTGTCATTTCTACTCAGTGTGAAAACCTGAATTATGAAATTAAGGATTGCTAAACTGCTGTTTAAAAGTGCAGCTCTCCTGAAATGCGTGGAGGTGATGATTATGAGGTGAACAAGATTATGACAGACTTAGGTAAGTTATACTGGAAAGAATTGTTCCCATTAACTGATGCTACAAGGACTAGGGGGCACAGATTGAAGGTTTTGGGCTAGAGGTGCAGGGGAAATGTGAGGAAGAACGTTATTACACAGTGAGTGGTAATGACCTGGAACTGACTGGCCATGAGGGTGGTGAAAGTGGAGACGCTCAATGATTTCAAAAGGAAATTGGATGGACACTTGAGGGAAGTAAACCTGCAGGGCTACAGGAACTGAGCAGGGCAATGAGACTGACTGGATTGGCCAAAAGAGAGCTGGCATGGACTTAATGGGCAGAATGGCCTCCTCCTATGCCATAATGACTGTATGGCTGTATGTATATTTTATAAAACAGAAATAGATAATAATGTAAATGAGCAACAACAGGAAGTAAATTATGACAGCTCTTCCCATATCACAAAGAGACTGAATGACCACAATAGTTTCTATCAGTATGAGCAGCCTTTGCATTTTTAACTCATCAGATGAACGTTTGATCCAATCACACTTGGCAAGCTTCAGACTGCAGCTGAATCAGATTGTAACCAAAATCCACTGAAAACAAAACAGTACCTTCCACCAACCAATGTAATAATCTACACAGTCATGAACATTTAAAGCAGTCTTACCTAACAACATCTTTTGCAGAAACTGGAATGCAAAGTCCCTTTATTTCATAAGCTACCAAACGAGCTTCACATAAATTTCCTTTATTAAAAGATTGTTTTAAAATCACATAACCTTATCATTCTGCAGGAATTTTAATCACATTCCATTTCCTTTGAGGATGAGAGCAGACACATTTGACAGTATATCAATTATTGTCACCGCACAATGTACAAAAACACATGTGCCCCTGGCAGCATTTTATATCATCTGAGCTCATGCATTATCATTAATTTGGTCTCATTTTTCACCATTCTGAGCCTTACAGTATTCCTCTTCAGTGCAACGAGACAAGCTATTTATTAACATGGGTCCTCAAAGATGGGTTACTACGAGGTAATGGATAAATGAAGACATTAAATCATTGAACAGTTCACCGGCATCTCTTATATTCCTCCTTACAGCTTTCAGGCCTTACTGCATTTATGAGGAGAATGGGAAAACATGAAATGGAATCTATCACTGTGACCAGCAGAGGTTCAGCACTGTAGTGCACCTTTTATTTTAAATAAATCCGATTCTTCTAAGTTCTTCATTTTAAGATGTAAGGAATTATATTCTATTTGTCAACCACAGATGTGCCCTTGCATTCTGTAAATGGTACTAATACAATGGCCTTGAGCTTCTGTACATGAAAAAAGGATGCTGTCTGCAGGCTGCCGACTCACGCATTCTTCTCCAGAGCTCTTGTTCCTTGGGCCTGTCTGCTAGACAACAAAGCCTTATCGTTTATCTGTTAAAAATGCATGTAGCTCTGCACCTTATGGGCATATCATGGGTGAGGAGATCACAGAAAACTGGCACATACAACAGTAGATGCAGAACACAGAGGTATTCACATTCTAAAGACTAATCTTGCAGTGATTAAGCTTGACAGCTGAAATGTTGGCAGCTACAGAGAAAGAATAATGGAGCAGTTAAAATAAATCTTGGGATGAACAACCACAACATTTACTTGTAACAGCTAGTGATCTGGAAGGGACAAGGGAACAGCTGACAAATTTGTATTGTGTTAGCAAAATTATACAGTGATTTCTTGAAATACATACTCTAAAAACTAAATTGTAATAATAATACATTTTTGAGAACATTTTACATTTGTCAAAACTAGCATTGAACATTTCAAAGGAAAGGTGCACTGTTTGAATGAATGGATCTTTTCTTCATGCGTCGAAAGTCAGATAAGTCAGCCTATTCCCGCGGATCACTGTCACACACAGTTTTGAGATGCACAATTAGAGAAAATGAAGAACTGCCGAAAGCTACACTTGATAAGCACCGGAATAAATTAAAGCTTTTAAAGCACAAATGTATGTGAGCTGAGTCTTCGTTATTACTCAAGGTGCTAAGGCTCCTAGCATCTTTGAAAAAGATTTTGTTTCCATGGACAGAATCTTTGTTGTTGCTTAATCCAAAATGTTGTCACATTTTTTCTATTCTTTCAAAACACACTGAAAAGCAATCATAGAAAGATACAGCACCGAAACAGGCCCTTTGGCCCAACAAGTCCATGCCAACCATCCACCACCACCCATTTATACCAATCCTACATTAATCCCATGTTTCCCTCTCACATCCCCACCTTCCCTCAATTCTCCTACCACCTACCCACACTAGGGGCAATTTTTATAATGGCCAATTTATCTATCAACCCACAAGTGTTTGGCATGTGGGAGGAAACAGAGCACCTGGAGGAAACCCATACAGTCACAGGGAGAACTTGCAAACTCCACACAGGCAGTACCCAGAACTGAACCCGGGTCACTGGAGCTGTAAGGCTGTGATGCTAGCCACTGCGCCACTGTGCCACATTTTAGGCTGGCAAAAATGAAAAGTTTTTGATATTTTCTTCCTCACCAGAATTTGCTGAAATGTAAGAGGTCAAAGCAGCGAGATCTTATTAATACTTGGGATATGGGTACTGTTTGCAAAGCCCTGCATTTATTTCTCATCCCTAGTTGCCCTTGAGAAGGCAGTGGTGAGCAACTTTCTTGAACCACTGTAGTCCATGTGGTGAAGGCAATCCCACAGTACTATTAGGTAGGATTTTTGACCCAGCGACAATGAAAGAATGGTGATATAAGTTGAAGTCAGGATGGTGTGCGGCTTGGAGGGGAATCTGGAGGTTGTGATGTTCCCATGCGCCTGCTGCCCTTGTCATCTTAGATGGTAGAGGTCACTGGTTTGGGAGCTGCTGTTGATGATCATGTTAAAGAAAATTGTAAGGGAAAGATTCCACTGTCAAACTGTCGGTGTCTTACGTGATGTAGATTGGGAGTTTGTTATAAGGTTTTGAAATTATTGTGTTCCAGGACTGCAATGAATTGTGCCCCAGTGAGTTGACCTGGCCCAAGTAATCTAAGATCACCTCATTTTAAATAGTTATGTGTTGCTCCTGGAAATTAGCACATGATGTGCTGGGAATACCATAGGATTTGGGACAGTGATACTGGGAGCCAGCAGCTGGCTTGACTTAAAGCCTATAAAGCAAAAGCAGATTTTTAGCCAGATGAATGGCACAAGCTAGATCGCCCCATTAATGGAATAAGACAAAACAACAGGTTTTTTTTTGTTACAGAAGGATGTCTTCATGTGTGAAACAGCGTTAAACAAAAAGATAAGCAAATTCTTTATTGCTGAATTTCCCTGATGTGCCTATTGCTCAGGAAATCTAGCTATATTAGGGGACGAGCTCTAACTTGAAAGAAATTTGAGGCCATAGGTTGCCTCCTTCCATCTATGAAAGATGATGGACATGCAGCAACCAATCCATTTTGGTGGAGTGTCTTCTCTTGGTGCACCTTTGTTGATGGCTGTAAAGGCCAATCCTTGAGAGGCAGGTTCTGCCACAAGTACTGCACGTGAAGCTGCCAAGTGATGCTGAGTGTTGTTGTTTTTGACGTTGGTGCCTGTTGCCAAGCTGCTGTAGCAATTGGTCTTCGTGGTAGTGCACACCAGTCCACAGAATGTGTCATCATTTCCCTCTTTCGCCAGCTCATGACTCCCAGATGTGATAGTCAACATTTAGGGCCTTCATATCATGCTTGCAAGCATCCTTGAAGTGGAACTTTGGGTGACTCACTGGTCAACTGGCCCCGGCTAGCTCTCCATACAGAATGTCCTTGGGTATGCGACCGTCTTCCATCCTGCAGATGTGTCCGATCCACCAAAGCTGCCTCCATTTGATTAGTGCCAACTCACTTGAAAGCTCTGCCTTTGAGAGGACTGCCACATTTGTAGTTTTGTCCTCGCAGGTTATACCCATAATGCGCCGCAGACAGTGAAGATGGAAATTATTGAGCTTCTTTTCCTGATAGCTGTAAGTCGCCCATGTTTCACAGCCATACAGCAAGGTGCTGAGAACACAGGCCTTATAAACCATCAGCTTGGTCCTAAGAGTCAGCTTGATGTTATTCCATGCATGTTTCGCAAGTTAGCTAAAGGTGGTAGCTGCTTTCCCCATGCGTGTATCAAGCGCTGCATCAAGGGACAGATTGTCTGTCACTGTGGACCCAAAGTAGCAGAATTTGCTAACCACTTACAGTGGGGTGTTATTAAATGCGATCAGGGGCGGAGATGCAACACCTTGTTCCATGATGACAGCTCCAGAATGGAAGGCGGGAGCGGGTAAGTACTTAATTCATTGATTTGAAAATTTCCCTATGCTAATTTGGCAACCGTCGCTAAGTGGCGCCATGAGGCCTCGCTGCTGCCGGCAATATTGGGCCGGGCCTTCCCGGAGTTGAGGCCTGTGGCGGGCCTGTGCCAGAGGCAGCTTTTGCGCCCCCACCCCTCCCGCCACGAGCCCCAACATCAGGGGGGGTCTGTAAAATCCAGCCCACTATCTCTGCAGCCACCTCCTTTAAACCCAGGATTTGGCCAAGAGGGGATTTGTTGACATTGTCAAGTTTGTCAAATTCGGCCCTAACAACAATCTATAGCAGTGCTCCTCAGCTAGCGTTACACGAAGGCTGTATTCTGGGTCTCTTCGGCTGAACTGGAGTTTGTATAAAGCGGGACCTGGTATCTCACATCCCACGTCTAGCAACACTGGGAAGAGGGGTGTCCAATAAGATAATCACTACCAATAAGCACTTGTTAGACCAGCTTCCTTCAGATAAAACGCCACTGTCAATTAATTACCTCAACTGATACAGTAACTGATATTCATGATAAAAATATTGACATCAACATCGATCTACCCTGCAGCTCCAGTCAATTTCAACAAACTGTCATTATTCTTCTTATGTAGACGAGACACTAAAAAAAAATCATGGAAGAAATTGCTTCATATTCTCAGGCTACCAGTCTTTCAAAACTCAAACCAGCAGTTTGAACAATGTCTTTGATCTACCATTTTGACAGCTGAAGAATATGGCGCCTCATTATTTCAATTGTTAGATTTATCTGCAGCAATTCCCAAAGAATTCATTGACAGGCATCAGTGGAAGTCTTGGCTCCAGCAATAATTATTTCAACACAGCCGTAGAAAATATTTACCTTTCTTTTGGAAATACATACTCTCATTGCTCTGCACATCAAATTGCCTCTGGTTTCACCCACCTCTCTCAGCACATAGTCATTAATTCAACCCCGATTTCACTACATCAGTTTTATCAACCTCTGTCTTTAAATCTAGTTTTATTCACATGTTGGCTCCTCTCTACTCCCCATACATTTCAAAGCATAGCTATCTTGGTTAAGCATACAACCTTACTGCTTATGTAGCTTAGATTCCCTGTGTTCATTTGCGTGCGCGTTTTGGCTTCCACTCCCGACCCAAGCTCATCACTTCTATTTCCCTTTTTTCCTTTACACCTCTTTCCCGACCACCCCATGCCCCCACCCCCACCATCATGCCTCCTTTTTTTCTCTGCTCTTGGTTAATCTACCCTCACAAGCCCCAATTCTTCAGTACTCATCATATTTCCCACGCTCATGCCGCTGTCCCAGGTTTGACTCCCTTTTATAATCCAACAGCTTCCCTCTGTGCCTCTCTTGGCATCCTCCAAAAGACCCATTGAGGCACTAATTGCGACCCCTTATCCAGCAGCAATGACAATTGCCTCTTCCTATTCTCTCCCTACCCGACCTGCCCTGCACAATTTCTGGGGCCAAATCCTGACAACCTCCTTCCCAGTTCTGACCCTGTGGACTCTGCTGGTATATAGGCTATCACTGCTGTTCTCCACATCTCCCTCCAGAATGTACATTCACTTGCAAATAAAGTCCTTGCCATGCATGAGCTTATTGTGGACGATCACATAGACATTATGGCCTTGACGGAGACATAGCTGAGGGGTGATGATACCTTTCCCCTTATTGAAGCTTCCCCACCTGGCTATAGCTTCTACTGCTTGCCCCACTCAAACAATCACAGACGTGGTGTAGCCCTTATCTCTGATTTATACATTGGCCTGTCTCCCTATTCCTCCTCTGAGCATCTCACTTTGTTCCACCTTTCACACCTCTCATTTAAAATCCTTCCTCTGTACTGCCTACCCAAATATCACTCCAAATTTCTCACTGAGAAATCTTCACGACTTCCTTCGCTCAGCCTCTGCACTGAGCAACTTGTCATCCCCCTGATTTCAACCTCCATCTCAACTCTTCTTGTTCTCTCTCCTCTGAGTCTACTGTCCTTCTTTTCTCCATAAACCTCTCCATATAAGTTCTCCGACCCACATGCACAGTCAACCCTTGATCTTGTCATCTTACATAGACACATTCCTCCTATCGTTAATATCACTGATAAGGCAATCTTTGATCATTTCCTTATATTACTATAGACCAACATTCCCTTTCCCCTCCCAAGCCCATTTCTTTTTGTATCTGTTCCTGGAAAAAAACTCTCCCTCAAGTCACTTACCTCTGCACTCTCAAATTCCCAACCATCTAGTTTATGGCCTACAATTCATCATGCACCTTGGAAGCTATCAATTTGTAAACCATACCCTCCCCACCACGCTTAATTCCCTTGTTCCCACAGGAACTATTTTTCATCCAAATCATTTCTGCTGATAAGCCCCTCATCACCACTCCTTCAAGTCCAAACGATACATACTTGTACATCTTTGGCAAACAACGGTTTAACCATTCAAAGTCAGAACTAAATAGACCTTTCTTCTTTCTTTCTTTCTTTGGCCTCCTTGTCTCGAGAGACAATGGGTAAGCGCCTGGAGGTGGTCAGTGGTTTGTGGAGCAGTGCCTGGAGTGGCTATAAAGGCAAATTCTAGAGTGACAGACTCTTCCACAGGTGCTACAGATAAAATTGGTTGTCGGGGCTGTTACATAGTTGGCTCTCCCCTTGCACTTCTGTCTTTTTTCCTGCCAACTGCTAAATCTCTTCAACTCGCCACTCTATAGCCCCGCCTTTATGGCTGTCCGCCAGCTCTGGCGATCACTGGCAACTGACTCCCATGACTTGTGATCAATGTCACAGGACCTCATATCGCATTTGCAGACGTCTTTAAAACGGAGGCATGGATGGCCAGTAGGTCTGATACCAGTGACGAGCTCACTGTACAATGTGTCCTTGGGGATCCTGCCATCTTCCATGCAGCTCACATGGCCAAGCCATCTCAAGCGCCGCTGGCTCAGTAGGGTGTATATGCTGGGGATGTTGGCTGTCTCGAGGACTTCTGCGTTGGAGATATGGTCCTGCCACCTGATGCCAAGGATTCTCTGGAGGCAGCGAAGATGGAATGAATTGAGACCTCACTCTTGGCTGACATACATTGTCCAGGCCTCATAGCAAGGTACTGAGGACATAGGCTTGATATACTCGGACTTTTGTGTTCCGTGTCAGTGCGCCGCTTTCCCACACTCTCTTGGCCAGTCTGGACATTGCAGCGGACGTCTTTCCCATGCGCTTGTTGATTTCCGCATCGAGAGACAGGTTACTGGTGATAGCTGAGCCTAGGTAGGTGAAGTCTTGAACCACTTCCAGAGCGTGGTCGCCAATACTGATGGATGGAGCATTTCTGATGTCCTGTCCCATGATGTTCGTTTTCTTGAGGCTGATGGTTTGGCCAAATTCGTTGCAGGCAGCCGCAATCCTGTCGATGAGTCTCTGCAGACACTCTTCTGTGTGGGATGTGAATGCAACATCGCCAGCAAAGAGGAACTCCATGAAGAGGACATTACGTACTTTGGTCTTTGCTCTTAGATGGGCAAGGTTGAATAGCCTGCTATCTGATCTTGTGTGGAGGAAAATTCCTTCTTCTGAAGACTTGAACGCATGTGAAAGCAGCAGGGAGAAGAAGATCCCAAACAGTGTAGGTGTGAGAACATAGCCTCGTTTCACACCACTCAGGATAGGAAAGGGGTCTGATGAGGCGCCGCTATGCTGAATTGTGCCTTTCATATGGTCATGGAATGAGGTGATGATACTTAATAGCTTTGGTGGACATCCAATCTTTGCTAGTAGTCTGAAGAGACTACGTATGCTGATGAGGTCCAAGGATTTGGTGAGGTCAATGAAAGCAACATAGAGGGACATCTGTTGTTTGCGGCATTTCTCCTGTAGCTGGCGAAGGGAGAACAGTATGTCAATGGTGGATCTCTCTGCTTGAAAGCCACACTGTGCCTCAGGGTAGACAGCCTCAGCCAACTTCTGGAGCCTGTTTAAAATGACTCGAGCGAAGACTTTCCCCACTTTGCTGAGCAGGGAGATTCAACGGTCGTTGTTGCAGTCACCGCGGTCACCCTCGTTCTTATAGAGGGTGATGATATTGGCATCGCATATGTCCTGTGGTACTGCTCCCTCATCCCAGCACAGGCAAAGCAGTTCGTGGAGTGCTGAAAGTATAGCAGGCTTGGCACTCTTGATTATTTCAGGAGTATTGCCGTCCTTCCCAGGGGTTTTTCCACTGGCTAGAGAATCAATGGCCTCACTGAGTTCCGATTTTGTGGCTGTTCGTCAAGCTCATCCATGACTGGCAGAGACTGGGCTGCATTGAGGGCGGTCTCAGTGACAACATTTTCCCTGGAGTACAGTTCTAGGTAGTGCTCCACCCATTTGCTTGTGTTGGTCAGTAATTGTGTCCCCTGATTTAGATTTGAGGGGGGCGATCTGTAATTGCCTCTCTTAGCACTCCTGCTCTATTCCCCAAGAATCTATTCACCAAGACTACCTAATTACACCTGAATAACATCACTCAACTCTGGCCCTGCCTCAGCTCATCTGTTGCTGAAACTCTCATTCATGCCTTTGTTATCTCTTCACATGACTAGTCCAATGCTCTACTGACCAGTCTCCCATCTTCCACCCCACATAACTCGTGTTCATCCAAAATTCTGCTGTCCATATCTTAACTCGCTCCAAATCTCAATTACCCATCTCCCCTGTGATTGCTGACCTTCCCTGGCTTCTTGTGCAACACTGCCTCAATTTTAATGTCCTCATTCTTGTTTTAAAATCCATCCATGACCTTTGTATCTGTATAGCCTCCTCTAGCCCTAGAAGCCTCTGAGATCTCTGCCTCGCCTCTTGCAGCTCCCTGATTGAATCGCTCTACCATTGCTGTGATTTCAGCTGTCTTGGCCCGAAGCAGTGGAATTCCCTCCCTAAACCTCACTGCCTCTCTCTCCTCTTTTAATATGCTCCTTAAAACCTGCATCTTTGATCAGGTTTTTGGTCATCTTTCCCAATCTCTCCTTCAGTGGCTTGATGTCAAAAAAATGTCACGTTTCTTAAGCTCCTTGCAATATTTTACTAAATTAAAATCTGCTATATAGATGGAAGCTGCTGTTGTTTTATTCCCATTGATTCTTTATACTAATATTATTTACTTTAAGTTCCTCACTCTCATTAGACTCTTGGTGCTTCAATATTTCCAGTATGTTTTTTGTGTCTTCTACTGCGAAGACAGATTCCAAATATTTGTTTAATATCTCTGCCATTTGCTTATTCCCCATTGTAATTTCTCCTGTCTCTGCCTCTAAGGGACCCACATTTACTTTTGCTAATCTGTTTCTTTTTTTATATTTGTAGAAGCTCATAATCTGTTTTTATATTTCTTATTAGTTCACTATCATATTCTATTTTCTACCTCTATCAATTTCTTGGTCACACTGTGCTGCTTTTCAAAACTCTCCCAATCCACAAGCTCACTGCTCTTTTTGGAAACATTGTAAGCCTCTTCTTTTAATTTAGTACTTTCCTTAACTTCTCTAGTTAGCCACATTTGGAACATGTTTCCAATGGACTTTTTGGACTGGATTTAGCGGAGGCAGCAGGGGTCCTGCCGCCAGGACCAAAAGTGAGAGAAGCAACTGCGCTTCAGTGAGAGGCGGGACCCAGGCCACATTTTGCTGGCATCAGTCAATTAACTGGCTGCTGTCCTATTAAGAACGAAGGCCCATCCCCAAGAGCAGCCGGCCCAATCAGAGGGCCGGCAGCTCAGCAGCGCTACCGCGAGCAGTGGTCACTGCTGGGGCTGCACCTGGAGGATGAGGGCGCATCATTGGCCGTGCATCCCCAAAGTCAGGTAAGTGGGGTCTGGCGGCATCGGGGCCAGTAAGACATGCCGCTGCAAAGTGCGGGGGTTGTTGAGGGCAGGTGGTGCCATTAGCGTGGCGATGGCCATTGCCACCAGGAGCCCCTCCATGGGTCAAAGTAGCGCCCAAAAAGGATAGCCCAGCCCCCAGAGCCTGCTTGGGAGGCCATCAGGCATTCTCACCATGTGGGGTGAACCTCCCCCAGCCACTGGTAAAATGCCAGAGAAGGCGGGAAAAGGCCCTTAATTGACCACTTAAGTGGCTCAATGGGCTCTGGGCAGGTGTGCCATCTGCCAGCTTTCTCGCTGCTGGCAAAATGGCATGGCAGCGGGAAAACGTCAAGAACACCACCTGATGCCTTCCCGCATCAATTTGCCAGCCTTCCCGCCTCCCAGCCCATCCCTAAAGAGCTGGTAAAAGTCAGCCCTTTATTCCTCAAGGGAGTATACATTTGTTGAAAATTCTGAATTTTTTCTTAAAATTTTTGCAATTACTTATCTACCATCATACCTTTCAGTTTCCCAATCTACCTTAGCCAACTCGCCACTCATACCTGCATAATTTTTTTTAAATCCAGTTGTAGGATGTGTGCGTTGTTCATTTATTGTTCATCTGCAGTTGCCCTTGAGAAGATGGTGGTGAGCCATTTTCTTGAACCACTGCGGTCTTTGTAATGTAGGTAGGGTATTCCAGGATTTTGACTCAGTGACAATGAATAAACGACGATATATTTACAAGTCCAGCTGATGTATGACTTGGAGTTGAACTTGAAGGTGGTGATATTCCCACGCGCCTGCTGCCTTTGTTCTTCTAAGCAGTAGAGGTCACGGGTTTAGACAGTGCTGTTGAAGAAGCCTTTGCAAGTTGTTGCAGTCCACTTTGCTGATAGCACACACTGCAGCCATGGTGTACCAGTGATGGAGGAAGGGAGTGCATGTTTAAGCTGGTGGATGCCAATCAAGCGAGTTGTTTTGCCCTGGAAGATTTTTAAGTTTTAAGTTTTGTTTAAGTTTAAAACCCTAGTTTTGGATTTAATCACATCAACCGCAAACTCAGTCTGAAATTCTAATATATTATAATCACTCTTCCCCAGAGGATCCTTTACTATAAGATTACTGATTAACCCAGTCACATTACCTTGAGCTATGAGTCTGTAGTCCCCTGTCACCACTTCAACATACCTATTTTACAAATGGTCCTTCAGTTTAGTCATGATGAACAAATATTTTACATGGAATGGAAATAAGGCTAAGGGATATGACTTATCTGTTTTTCGTCAATTTAGTCTGCTTAAGACCTTCACCTCATTTCTAACAAAGTCATGGATTTTACGTGGGATATCTTTTTTGGGGTCGGGCCTGTTGCTAATGTTTTCCCTTTTGAATACTTGGAGAAAGCGTTCAGAATATTTACCATTTGTGCTCATCTTCCGTCTTGAATCCTTCTGCACCTTTTTTGATTTTTCACCTCTTCTCTGTCTGCTCTTGTGCTGCTAACATGCTGAAAGATTTGTACAGCACTCCTATGCTTACCCTCAGCTGCTATGATTTTCTTTCCCCCCAGATCTGTCTTCTGTTCACTGCTCACCCTTTTAAACATGTCTCAGCATTTCCTACTGTTCATCTCAGTGAAGCCCTTTCTCCTTTAAAGATTTGTACAAGCCATATTCTCTCTTTATCTCATGCTTAACTAGTACAATATTTTGGTGCAGGCAGAATCAGAGCACCAATGTGAAAAGTACCCTCTGGAAACTATACTCAAATGACAAAACAATCAGCAAAATTTGAAATCTTCTTATGTGTGGTCAGTTTCGCCTGTTATATCAGTTTGCTGTTTTTTTAATTTGTTCATGGGCCAGGCCAGCATTTATTGCCCATCCCCAATTGACCTTGAGAAGGTGCTGGTGAGCTGCCATCTTGAACTGCTGCAGTCCATGTAGTGTAGGTGCATCCACAGTGCTGTTAGGTAGGTTTTCAGGATTTTCACCCGACAACTGTGAAGGAAGTGAAGGAACAGCGATATAGTTTCAAGTCAGGATGATGTGTGTGTTGGAGGGAAACTTGCAGGTGGTAATGTACCCCTGTGCCTGCTGCCCTTGTCCTTCTGGGGGGTAGAGGTCACAGGTTTGGAAGGTGCTGCGAAGGAGGCTTGACGAGATGTTGTAGTGCATCTTGTAGATGGTACACACTGCTGCCACTGTGCACCAGTGGTGGAGGGATTGAATGTTTAAGGTGGTGGATGAGGGGCTGATCAAGTGGGCTGCTTTGTCCTGGATGATGGCGAGCTTCTTGAACATTGCTGGAGCTGCGCTCATCCAAGCAAGTGGAGAGTATTCAGGTTTTGGGGAGTCAGGAGGTGAGTTACTCACTGCAGAAGCCTCTGACCTGCTGTTGTAGCCACAGTATGTATACGGCTGGTTCAGTTTAGTTTCTGGTCAATGGTAACCCCTGAGTGTTGATGATGGGGGATTCAGCGATGGTAATACCATTGAATGTCAAGGAGAGATGGTTAGATTCTGTCTTGTTTGAGATGGTCATTGCATGGCACTTGTGTGGCATGAATGTTACTTGCAACTTATCAGCCCAAGCCTGAATGTTGAACAGGTTTTGCTGCATGCAGGCACGGACTGCTTCAGTATTTGAGGAGTCATGAATGGTACTGCAATCATCAGCGAAAATCCCCACATCTGACCTTCTGATGGAGGGAAAGCCATTGACGAAGCAGCTGAAGATGGTTGGGCCTAGGACACTACACTGAGGAACTCCTGCAACATGTCGTGAGGCTTTTTCCTTTGTGCTAGGTATGACTCCAACCAGTGGAGTTTTCCTCTTGATATCCATTGATTTCAAATTTTCTAGATCGCCTTGATGCCACACTCAGTCAAATGCTGCCTTGGTGTCAAGGGTAGTCATTCCCACCTCACCTCTAGCATTCAGCTCTTTTGTCCATGCTTGGACTAAGGCTGTATTGAAGTCTGGAACTGAGTGGCCCTGGTGAAATCCAAACTGAGCATCAATGAGCAGGTTATTTCTGTGTAAGTGCTGCTTGATAGCACTATCAACGGCACCTTACATTAGTTTGCTGCTGATTGCTGATTGATAGTAGACAAATGGGGAGGTAATTGGCCGGAAAGGATTTGTCCTGCTTTTTGTGGACAGGACCCACCTGGGCAGTTTTCCACATTTTTGGATACATGCCAGTGTTGTAGCTGTACTGGAACAACTTGACTAGGGGCGCAGCTAGCTCTGGAGTTCAAATCTTCAGTACTACAGCCAGGCTGTTGTCAGGGACCATAGCCTTTGCAATATCCAGTGTATTCAGCTATTTTTTAATATCAGATGGAGTGAATCAAATTGCTGGGGACCTCAGGAGGAAGTCGAGGTGGATTATCCACTCGGCACTTCAGGCTGAAGATGGATGCAAATGCTTCAGCTTTGTCTTTTGCACTGATGTGCTGGACACTCTCATCATTGAGGATGGAGATGTTGTGGGGCCTCCTTCTCCCGTAAGTGTTTAATTGTTCACCACCGTTCATGACTGGATGTGGCAGGACTTAGTTCTGATCCTTTGATTGTGGGACCACTTTGTTCTATCGCATGCTGCTTCTACTGTTTAGTTTAGTTTAGAGATACAGCACTGAAACAGGCCCTTCGGCCCACTGAAACTGTGCCGACCATCAACCACCCATTTATACTAATCCTACACTAATCCCATATTCCTACCACATCCCCACCTGTCCCTATATTTCCCTACCACCTACCTATACTAGGGGCAATTGCTAATGGCCAATTTACCTATCAACCTGCAAGTCTTCGGCATGTGGGAGGAAACCGGAGCACCCGGAGGAAACCCACGCAAACACAGGGAGAACTTGCAAACTCCACACAGGCAGTACCCAGAATTGAACCCGGGTCACTGGAGCTGTGAGGCTGCGGTGCTAACCACTGCGCCACTGTGCCGTCATGTTTAGCATGCA
The DNA here is from genome assembly GCF_036365525.1 of Heterodontus francisci. Taxonomy (NCBI): domain Eukaryota; kingdom Metazoa; phylum Chordata; class Chondrichthyes; order Heterodontiformes; family Heterodontidae; genus Heterodontus; species Heterodontus francisci. The sequence goes on from NC_090371.1 coordinate 262,781,085, forward strand.
TGTAGTCCTGCGTTGGCACTTCACTAGGTTTGCACCTAATTTTCATGCTCCTGGCATGCTCTCCTCCACTCCAGGGTTGGTCCCCTGGCTCGATGGTAATGGTAGAGTGAGGGATATGGTGTGCCATGAGGTTATAGATTGTGGTTGAATACAGTTCTGTTGCTGCTGATGGCCCACAGAACCTCATGGATGCCCAATTTACGAGCTGCCAGATCTGTTCTGAATCTATCCTATTTAGCATGGTGGTAGTGTCACACAAGATGGAGGGTGTCCTCAGTATGAAGATGGGATTTTGTCTCCACAAGGACTGTGCGGTTGTCACTCCGACCAATACTGTCATGGACAAATGAAGTAGCAACAGGTAGATTGCTGAGAATGAGATCAAATAGACTTTTCCCTCATGTTGGTTCTGTCAACACCTGCTGCAGGCCCAATCTTTCAGATATGTCCTTCATGACTCTTCAGATCAGTCAGTAGTGGTCCTACCAAGCCAATTTTGGTGATGGACATTGAGGTCCCCCATACAAAGTGAAATCTGTTCCCTTGCTACCCTCAGTGCTGCTTCCAAGTGGTGTTCAACATGGAGGAGAACTGATTCATCAGCTGAGCAGGGGCGGGGGGTAGATGGTCATCAGAAAGAGGTTTCCTTGCCCATGCTTGACCGGATGTTGTTAGGCTTCATGGGGTTTGGTGTCAATGTTGAAGACTCCCAGAACCACTGCCTCCTGACTGTATACTACTGTGATGCCACCTCTGATGAGACAGAACATACCCAGGGATGGTGATGGAAGTGTCTGGGACATTGGCGGTAAGGTATGGTTCAGGGAGTATGAATCTCTCAGGCTATTGCTTGACTAGTCTATGGGACAGTTCTCCCAATTTTGACATACCCTAGATGTTAGTGAAGAGGACATTGCAGTGTCAACTGGGCAGAGTGTGCCTTTGTTATTTCTGGTGTCTAGGTCGATCCAGATGGTCCGTTCAGTTTTATTCTTATTTGACTTTTCAGTAGTGGTTTGATGCAATTGAATGGCTTGATAGGCCGTTTCAGAGGGCAGCTATGAATCGGCCAGATTGCTGTGGCTCTGGATTCACATGTAGGCCGACCGGTTAAGGAAAGCAGATTTCTTTTCTGGAGGACTTGAGTGAACCAAATGGGTTTTTATGACAATCCGGTAGTTTTATGATCATTATTAATGAGACTAGTTTTTTGTTCCAGATGTATTAATATGCTCGTCTCAGTAAATCATGATCGTTAGAAGTTAGCATTTCTCAGCATGCATTGCAAATGCTCAGAATGCATGAAAAGGGAGATTTCAATACTGAAATGTGGCTGGGGAACAGATAAATCTACCAAAACAGTCAGGGATAATACTCAACTGGTAAGGGCCTTTAAAATGTGCTTCTGACACCAGTGCAGAGAGGAGTGCTCGTCAGTGTATAGAGTTTAATTTGGTGGGGGGAGGGGGGGAACAGGTCCTCTTTTTACAATTTGTAGCAAACTTGAAATCTGAGTCCAGAAAATTTACTTCTGATTTTATGACCAACAAATCAAAAACAGGAAATCTTCACTCATTTTTGAAGCAGACTGGAGGCAGCTTTTTCTCTGCATCTGGCTAAGCTCTACCTTACCTTGAAATTCTTATTTCTGATTCAATACAGGGTGCTAAAATTGGAAGAAAGATTCCATTCCCCGGTACCCAATCCCTTGCCTTGATGAGCAATAATGTTCACCAAAGTGCCCTTTTTAAAAATTGTCCACAAGCAAACAAACAAGCTTTTCTGTTGGCCTTCTTTGGCTTGTAATAAGCCGAAGGAAGTCTTTCTGCAATTATGCAAGTCTTTGCGGAGACCACCCCTGGAGTACTGTGTACAGTTTGATCTCTTTACTGAAAGAAGGATATTCTTAGCTTAGGGGGAGCAAATGTTCATTAGATTGATTCCTGGGATGAGAGGGCTGTCCTATTAGGAAATATTGAATAGAATGGGTCTATATTCTCTGGAGTTTAGAAGAATGAGTGGTTATCTCATTAAAACGTATAAGATTCTTAGCGGGTTTGACTGGGTGGATGCTGAAAGGCTGTTTCCCCTTGTTGGATAGTCTGGAACTAGGGATCATAGTCTCAGGGTAAAGGGTCTGCCATTTAGGACTGAGATGAGGTGAAATTTCTCCACTCAGAGTTGTGAATCTTTGGAATTCTCTACCCCAGAGACTGGTGGTGCTCAGTATTGAGGATATTCAAGACTGAGATTGATATATTTTTGGACACTAGGGAATCAAGGAATATGAGGATAGGATGAGTAAGTGGAGTTGATGTAGATTAGCCATGACCTTATTGAATGACAGCCCAGCTTTGAGGGGCTGTAGGACCTATTCCTGCTGCTATTTCTTATGTTCTTATGAATGATAGCAAGGAAGAGCACAATATTCATTTTCAGGTTACCAATTAAAGGCAGACAAGACATTTTTAAAATTCCAATTTTTAAAAAAGTCATTAACATTTCTAAGTGCACATTGGCTTGTGAAAACCACAGCATTGTTTGATTAATAACTGTAGTGTATTTTTCAAATGGGATTGAGGATCAATTGTCTGTGACACCTTGTGTCCTTGTCGCATGCAGTAGCTGCTGCTGTTCAATTGATTTGCCTAGGCTGCCTGTAAAATGCTGCATTCTAGACTGGGAATGTGAAGTTGAGCTCTGTGGTGCCACTGGTGCCAGCACTCTGGAAGCTCTGAAGGCATAATCTGGCACGAGCTGCACTGCTGGTCACTTCCTGCATGGCCCATGCGGTGCCCCCTGCTGGGTGTGCCGTGCATGTGACAGTAATATCAGGAGTGATCAGATTGTGGCATCAATCAGCCGTTCCGTCTGATTTGACACACGTCTTTCAAACTTGGACTGCGCAGGTCTATTGAACGCCTTTGCTAATCATTCACTGTTGAGCATGCGTTCAGCTGCATGAAGGACCCTGCACTAGCATTATTTGAAAGGACAGCCATCTAATTCTCAGGTGTGGTGTTTTTGACTTACTTCTGCTGTGGAGAAGTTTGTGGAAGTACTGTGGCTTGTTTTTGGCAATCTGTTGGTGAGCTGGTGTATCCGATCGGGGAGGGCAGAGGATTTGGCCACCCAAGTCTGCAAGAGGTGTGGGGCTGTAGTTTCAGTGTCTCCGGGTCTGCAACGCAACTGGGAAATGGAGTAGAGATGGCAGAGAGGGGAAGCTCTGTGAAGAGGGAGGAGGAGGAAGGCTCTCTTCAGAAAGCCTTACCCACCAAGGCTTTTCAGAGAGGATTTCCCATACCTCTTCTCACCCAGGAGCAATGCCTGAGCTGACTCAGATTCAAGGAGGTAGTCACTAAACTGTACCACCTTCAACAGGACCTGAAACCACAGACCAGAATGAGATCAGCATTGCCATTGGCCATTAGGTTCATAGTCACATTAAACTCCTACGTGACAAGATTATTCGAGGCAGGAGGTGGCAACATATCCAACATCTCCCAGTACGTCATCCATTGCTGCATATCGGGAGGTGACAGAGGTGAAGAGAGGCGATTACATTGTATTCTCTAGAAACAAGGAGAATCAGGATGAGAGGGCATGTGGCTTTGCCAGGATAGCGGGATTCCCAGTGGTGAGGGAGCCATCAATTGCATGTACGTGACTTTGCAGGCCCCACATGCCAATGGAGAGAGGTACAGGAAGCACAATGACTACCATTTCATCAATGTGCACCTGGTGTGCAACCATGCACATACCATAATGTCACTGCCTGCTACCATGGCAGCAGCCATGATGCCTTCATTCTGAGGCAGTCTGCCACTCCCTCTGTCTTCATGGCTCCAAGAAGAACCAAAGGGTGGCTGCTCAGAAACAAGGCATAATCCCTCTGCAGCTGGCAGATGACTCACCACCCCACCCCCCCCCCCCGCCGCCCCCTCCGCCAGCTGTCTACAAAAACACAATGGGCATGTAATGAAAGCCATGGAGTCTCCAGGAACAGACTGGAGCAGACAATTGTCATGCTAAAGCAATGCTTCTGCTGTTTGGGCCACATGGGAGGAGCCGTCCAGTACAAAATGGAGCATGTCTCCAAGTATATCATTGTCTGCTGTGTCCTCCACAATATCACAATCCCGCCATCATAAGGGTACAAACATTGCCACCAGGCATCCGGAGGCCACCTCAGAAGGAAGAGGAGGAGACATAGAGGATGCAGTTGATGCCCATAGAGCTAGCTGCTCTACCTTATCTTTTTCTGTTAAGATTCCAATCAATTTGCTTGTTTTCTATGAAATCAGAAGAATATCTATAAAAGCATAGTTTACATTAAAGTGTGACTTTTCTGTGGATAATAGGTTTTCTACATTAAATATATAATTGCATTATATCATCATGAGGTTATTTACTTTTTTATTGTTTCATAATTTTGGTTAATATTTTAAACTTTAAAACAAAGTCCAGTGTTATGTTCTGCCACTTTTGAAGGCTGGAGAGAGATCCTATGGAGATATAAAATAATTCCAGTAGCGTGTGTCATGAAGACACCCAAGAATGAGGCATATTAATTTCATCACATGAACATTAATTTTAAACTGTTGCTGGAGTTAAGAAATGACTTGTTTAAAGAAATCACCAGACATTTGGCTGAAGGACATTTGCATCCTAAGAGACTGTGCTTGTGGAGACAAAACAACTACTCCGTGCTGCAATTAACCCAAATGGATTTTGCTCATCAGACATTGAAGGTGTAAGAAAGTTCACCTTCCAGGGTCTGCTAAAATGGAGAATCCACAAATGCAGGCAGTCGTTAAACCAGCTGGTCACATGACTAACCAGTTTGAAGACAGACTGCAGATTGCAACAGAACCTGGAACAAGGCAGCCTCTCTCCTGGTTGGATCTCTCTCGCTTTCTCACAAACCTCTGGACCCACTGAAGTCACTTAAACCTCAAGAGAGAAAAGAATCCACATCAAACTCAAAGGACTGTAATTACAACCCAGCTATTGTCTCAAACGTTTCCCCCTTATTCTTTCTACCTTTTTCTGTCTCTATCTGCATGTGTGTTTATCGTGTATGCGTGCTAGCATGGTTGTATCGCGTACTCATAGTTGTTAACCGAATTAGAGTTTTAAGATTAATAAACTTCCACCTTTCTTGTTTAACTCTAAGAAAACCTGTCTGATTGATTTCTTTGCCTTACAATTGGAAAGCAATGAACAATGATTCACTGAGGGGAAGCTGAAACACGGTGTTTTTAAAATTAAGCCCTGTTACGTTTAAACCAGGCAAAGGCTGAGAGGGAACCCCTGGACCCCTTTACCACCTGGTTGTAACAGAAATTTGGAGGCTAGCATCCTGGATTTGACCTGCAGACCAATGAGGAAATTGTAAGTGGGAAGTCAAATTGATCCCAATCAAAAAAGAGAAAAGATTTTAATATAGGTTGTCTTATGCTTGAGTGTGTTAGAATACTAACATGACTGTGACTGAAGTCAGTAACTCCCCAAGCCAGGGTGAAGTAACTCGGGATAACTCTGAGCAGTGTGGGATGACTGTCTGTGCCAAGACTAGAAAGTCTGAACTCCTAAGACTAGTGGTCAACCATTTTTCCCTTGAATCTGAAGAAGCAGCAATAGGGTTAGAAATAGACTCCAACAGGGTATTGCTAGCAAACATATTGGTTCAGAAGAGTCATGTAAAACAAAAAAGCAGATTGGGGCAGGAAGGGACAGAAAAATTAACAGTAGGTAGCCAAGTCTAGTTTATTCATCTTGACAGGCTGTTAAACTAGGTCCAGGATTCTAAAATACAGAAACAACAGAATCTCTCATGGACAAAATATCACTAACTCACCAAAACTGGTGACAAAATTAAATAAACACAATTACAAATAAAGAGAACCCTTCAGTTCCTCTAAGAAAGTGATTCTCTTAAATTCACTTCTAGCTATATCTCAGTCTATAACTGTCGATTCTGATTCAGCTCTGACAAGATAATTAACAAAAAGCTTTTCTGCAAAAGATTGAGCAGCTGTTACTGCATATATGATTCAATTACAAAATGTTTAGTCTCTATTTATAAGATTGTACTTCAGACTAACCAATTTATATCAAAGACAAATGTCTTACCTGTTAGTAAATGTACACTGATAACATAATGCAATTATGATACAGACAATTTTCAAATGACATTGGCCACTCAAAAGTTAACTTGCCTCAAACTGGGTAGTAAACGATGCACATTGCAGTTATTGATCTTTGACGTGCTTGTAAAACTTGTCCCTTAATGCAATCCACAGCAAAAAAAATCAATTAAAGACTGTTTCTAACATGGTCATTGAAACATAATAAATTTTTACTATATTTTCCCCAACAGTTTTTAAAACTGAAAAGGCAGCACGGATTTTGTTAAGGAATTGTAGACAGTTCATCATAGATTAAGATTGATTATAGTTATCTATTACATTGTATTTACTAACTAATGTATATGGGTTAGCAGCATCCTGTTTTCACCAATATCACTCAGCCCCAATATGCCCTCTCTCTCCCCTTTTCACTTTCACGTTGACCATTGTTGAGAATAGAAACAGCACTTCAGAACTTGGGACAGATTTGGGGTTTTCCGGTGAGTTCTGATTTTTCTTTAAAGCCCGCTGGAAAACCTGAAATCTGTCCCAAGTCCGGAAGTGCTGTTCTGTTCCAGCACCTGTCGGCTGTGAAACTGGCACTTGCAATTTTTTTAAAGCCAGTCTAAAGAAACCAATGGGAAATTTCTCATCCGTGAAATTACCAGTCACAGATCCCAAAATTGTTTACCACGGACACTGTTGTCCGTGTAAGGACACGTTGTCATAGTTTCCATCTGACCTAGGGAAGCGAGAATGGCCAGCTTAAGGAAATTTGGCCCAGCCCTACCCTCTCAGCATTCATGACGTCATAATGGCTTAGTGAGAAATCCCAGATTAGGTCAGAACCTATGTATCCCAGCCTACTTTTTGGGTCTTTCCACAAGACTGCTGGTAGAGTCTGTTGGCAGAGCCGATGGCGCAGCATAGCCTCTACCTCAGGAGATACTGGGGCTCAGACAGATACACACCTTCTATACCCTGCAAAAGGTAGGGTTGCCAATGCACGAGGATTATCGTGGAATCTTCAGAAATTAAAGCTTAATCTCCTGGACAACCTGGGATAAATATTGCAGGGGCATAAAAAATTGTGCTTTTTATTTTCTTTGAACACTTTTGTTTATTAGTTCTAAAAAATAATGGAGATAGGGACAAAAGTCAACAATCATCCAATTGGGTAACTAAGGGAACTTTAACTTAATGATGCGCCAGGAGTGGGATTGTCCGCTAGGGTGTGGAGAATCTGGAAGTAAGTGCATCGTGACTGTCGGTTTTTAACCCAACTGCTGTATTTGTATCCGACTTCCAGGTTTCCTGAACAAATAGCGTGAGCGGGCATGGTGATGACCTGTCTGAGTTGATTTCAACTGCACTATTTAAAGGGACGCTGAAAAGATGACAGTATATGAATTGAGGAGGTGGGGGAACAAAAATTGTAAGTGCCGTAAGGGTCCACAGTGAGATACTCTTCCCTGCTGATGGGAGGAAGAAGCCAGTAACAGAGAACAAGAAGGCATGGCTGGAGATTTCTCAGGAGGACAGCAGCAGGAAAGTGCAACCATGCTCCTGGATTGAATGTCGAAAGAGGTTCAATATTCGTATACATTCTGATGTGTGTATCACCCCCAACCCTCTCACTCTGCCTTCACAAGTCTACTCCGGTACATCATTCCTCACACATTCAAGAAGGGAGGGAGACAGAAAACAGGTAACTATATGCCAGTTAGCTTGATGTCTGTTGTAGGGAAGATATTAGAATCGATCATTAAGGAGGCTATAGCTGAGCACGTAGAAAAACTCAAGGTATTCAGGAATAGTCAGCATGGTTTTGTGAAAGGGAAATCATGTTTAACCAATTTATTGGAGTTCTTTGAAGGAGTAACATGTGCTGTGGATAAAGGGGAGCCCGTTGACATACTGCATTTGAATTTCCAGAAGGCATTTGACAAGGTGCTACATAAAAGGTTATTTCACAAAGTAGGAGTTCATGGTGTCGGGGTTAGCATATTAGCATGGACAGAAGATTGGCTGGCTGGCAGAAAACATAGAGTGTGCATAAATGGGTCCTTTTCTGAGTGGCAGAATGTGAAAAGTGAAGTCCCGCAGGGGTCTGTTCTGCGGCCTCAACTTTTTTATAATTTATATCAATGACTTAGATGAGGGGAGTGATGGTTTGGTAACTAAATTTGCAGATGGCAATAAAGATAGGTAGGAAAGCACGTTGTGAAGAGGACATAGGAAGTTGCAGATCAATATAGATAAGTTGAGTGAGTAGGCAAAAATCTGGCAGATGGAGTACAATGTGAGAAAATGTGAAGTGGTTCACTTTGGCAGGAAGAATAAAAAAGCAGAGTATTACTTAAATGGAGAATGACTACAGAATTCTGTGGTGCAGAGGGATCTAGGTGTTCCAGTGCATGAGTCACAAAAAAAATTAGTATGCAGGTACAAACTGGAATTTGAAGAGAGAGAGAGAGAGACAGGAGAAAGAAAAAGAGAGAGGAGAGAGGGAAAGAAAGAACCTTTCAGAAGGAACTTAAAGATAAAGAGAGAAGAAAGAGTAATCAAGAGAGGAGAGAGAGAAAGAGCCTTCCAGAAGGAATACAAAGAGAGAGAACTGAGGTGACTTGAGTTAATGAGAGAGCGACAGAGTAACCCCAGTGAAAGCATGGCCAATATGGAGAAGTGTAATTCAGGGTTGGGTACAGAATTGTTAAAACTTTCCCAGCTGATCCCAAAATTTAATTATGGAGATGTGGAAGTGTTTTTGAGTCTTTTGAAAAATTGGCAAGGCAGTTAAAGTGGCCAGTTGAAGCTTGGACTCCACTGATGCAAAACAAGTTAATAGGAAATGCCAATGAGGTTTATTCCATGTTGCCGGATGAGAGTTCATCAGATTATGAACTGACAAAAAATGCTATCCTCGGGGCATATGAGTTAGTACCAGAAGCCTATCACCAAAAGTATAGAACCCTCAAGAAGCAAGCTGATCAAAAGTACCTGGAGTTTGAGAGAAATAAGCAGCTGGCTTTTGACCAGTGGCTGAGGGCTCTTAAAGAGCAGCTCAGCAATGAAAATATCAGAGAGGAAATTTTGCTTGAAGAATTTAAAAACTCTCTCACACTCTTCATAAAGACATATGGAGAGAAACAAAATGTTCATAGAGCCTAGCAAGCAGCAGTTCTGGCTGATGAGATTGCTCTCATTAAAAAGTCAGTTTCCCAGGGGAAAACCTTTCCTAATCACCCCCATAAATCCGCAAAGGACAAAGGGTGGGAAGGTGATAGAAGCCCAAGCAGTCCTGGGAGGAAAAGAAAAGCAGGAGACACAGGGGGCCCTCCTCCAGCCAAAAAGGAAGATGCTGTAAGTAGGAGTGACACCCGGAGAACTGTGTGCTTCCATTGTAATAAAGCAGGGCAGCTAAGAGCTGCCTGCTGGAAACTAAAGGGAAAACCTGTAGGGTTAATCAGGACACACCTGCTCAGTGAAGGAGAAGGGACCCTGATGGAAAGCGCAGCAGAACAAGCTGTTGCTTTAGCTATAGCAAGAGTAAGCAATTAAAGCAAATAAAGCAGATGAGCTGAGAGCACAGATAGACACGTGGCAGTATGATATCATAACTATTACAGAAACATGGCTTAAAGAGGGACAGGAATGGCAACTCAATGTTCCTGGTTACAGGGTTTTCAGATGCAATAGGGAGTGGGATAAGAAAGGAGGGGGAGTTGCAATTTTGGTCAAGGAAACTATTACAGCTGTGAGGAGCAATGATATGTTGGAAGGTTCATCAAATGAGGCCATATGGATTTAGCTGAGGAACAAAAAAGGGGCAATCACACTGCTGGCAGTGTACTATAGACCCCCAAACAGTCAGAGGGAGATAGAAGAGCAGATATGTAGGCAAATCTCTGAGAAGTGCAAGAACAATAGGGCAGTAATAGTAGGGGATTTTAACTACCCCAATATTAACTGGGATAGTTTTAATGTGAAAGGAATTGAGGGAGCAGAATTCTTGAGGTGCATTTAGGAGAACTTTTTTGGCCAGTATGTAGCAAGTCCAACAAGAGCGGGTGCAGTTTTAGACTTAGTTTAAGGAAATGAAGATGGGCAGGTGGAAGGGGGGCAGTGGGAGAGCATTTTTGTGGTAGTGATCATAATTCAGTCAGTTTTAACATAATTATGGAAAAGGACAGAGATAGAACAGGAATTAGAGTTCTCAATTGGGGCAAGGCCAATTTTACTAAACTGAGGAGTGATTTAGTGAAAGTGGACTGGAAACAGCTACTTGAAGGTAAATCAGTGTCACTGCAGTGGGAGGCATTCAAAGGGGAAATTCAAGAGGTTCAGAGTAAACATGTTCCCACAAAGAAAAAGGGCGAGATGGCCAAATCTAGAGCCCAGGGATGTCAAGGAGCTTACAGGGTAAGATAAGGCAGAAAAGGAAAGCTTATGACTGGCACCAAGAACTCAATATTACAGAAAGCCAAGAGGAGTATAGAAAGTGGAGGGGTGAAATCAAAAAGGAAATTAGGAAAGCAAAGAGAGGGCATGAGAGAATATTGGCAAGAAAAATCAAGGTGAACTCAAATTTGTTTTATCAATACATCAAGAGTAAGAGGATAACTAAGGAGAGAGTAGGGCCTATAAAAGACCAAAACGATAACCTATGTGTAGGGGTGGAAGATGTTGGTATAGTTCTGAATGAATACTTTGCGTCTGTTTGCACAAAAGAGGGGGACGATGCAGATTTTGTAGTTAAGGAGGAGGAGTGTGAAGTATTGGATGTGATCAACATAGGGAGAGAGGAAATATTAATTGGGGCTAGCATCCTTAAAAGTAGATAAATAACCAGGGCCGGATGAAATCTACCCCTAGGCTGTTAAAAGAAGCAAGAGAGAAAATAGCAGAAGGTCTGACCATCGTTTTCCAGTCCTCACTGGATACAGGTGTGGTGCCGAAGGTTTGGAGAACTGCTAACATTGTACCTCTGTTTAAAAAGGGAGCGAAGGATAGATCGAATAATTACAGGCCAATCAGTCTAATCTCAGTAGTGGGCAAATTATTGGAATCTATTCTGAGAGACAGGATAAACTGTCACTTGGAAAGGCACAGATTAATCAAAGATAATCAGCATGGATTTGTTAAGGGAAGATCTTGTTTGACCAACTTGATCGAATTTTTTGAAGAAGTAACAAGGGAGCTACATGAGGGTATTGCAGTTGATGTGGTCTACATGGAATTTAGCAAGGCTTTTGATAAGGTCCCACATGGCAGACTGGTTAAAAAGATACAATCCCATTGGATCCCAGAAATGCGGCAAGTTGAATACAAAATGGACTCAGTGGCAGGAAACAAAGGGTAATTGTTAACGAGTGATTTTGCGACTGGAGGGCTGTTTCCAGTGGCGTTATGCAGGGCTCAGTACTGGGTCCCTTGCTTTTTATATAAAAATAAATGATTTGAACGTAAATGTAAGGGGCATGATCAAGAAGTTTGCAGACGACACAAAGATTGGCCATGTGGTAGATAGCAAGGAGGATAGCTGTAGGCTGCAGGAAGATATTGATGGTCTGGTCAGATGGGCAGAAAAGTGGCAACTGGAATTCAACCTGGAGACGTGTGAGGTGATGCATTTGGGGAGGTCAAACAAGGCAAAGGAATACATGATAAATGGGAAAATACTGAGAAGAAGTGTAGAGGAAGTGAGGGACCTTAGAGTGAATGTCCACAGATCCCTGAAGGTAGCATGACAGGTCAATAAGGTGGTTAAGAAGGCATATGGAATATAAGAACAGGGAGGTTATGCTGAAACTGTATAACTCATTGGTTAGACCACAACTTGAGTACTGTGTGCCATTCTGGTCACCTCATTACAGAAAGGATGTAATTTCACTAGAGAGGGTACAGAGGAGATTTACGAGGATGTTGCCAGGACTGGAAAAATGCAGCTATGAGGAAAGATTGGATAGGCTGGGGTTGTTTCTCCTTGGAACAGAGAAGGCGAAGGAGAGATTTGATTGAGATGTAGAAAATTGTGAGGGGCCAGGATAGATTGGGGTGAAGGGTCTATTCACCAGAGCAGAGAGGTCAGTGATGAGGGGGCATAGATTTAAAGTGATTGGTAGAAAAAATAGAGGGGAGATGAGGAAAAATGTTTTCACCCAGAGGGTAAGGGGAGTCTGGAACTCACCACCTGAAAGGGTAGTTGAGGTATAGACCCTCAACTCATTCAAAAGGAGTCTGGATATGCACCTCAAGTGCTGTAATCTGTAGGGAAATAGAACAAATGCTGGAAGGTGGGATTAGAATAGGTGGATCGTTTTTTATGGACCGTCTGCAATTTCAAAGTGTGTTAAACAGCATTGAACTAAATTACTTTATTTTTAAAAAGTTGTTTTTTATAGATCCACCTATTAGAATAGGTGGATCGTTTTTTGACCGGCACAGACATGATGGGCCAAGTGGCCTCTTTCTGTGCCTTAAACTTTCTATGATTCTATGACCCTGGAAGCCTACCACTGCAAGTGCAGGAAAATTTAATAGGATTCCCGAAGGTTATCAGGGTTTTGTGTCTGAAGGGAGAGTAACCCCATACCCTCGAGTGGAGCAAGCAAGTCCATAGTAATCCTCAGGGACACGAGGCCACTAGAACCCTTTTACTGGGAAAAGGCCTGACCTTTCCCCCAGAGAGTGCAGTAAACACCAGAATGGTGGTGAATGATATTGGAGGGCAGTGTATGCCTGTACCTTTACACCAGGTGCACTTGGAGTGCGACCTAGTTTCGGGACCGGTGACCATAGGGATTCCCCATAGTTTGCCTGTGGACGGGGTTGACCTGCTTCTAGGTAATGAGCTGGCGGGGGTGAAGGTAGTAGCTTCCCCAGTAGTGAAAGAGACACCAGGCAGAGAGGAGATCAGGGAGACAGGGCAGTGGCAGGAGATGGTCCCCTGCAGTTTCCCTGACTATGTAGTGAATCAGGCCATGATCAAACAAGCTCCCTCAGAGGAGACTGAATGGCACTGCAGGCAGATGACCATGAGGTCTGTCTGTCTGAGACTTTCTTTGGAAAGTTAGGAGACCCAGGGAATGAATTAAATGAATCTTACCTAGCTGAGGCTCAGCAAGCTGACCCAGTATTGAGAGAGTTACCACAGACTGCCCAGTCTGAAATTGAGGCAGAGGGAGTCCCTGATTGCTGCAATTTAAAGAATGAGGTGCTGATGAGGCAGTGGAGTCCTCCTCACAGATCTGAGGGCAAGGAGTGGACAGTAGTTCACCAGTTAGTGGTGCCGCAGAGGTACCGGAGAGAAATATTAAGAATGGCCCATGAGATTATAGTAGCTGTACATGTCGGTATATGAAAAACCAAAGCCCGCATTAGACAGCAGTTTGACTGGACAAAACTCCACAAAGATGTGGTGGAGTACTGTAGGAGTTGCCACATGTGCCAAGTTGAAGGGAAACCCCAACCTACAGTGAAATCTGCACCCCTAAGTCCTGTATTGGTGTTTGGAGGACTCTCCAGCAGAAGGATGGTAAACTGTAAGGGACCCTTGCCAAGAACAAAAGGGGACAGGCAGGCACAAGGTTAGAAAGGACAGGGGAAAAAGGGAAAAAGAGGACAGGTTAAAGGAAGTCCAGGAGGAATCCCAAATGGAAACCCCTATTGTCCAGTCAGCCAACCCCAAAGTATTTGAAAAATTAGACCCCACATCCTCCTATGTAAATACAGACACCAGAAGCAAACCACCAGAGTTGCTAACAGCATTTACAGGAACCTGCAGAGACAAAAAGTCCTAAAGACGGCAGAGAGACCGTTAGGGCGATACCTCACCTAAACAAAGTGCCACAGGGAAGTACAGCAGAAGCAGGAGTATCCCAGAGGACAAAGGGAAGATTGGAAAGAAATGTCCCCTCCACAGTCAGGAGAAAATGGAACAAACCATCCCCTAAGGTGACTCATCAAAGCATCGAAAGAAAGTTCAGATTAGAACCACCCACTATTGACGCCCATGAATAGAACTCCCACTTGGGGTAATTAAATCTAACCCTCCCCCTGCAGACCTCAACAGGAACAAAGACACCCGAGGCAGTCATAGAAATGTGCAAACTGAAAATTTCTCCAAAAACCACTTGTTTATTGGGATGCCAAAAATTGCAGTTTAAAGCAGCACTGCTACCAAGAAAAGACAGACTGTAACAACTGTTAGGATTTCTGAATGAATGAGAGAGATGCATGTGTTTTTTCCAGTACTTATATTTTCTCTTGTCCCTTTTAATGAAATGCTCTTTAAAAAAAAAATTGCATTTCATTCCGCTGGGTGTGGAGGTGTCATGAAGACACCCACCTGCCAAGAATGAGGCATATTAATTTTGTCATATGAACATTAATTTTAAACTGTTGCTGGAGTGAAGAAATGACTTGTTTAAAAAGATCACCAGACATTTGTCTGAAGTATATTTGCATACTAAGAGATGGTGCTTGTGGAGAAAAAAGCAACTACTAGCTGCTCCAATTAACCCAAATGGATTTTGATCACCAGACATTGAAGGTGTAAGAAAGCTCGCATTCCAGGGTCTGCTAAAATGGAGAATAGAGCATGGCTACCCGACCTGAACAGACCCGATGACACATGTCTGGTGCGGGTCGAGTCGGGTCTCTCTTCCGGGTCCGGCATTAGGGCTCGTGTCGGGCCAGGTCGGACACGGTGCTGCCTTTTGCTCAGGGAGGGAAAGGGAAGTAAACTTTCAACCAGAAGTCTTCAATCAAACAGAACTGCAGATCTACAGTACTATAGAGTCTCAATCACTATCCAATGAACTCGGCCACAAACTAAAGTGCTCGTGTGAAAGTTGCGGGTGTTGGGGGGATGGCGGTGAGGGGGCGTGCCGTTGGTAACAAGATCAAGCTCCGATTACCAACTCCATCTGCATGATTCTGCAGGAATAGCCTGCTGCCGGAATGGAGGATCCAAGGTAGAGCACAACCTCTTTGATATAATTAACTTCATTCCGGTAGTCGGGTCAGGTCCGGTCGGGTCAGGCGTGGGAAAAAATCAAAGGACTCGGGCCCGGGTCGGGTTCGGGTTGGATGTAGTCGAGTCGGGCCTGGGTCAAGTTGCGATTGCATACTCGAGCAGGCCTTTAATGGAGAATCCACAAACGCAGGAGTGGTTATACCAGCTGGTCACATGACTAACTGGCTGGCCTAGGCTTTTGAACTAGACACAGGACAGTTTGAAGACAGACTGCAGATTGCAGCAGAACCTGGAACAAAACAGCCTGGCTGGCTCTCTTTCGCTTTCTCACAAACCTCCGGACCCACTGATGTCACTTAAACCTCAAGAGAAAAAAGACTCCACATAGAAGTCAAAGGACTGTAACTACAACCCAGCTATTGCCTCAAACTTTTCCCCTTTATTCTTTCGACTTTTTCTGTCTCTATCTGTGTGTGTGTTTATTGCATGTATGCTAGCATGATCATGTCGCGTACTCGTAGTCGTTAACCGAATTAGAGTTTAAGATTAATAAACTTCCACCTTTCTTGTTTAAATCTAAGAAAACCTGTCTGATTGATTTCTTTGCCTTACAATTGGAAAGCAGTGAACAAAGATTCACTGAGGGGCAGCTAAAAACACGGTGTTTTTAAAATTAAACCCTGTTACAGTTTAAAGGCTGAGAGGGAACCCCTAGACCCCTTTCTTGCCTGGTCATAATACGTGACAATGATTATTTGGCAGGGTTTGCTGGTAATTACCCAGGACATATTATTGAAAGTTCAGCAAGATCTCCAAGCTAGGATAGCCCCTTTTTGAAGGATGAGGAGTTGCGAGATGCAGCGACGATATCTGAGTCAAAATAACCTAGAGTAAAAAGATGGAAAAGATCCAACAATGTAGTCTTCAGCATAAGTCTGTGTTGTGATTGCATACCATGACCATACCGTTGCATGATCTACAGCATAGCATTTTGCCCAGGTGACTGAACAGGCCCAGTCACTTTTGCCCTTTCACTGATTGCTATGCCTTGCTTGGTATTTCATAACTGACATTCAGATTCAGAAATAATTGCCTATCATACATTTAACTCAACGCAGTGTATGTTTGTTCAAAAAATAGTTTGATTTTTCCTCTCATGTTTACAGCTTGTAAACCAGCTGAAACAGTCTTGACAACACTTGTATCAAATTTATCTGGGACATGGATTTTCTTTGTTGTCGCTGGCTTTAAACTCCTTGGGATGTAGGTTTAAACCTTTGCTGATTGCGAGAGGTATATAACGGACAGCTGATCCGATGTCGCCTGTTCTGCACGATTGTTAAAAGTTCTAATTACTCCCTCAACCCTCTGTGATATGTTGTGACTAGATTCAAAGGGATAGTCAGCAAGCAAAAACTTGACAAGCAAAACTATTGCATTCAACACAGCTCTTATGATGAATTGATTCCAAAGTTGTCCCTATTTGATGTGGAATGAAAAGTGAAGGAGGACACTGGGAGAGCAAGTCCCCTCACCAACTGCCACCCAACCACCCATATTGCTGTTGCACATCACACCAATGCATTGTCTATGAACAGAAACAGAATTTAGTTGGAACAAAGTTCACACTCCAACTAATATTATCATTGGTGTCTTGAAATACTTCATGTCTGCACTGAGTGGAGGCAGTCTCACAATAATAATCCTCAGCATATACTGCTGCCAGGGTATTTGGATTAATTATCATTTGCTGCATGTTCCATACAACCTTGAAAAGAGAACTTAGTGTTCAGTTCATTGATTAAAATGGCAACTCCATGGTAGAATAGAACCGCAAAAATGCTAATACAGAATTAGAAGTTGAACCAGCCGTACAACAAAGATGTCTACGCAGGAGGAATTGAACCTTGTTTCATCCTTTTTTTTGAGCAGAAAACTATGGTGTCAGTTGTGGCTCAGTTGGTAACATTTGCACTTCTAAAGTGCTGGGTTCAAGAGCCCCTCCAGAGCTTCAGCACTAAAATCAAGGCTGATACTCCAGTGCAGTACTGAGGGAACATTACACTGTTGGAGGTGCCATTTTTTTTTCGGATGAGACATTATACTGAGGCCCCATCTGCCTGCTTCGGTGGATGTAAAAGATCCCATGGCACTATTGCAAAGAAGAGCAGGGGGCTTGGCAACAAACCCTAGGACATACTTACAGGCTGGCTCAGCGTTAGAGATAGAAAATTTTCAGAAGGCCCGAATCGGTGAGTTGAATACAGGGACTGGATTTTGTGCTGAAGGTGAAGTTCCTGGCGCTGGGCCAAAAAGGGAGTGAAACCCTGCCTCTGCATTTTCACGGCCCCCCGGAGCGATCCTCCAGTGGTTTTAAATGTAAGTTTCAGGAGGTGGAATGCCCGTCCCTTTAAAGACGGGGATTCTGCCTCTATGAGCTGCCGGCCAATCAGAGGGCCAGCAGCTCAGTAGTATCAACAGTGCCACCAGGAGCATTGGCCACTGCCGGTACTGCAGAGGCCTCAGACCCAGGTCCAGCGGTGGAATCCCGGACAAGAGGTAGGTGAGGCGGGTCACCAGGGCCAGTCTGGAAGGTCCTGACAAGGGGGGATGCTGGGGGCAGTCTTGTGGTCCAGGATAGGGGGGTCCCAGGACGTGAACTAGTTCCCGGTATGGGTCCTCTGTGGGCTACAAATTACCCATAGAGGATGGCCCCTCCAAGCCCGCATGGAGGGAGCCTCATTTTACAAGGCATCCTCCCTGCACAGCAGCGGCTCCCTTCGCTGCTGGTAAGATCCCTGCAGTGGCGAGAAGAGGCCCATAATTGGCCATTAGTAGGCCACTTAAGTACCTCAATTGGCCTCTGGGCAGGAAGGGTGTCATCGGCCTATCCCGTCACTGGGAAGGTTGCGAAGATCGCAGGGCGACAGGCCCTCTGCCCCATCGCACCCCCTCCCACCCCCCGCCACCCGTCGTGAACCTCCGGGCTCCCCAGTCTCTAATCCTGCCGTGGGGAGCCCCGTATAATCCAGCCTCAGATGTGTAGCTTGCTGGTATCATGAAGATCATGCTGGCTTCCTGCAAAAGAGCTATTTCTTCCCCCCGATGGGCTTAGCACTAATTCCAGATACCTTTCAAAGATTGTCACAGTTATACTATTTCTTAAAAGGCACACCAAACCTATAAAGTAACAGTGCCTATAAAACCATTCTCCACCACTTCTATACTCTGTTCTTGAAATACTTTCTATTGGCAGCGTGTGCTAAGCTCCTGCTATATTATTATTATAAACAATGACAAAATAAATACATAGCACAACATTTAAGATAAGCACAGACTATTTATTTTACTGCATTATATAATGTGTGAATGTCAGCTGCTTGAGCTGGCACAATGTTACTAATCGGGGTTGTGTTTTGTCTCAGAAATATTACATGCAACTTACCACTTCTAAGTGATTCCCTTGTGAATGGAGCAAGTCGGATTTCTGATGACTCTTAAGCCCTCTGAGCTATGGATTGACAAGTCTTTGTCTATGAGCTAGCCGAGTCCAGAATTATAATGGTTGTCTAAATTAGCCTGCTTCAAGCTACTTCCTCCCACATTAAGCATTTCTGGGGGTTGACGACCAGTCCCTTAAATTGTGTGCCTTTTCTCCCGGAGGCTTTTAAGAAAGGTTTTAGCTCACCGCCTGCCAAATTGAGTTTTCTCACTCAATAATGTTCAAATCTACAACAATTTGGTTAGATTTTTGCCCACAAAAGAGTAAAATTGTGAATGAACGAGTAGAAATAATTTCTGTCAAACACTTTTAGTAACATGCAGCCAACCCAATTAGCACATGAACAACAAATTGCAGGAGCATATCCTTCAGTTCTTTCTTTTTTTTAAACAACTGCATTGAAGCATCTCCTGAACCTTATCAGAATATCCACATTCCTTACGGTGTCAGTGATAGCTCACTTGGTAGCACGCTTGCCTTTTAGTCTCACCCTTCTAGTTTCAAGTCCTGTTTCAGCTCTTTTGAGCACAAAAAATCAAGCCTGACAATCCAGTTTAATACTAAGGGAACACTGCACAGCCAGAGGTGCTGTCTTTCAGATAAGATGTTAAACTGAGGCACCATTTGCTTGCTCAGTGGATGTAAAAGAACCTGTGGCAATATTTCAAAGGACAGCAGGGGAGTTGTCACTGGTCAATATTTATTCCTCAATCAACATCGTACAAATAGATTATCTAGCCATTATTACATTGCTGCTCGTGTGAGTTTGCTGTGCGCATACTGACTGCTGCGTTTCCTACATTACAACAGTGACTACACTTCAAAAAGTATTTCATTAGCTGGAAAGCACTTTGAGACGTCTGGTGGTTGTAAAAGGGGCTATATAAATGAAAGTCTTTAATTTAATAGCTTTTTATGGTAACTTATTCCACAACTCTATTACCCTTTGGGTGAAAGCCACTTGATTCCTGATTTGCCTTTTCACTCCTAATGTTCTATTTTGCTTTTCTCCCTGGTGTTGGAATCTTTAACATAATCAAAAAAAAATTGCCTGAACAGATTTTGTCAATTCCCCGAATAATCTTTAAAAATCCAATTAAATAACCTTGACATCTCTTCATTTCCAAAAGAAAACAATCCTATTTCTTGCATCCTTCCACATAGCCTGAAGTTATTTTTGTGGCTCGCCTTCACATCTGCACAAGGCAAGAGCATCCATTCTATTATTCAATGACAAAAACTGCAGATAGTGCGGGTGTAATTTGACTTGGGCAGGGACACAAAACATATGCATCTGAATCATAGAATAATAGAAAGTTACAGTGCAGAAGGAGGCCATTCGGCCCATCGAGTCTGCACTGGCCGATAGGTGCCATCGAGCCTAATCCCACTTCAAGTGTGCAAACAAGCGGCACAGTGGCGCAGTGGTTAGCACCGCAGCCTCACAGCTCCACAGACCCAGGTTCGATTCTGGGTACTGCCTGTGCGGAGTTTGCAAGTTCTCCCTGTGACCGTATGGGTTTTCGCCGGGTGCTCCGGTTTCCTCCCACAGCCAAAGACTTGCAGGTGATAGGTAAATTGGCTGTTGTAAATTGCCCCTAGTGTAGGTAAGTGATAGGGAATATGGGATTACTGTAGGGTTAGTATAAATGGGTGGTTGTTGGTCGGCACAGACTCGGTGGGCCGAAGGGCCTGTTTCAGTGCTGTATCTCTAAAAAAAATAATAAATGTTATGTGGGTTTTTGCCTCTATCCCCCTTTCAGACAGTGTGTTCCAGACCCCCACCATCCTCTGGGTGAAAACATTTCCCTTTGAATCCCCTCTAAATTTTCTACCTCTTATCCTAAATCTATGCCCCTGGTTATAGGGGAATAGGGTCTTCCTATCCACTCTATCTGGACGCCTTATAATTTTATACACTTCTATTAGGTCTCCCCTCAGCCTCCTCTGTTCCAATAGAAACAATTCTAGCCCATCCAATCTTTCCTAATAACTAAAATTCTCCAGTTCAGGCAACGTCGTCATAAATCTCCTCTGTACCTTTCCGAGCGCTATCACATCTTTCCTATAGTGCGGTGACCAGAAATGCATGCAGTACTCCGTCTGTGGCCTAACTAGTGTTTTATACAGTTCCTGCATAACTTTCCAGCTCTTATCATAAGGTCATAATAACTAGGAGCAGGAGTAGGCAATTCAGCCTCTCGAGCCTTCTCCGCCATTCAATACGATCATGGCTGATCTCATCTCGGCTTCAACTCCACTTTCCTGCCCATTCTCCACAACCCTTCAACCCTTTACTAATTATATTCTATGTCTCAGCTAATAAAGGCAAGAATTCCTTATGCCTTCTTGACCAGCTTATCTCCCTGTCCAGCCACCTTCAGGGTTCTGTGGATATGCACTCCAACGTCCCTCTGTTCCTTTACACTTCTCAATATCCTACCATTTATTGTTTATCCCCTTGCCTAGTTAGCCTTCCCCAAACACATTATCTCACATTTCTCAGGATTGAACTCCATTTGCCACTGTTCTAGCCACCTGACTAGTCCATTGTTATCTTCCTGCACTCAACAGCTTTCCTCTTCATTATCAACTACACAGACAATTTTTATATTGTCTGCAAACTTCTTAATCATATCCCCTACATCCAAGTCCAAACAATTGATATATACCAGACAAAGCAAAGGACCTTGTACTGAGCCTTGCAAAACCCCACTGGAAACAGCATTCCAGTCACAAAGGCAGGAATTTTATGTTGGGCAGGTGGCCCCGCCCATCGGACAAAAAAGGAGGGGGCAAGCCCCCCTCCGCTGGGCCTGGAGAACCATGCCAGGATTTTACGCTCCCCAGGCCCTTAATAGGACTTGGGCGGGACTTCCACCTCTCTGAGGCCAGCAGCTCTCAGTCCCAGCAGCTCCACTAACAGCAGTGGCCACTGCTGGGACTGCAGCCAGCCAGCAGCAGGATCTTGGACATGGCCCCGGAAGAGAGGTAAGTTTTGGGGCCTCGCCAGGGACAATCAGCCAGGCCCCAGTGAGGCAAGGGGGGGGGGAGGCGGGGGGGTGTCAGCTGGGGTGATGGGGCTTTGGGGGGCCCTCCATGGGGCACAGGGTACACAATCAGGAGGGCACGCCCTGCCTGCCTCCAAGGAGGCCACCAGATTTTACTTGTCAGCCTTCTGTGGGGCCTAAGGCACCCACTGGCCACCGGGAAAATACCAACGGTGGCGGAAGGAGGCCCTTAAGTGGCAGTTAATTGGTCACATAAGGGCCTTGATTGACCTGGGGTGGGCAGGCATCAGAAAAGGCACCCCCTGCCTCCCACTCAATTTCATGACCCTCCCCCCCCCCCCCACCAACTGCCACCAGCCCGCTCCTGTGGGGGGGCATAAAATTCAGGCCAAAAACACCTATCGACAATTACTCTTTAATTTCTACTTCTGAGACAAATATTGATCCAACTTGCCACTTTTCCTTGGATCTCACGGGCTTTTAGTTTTGTGACCAGTCTGCCCCGTGCAACCTTATCAAAAGACTTGCTAAAATCCACATAAACTACATCAAATGCAGTATCCTCATTGAATTTTTTGAGGAGGTAATAAGGAGGGTCAATCATAATAGTCAGACATGTTCTTCCCTTAACAAATCCATGCTGACTTTGATTCATCCGCATATTCCTAAATGAAGATTTATCCTGTTGCTCAGAGTTTTTTCCAATAATTTTCCCATCATTGAAGTTGGGTTGTCCAGCCTGTAATTACTCTGTCTATGGCTTTCTCCATTTTTAAACAGTGCTACAACATTAGCTGTCCTCCAGTCCTCTGGCACCACACCTTCAGAGATGATTGGAAAATGATGGCCAGAGTCTATGCTATTCCCTTGCTTCCCTGAACAGTCTAGGATACATTTCGTCTGAACCTGGGGATTTATCCACTTTCAAAGATGTTAAATCCCTTAATACTTCCTCTCTCACTATGTTAACTTCATCTAATATTTCACACTCCTC
The DNA here is from genome assembly GCF_036365525.1 of Heterodontus francisci. Classification (NCBI taxonomy): domain Eukaryota; kingdom Metazoa; phylum Chordata; class Chondrichthyes; order Heterodontiformes; family Heterodontidae; genus Heterodontus; species Heterodontus francisci. The sequence continues at coordinate 262,803,703 of NC_090371.1, forward strand.
CTTCCTGATTGCAATGTCTGTGGTAATATGTTATTCCTCATATTTATTTCCATTGAAGTCAATGAAACTGAGTATCAGGTAGAAAGATAAAGAAATACTTGCATTTATACAGCGGCTTTCATAACCTTAGGATGTTAAAAGTGCTTTACAGCCAATAAAGAACTTTTGAAGTGTGATCACTACTGTAATTTAAGAAACATAGCAGCCAGTTTTGTGCACAGCAAGTCTGCACAACAGCAACGTGATAATGACCAGATAATCCATTTTAGTGATGTTGATTGATGGATAATTAGTAGCCAGAACACCAGGGATAACTTCCCTGCTCTTTGAAATACTGCCATGGGATCTTTCATGTCCATCTGAGGGAGCAGTAAGGACCTTGGTTTAACACATCATCTGAAAAACAGGACCTATGACAGTGCAGCACTCCTTCATTGCCATGGCAGTGGTCTGCCCAAGTGCAGATCTTCTGCTCTTTTTCTTCACCCAGGAAAGATCAGCATGATTGGGAAGAGGGTATATGAGGTGGTCTCCCATTGCTTTCCTCAGACTGGAATGGGAGTTGACATTGTTTTGAACTACACACTAGCCATCTAAGCTACCCATTCCCCATTCCTTCACTATTGCTTTGTAATATCATGCTAGATCTTTGCACTCAAGTCTCTGGAGTGGGACTTAAACCATGGATAGATGTAATAATGGCAGCAATTGCAATACTGCCTATTTTGTGTTTCCATCCGAGTTGAATTTCCCCTCCAGAATTCTAACTGGGATTTCACTAATAACTGATTCCTTAACAGTACAACCTTTTTTGGTTTCATATTATAGCCCTCTGATTGCAACTGAGTATCTTATTCAATTTTTAAAATATTATGTACCATTCTCATGGCTTCTTAGATTTATGCATTAAGCCCAAACTCTTTCATAATCATCATCATGTACCATAGTTTCATTTAATGTATATTTATTTTGACTTCTAGGTTCCATGTCAATTATTTCACACATTGCTACTGAGCCAAAATCTTAGAAATCTCTACCCAACAGGATATGGGAGGGCCTTCACCACACAGACTGCAATGGATCAAGAAGTACCACCATCATCTTCCCTGGACAATTAGGGATAGAATATAAATGCTGGCTTTGCCAGTCACATCCAATCCAAAGAATGAAAACAAAATCTATCCTAAATTTTATCTCTATCTATTGGCTCAGTTGGCTAAAAATCCAAATCTTTCTGAAAAGGTTTGAAATGTTGCTTGTTGATTGTTTTGTCTCCTATTTTGATCTCATCTGCAAATTTGGGAGCTTTTGCCTACAGTGATTTCCTCCTACGTATTACTCTACACTAAAAGTAGCAAGGGCTCTGGCCCAACCACTGGGGTGCCCCATTCACATTTGCTAGCCAATCTGAAGAGTTCTCATTTATGGCTACCCTCTGTTTTAAGCCAATTGTCTTTCAAGTGCCGTGTTTTACTTTGTATTCCCTGACAGCTTACCTTAATCATTAATCACTGATGTGGAACGAGATCAAAACTTTTCTGACCATCCACACAAATCTCAATGTACACTCTAGTTTGTGAGGGTACATTTTGGAAAGACAAACTTCAAACAGATTAACATGAATGCAAATTTTTGACTTCTATCTTTGTCCAGATGTTGTTTGATGATTCCAAAATATTCGTTGGAGTTTTTATCCATCTTTACTAGCTTGCTCTATGAAATTCCTAAGCCGAGAATATGAAATATTCTTTACTTGCAACTGCTGCTGTAACCTTTGCTCACAAGAGACGCCATCAACAGATGTGGTGACAGATAAAACAACTGAGCCAAGGTACGTAGAGTATTCAGCTGCTCTGCAGATTGACAGTTGATACAGAAACAGACAGCAACATTTACAGAAGTGATTGCAAAAATAGTTTACCTCTCAGCTACTCATTTTTCTACTTTTACATCATAAATGTACTTGTTCTAACAACTTTGATTAACGGAGTTCCTGGCAATTTCTGCAGAGACAAGACGACATTACATCCCATAAGGAAATGAAATAGCCTTACTCTTTTTTAGGACAAAGACACAGAATTCCTGCTCATCAGAACATACTGTTCCATTGTAAATTATGGTGCTGTAACCCTCTACCTCTTGATATAAATTTGCACCTGACACTAAGCCAAAACAGCAGTACCACTTAAAAATGCAAGATCATTACTCTGAATTAAATTCAATAAGGGCAATGTCTGTAGGGACTCCTGCAAGAATGAAATAATGCATGAGTATTATCATTTGTAAAATTAGTTCTGATCTTGCTTCCAGAAGATATCTCAAAATATTCAGAAAACCAGCAATAAATCAGTCATACTTTCCTCTGTTCTGATTATCAAGAAGTGTCCTGGGTAATCTTAAACAGTCTGTATTTAATAGAAGATGTTTCAGCAATGATTACAATACAGTGCTTTGGTTATCCAGCAGGGTAATCAGAATGACTGACACAGACTAACTGAACTTGATTTAAGTGGCATTTATACCTCCTGAAGCAGACTAGAATTCAACAACCGATCTTTGATATTATTAAGGACAACTGTATGACTTCTTTTTTTAAATGCAGAGCAATGAGACAGGGGAAAAATGCAAAAGTGACACAAATGTTTAAGAAACATGCCTTACTCTTGGTGAATACAAAAACTAAGTAACCAACAAGTGAATACAATGGAAACCTGTTACTAGGGCTGACACCAATCCAAGAATAAACACTTCCATTTTAGCTCAGGACCAACAAGAGTATTATTCACACCTGGTATCTTTACTGCTGTTGCTGAGCAGGTGCAAAGCTTTTACTGAGTGCTTGCTGTCATTTTTAAGACTGACACAGCAGACAAAAGATCTGCAAACCTGCAATACTAAACACAACAGCATAAATGGCATTAATTGCATTATTGAGTTCAAAATAATTTTCTAAAATAAAAATTAGCATTTGTGGACTTGCAACAATTGGAAATAGAAGTCTTTTCAATGCATTTCAACTTAATTTATTTTTCTATCATTTAATCTTAACTTCTTATTTACACCAAGGTTGACAATACTGCTCTAGTTAAATGGGCAATTAAACAAACTAATCTTAGGGCTCAGGCTGCTATAGCATACTGGCAAGTGTAATAGAGCAACCCACAGTGACTTGATCTCTAATTGTCTTTCTTTTACTGTTCCTCCCATCCAGTACCTCCCCCAAATGTTCTCACTGCTGTCAGAAGTTGTTCCACAGTGAGCATGATTGTAAATCCAGGTCCTATTGGCATTTAAACAAGCTAGGTAGCAAGAGTTTACTTTATCTTCTATGGAAAAACTGAGGTTCCCCCAATGGAAAGAAGGTAATTAATCCCAATTATGTTGCCTTTTCCCTGCAGTATTAATGCTAACTTTCTAACATTGATTTTGGAAATATTGTATATACAATGGCTGGCATTAGATTTCTTTTGACTCCACATCAGCAGTTCACATGGATTTGGGCAGTTGCGTTGGCAGCAAATAAGTTCCCAATTGTTGCAAAATAAGTACAGCAAACAATCAGTTTTTATTGTTGATTAATCGCCAGCATATGATTGTTTGAAAATTAATTATTGTAACAAGAGCACCGCCCAATAAAACCACTTCCCTAGGGGAAGGTTGGCATGCTCCGAAGACCATGAGAGCTATGCTGTTGGGTATATAACTGCTGGTAGGGACATCCAAGCCAGTGAGTTAAAAAGGTATGAGCCAAACTAATGACAATCCACCGGTCCTCCTGGGAGGGAGCTGCAATTTAGGCTAACAACCTGCCCATGTGAAAATGCCTGGAACCTAGAGACAAGATGAACTGGATACTGATTTGCAAATATTAACATCAACTGAGGAGAACCATAAACAGCTGGATGTAAGATAAGATGATATTCAGATAGAGTCAAATAGTTTACCCTGGACAAACAGCAGTGGAAGGAATAGGTTGCCTCGTGTGCCACCAGGCACAGGAGACTATCTAACTAACAAATAAAATCTGTCCACCATCAACAAATGAGCTTATGTTCTTCCAGACTGGTCTAAAAGAGCACGAGCAAAATACTGCAGATGCAGAACATCTGCAGAAATAAAAACAGAAAGTGCTGGAAATACCCAGCATGTCTGGCAGCATCTGTGGAGAGAAAAATGGAGTTAATGCTTCAGGTTGGTGACCCTTCATCAGAACTGGGAGTGCTTAGAGATGTAAGGGCCGCTGATCTGAAACATAGAGCTTGATTTTCCTGGCACTGTGGAAATGGGATGAGAGATGAATGGGCCAGGAAAATATAAGAATCCACATTGTGACAGCTCCCCGACCCATTCCCGCTGCCAGGCAAGCTGGGAAGTGGATTGGCTGCCACCCCACAGAGGTGGGCAACACATTAAGGTGCTTAAGGCCCCAATTAGGAGCGATTTTGAGGCCTCACCAGCATTTTTGCCACCAGCAGAGCTGTTTCCCGCCATGCATGGAAGCCGCCATCACAATGGAGGCGGCCACCCTGCGGTCGGTAGGGGGCCATTGGAGTCGATGGCTCCATGCTCCACTGATGGGGCCTCGGGCGAGAAAGAGCACACCTGCGACCCATGATTCCGCCAAGGGGCCTAACAACTTAGGCCCTCTTAATTTTTTAGTTGTTCCCACACCTCCAAGGACACCTCCATGATGAGGCGCCTTCCCAGTCTCTAACTTGCCTCAGCAGCACCCACCTCTCCCAGTGAGGCTGCCAAGGCTCCAGAACTCCTGGCCCTCTGATTGGTCCGGCAGCATTGGGAGCACGTGTGCCATCTTTAATTGGACAGCGAGCTTGGAGGAGGCCAATTAGAAGGCTGCCTCTGGGAAGATTACGCTGACAGGCATGCTACCGACAAGTGCAGGCTCGGGACTCCCATTGGTCCTGACATCGGGTTCCCAAAGCTCATGGTAAAATCCAGCCCATAAACTCTGTTTCTGCACAGATGCTGCCAGTCTTCTGAATATTTCCAGCATTTTCCAATCTAAAATAGAGTTTGGTGTGTGGTAAAGCAGACAGTTCCAAGGAGTCAGGTTGTGAAATCATAATGGGATTGAGGAATTCAAATTCAGCTGGGTCATCCAGAACCTTTTGATGGAAAATCATATGCTAAGAAATCCTGAAGAAAGATCCTAATTCCAGTTTTTGGATAATGGTTTGGTCACTCTCCATTCACAAAAACTCAATAATGCCAATCAGGCTTCATTCAGAAATTCTGAATACTAGTTTGGTCGGGTTCAATTCCAAAATTCGGAATAATGATTTGGTCAGGCTGTATTCAAAAATCCGAAAACCCATCAACATTTGCTTCATTTAAACAGGTACCTCATTTATGTCATTTCTGGAGCAGTTCCATCTCAATTCACTTCCATGTAGAAAGGGTCAGGAATACTCATTAAGGGCAGGATTTTCCCAAGCCTGTGCTGGTGGGGAAAAGTAGCGGGAGCTGTGATGGGATAGCACCCCAACTCAGTGCCGCTGGGGAAGTTTCCCAGCAGCGTGACTGGATGTGGATCGGCTGCCTGCCGCATAACTAAAGACCCTATTTAGGGTGATTTTCCCAGGAGAGGCCCCTCCACTATGTGGGGAGGTCACCAGCTCATCAGCTTCATGGAGGCAGCCTCCCATGAAACTCGAGGCTCCATCGCCCAAAGAAGAGGGTGTAGGCAGAGTCCAGAGGGGATTGCCTTTTCTTTTTCATTCTTGCATTAGATGTGGGCATCACTGGTAAGGCCAGCATTTATCACTAATCCCTAATTGCCCTTGACAACTCAATGGCTGACTCAGCCATTTCAGAGGGCAGTGAAAGGGCAGTTAGAGTCAACCACATTACTGTGGTTCTGGAGTCACATGTAGGCCAGACCAGGTAAGGGGATGGCAGATTTCCTTCCAAAAGGACATCAGTGAATCAGATGGGTTTTTACCACAATTAATGATAGTTTCAGGGCACCATTACTGAGACTTCAGATTTTTATTAATTAAATGAATTTAAATTCTACCAGCTGCCACAGTGGGATTTGAACCCATGTCCCCAGGGTATTAGCCTGGGTCTCTGGATTAATAGTCCAGTGACTGCACCACCATCTCCCCCTCTGATCTTTAATTATCTACTTACCTGTCCAAGGGCAGCTGGAAATGGAGGCGCACTCTCAATTCCCGATCTGCCTCAGCAGCGCCCACCTCTGCCAGTGGGACTGTCAAGGCTACAGAGCTGCTGGCCCTCTGATTGAGCCAGCAGCATCGGGAGTCCATCCACCATCCTCAATTGAATGGTGAGCCCAGAGGTGGCCAATTAGGAGACCACCTCCTGGAAGATTGCTGAGACAGTCCTGCTGGAGAGTGTGGGCTCGGACCCCCATTTGGTCCCAATGTTGGGGTCCCAAAGCCCATGGTAAATTTCAGCCCCAAGTGTTTCATCATAGTAAATAAAAGAGAATTGCATGAAAGAGTTTGTTTTAAAATGTAGATTCTCTGATCCAGAATAAAAGGTTAATTAGACTGTTTGACCATCAGCATCAGGAAGATGAATGTCATGATACATGACATTTTCAAACCACCATCAAACAGCATTTTGAAAATGTGATGCTGGAGGTTGTTGATAGCTTCACACATCTAGGCTCGACAATCACCAGCAATCTGTCACCTGATGCTGAAATCAACACTTGCATTGCAAAATCTGAAGCTGTTATGTCCAGGCTGAATAAGAGTGTGTGAAACAACAGCAACCTGCTGGAGAGCATCAAACTGCAAGTGTACCAAGCCTGTGCCCTCAACAGTAGGCGACATGTGGACAACATATGCTGGGCAGGAGAAGAGGCTGAACAGTTTCCACCTTTGCTGTCTCAGATGTATCCTTAGCATCTCTTGGGGGACAAGGTCACCAACTCTGGTCCTGGAGCGTGCTAATTTCATCAGCATAGACCCATTACTATGTCAATGATGTCTGCAACGGCTCAGCTATGTTCATTGGATGGATGATAGCCATATACCCAAAGACCATCCGTACAGTGAAATGGACACTGGATCACGACCTGCTGGATGTCCATACCTCCACTACAAGTACACGTGCAAGCGAGGTATGAAGATGGCGAACATCGGCACAGACAAGTAGGAGACAGCTGCCGACAGCCGGGACCCCAGGATATTGATTGTTTGGAGGAGCATTGCAAGAGGCAAGGAGAAACGGAAAGCTCAGCTGGCTACGAAGAGCGCCTAGAGAAAACAGACGCCAGTGAATCCTGTACCTTCTCAGCCCGCTGTCTTCATCTGCAGCAAGTGTGGCAGAGACTGTTGTGTCTGAGTGGGGCTCCTGAACCACACCAGGAGATATTTAACACAGAGTTGACCACCAAGGCAGAAACCATCATCTCACTTGACAGAAAGCTGTCAATTAGTTACAGTTAGAGTGTTGAAGGTAAAGCACAGTATTCAAATATTCTTCACAGATGGAATAACTAATATACTCATCGGACTGATTTTTCGGCCATCCTGTGTTCAGGAATGGAAGCAGGCAGGCGGTGGGCCTGAAAATACTGGCGCCGACTGATGTAACAGTTTTGAGATGTGGTTCTCGATGCTGGCAATTTTCACCAGGGTGGGGAAAGCAGGGCAGCATTCCCGTCCGCTTCCCGAATGAGACTAATTAAGGTACTTAAACAGCTCATCACGAGATTGTTAGAGGTAGAGGTTCAAATATTGAGGATGAGCATGGGTTTCATATGCTATCTGTTGCTAACCAGCTGCAGGGATGTAGGTCCAGAGTGGTGAGCCAGTACTGGCTGCCCCAGAGAATACCCCAACTCCATAAGAGGGTCAGCGGGGCAAAGGGAGCCGGGCATTTGGAAAAGAGGTGCGCTTGGCGCTGCGCAGGTGGTGGGGAAAGTGGGCAGTCAGCGCTCAGGCATTGATCACGGTCGTCACCCTCACCCCAACCCCCTGACATCCTGGAGGCAGAAGACCAGGGGGCAAGGCTGCCAATTTCAATAGAGCGGCCACCTGTCTAAAAGAATGGATGCAGCTGGCAATGGGAGCCCGACTGTCAGATTTTGGGCCCAGTGGCGATGAGGGGCAACACCGTCTGCAGGAAGGGCGAAATCCCGAGCAGCAGGAGGGCGCGTGAGAGGAAAGAGGGGCAGGAGAGCAATGGAGGCCATACCTTCAACACAGGATCCACTGCCAAAGATGGAGCTACTTGATGATGGCCGAGACCCAGTGTCGCAGGAGACTGCAACTCTCCAAGCAGGTAGAATCATAGAGATATTTACGGCACACAGAGGAGGCCATTCAGCTCATCAAGTCCATGCCGGCTCTCCACAGAGCTATCCAGTCAGTCCCACTCCCCGGCTCGATCCCCATAGCCCTGCAAGTCTATTGCTCTCAAGTGGCCATCCAATTTCCTCTTGAAGTCATTGATTCCACCACACTTGTGGGCAGTGAGTTCCAGGTTATTACCACCCATTGCATAAGAAAGTGCTTCCTCATATTCCCCCTGCATCTTTTGCCCAAAGCTGTCAATCTGTGCCCCCCAGTCCTTGTTGATGGGAACAATTTTTCCTTGTCTAACTTATCTAAGCCTGTCATATTCTTGTACACTTCTATTAAAGCTGCCCTCAATCTCCTTTGTTCTAAGGAGAACAAACCCAGCTTTTCCAACCGAACCTTGTAACTAAAATCCTCCAACCCTGGAACCATTCTGGTAAATCTCCTTTACAACGTCTCAAAGACCCTCACATCCTTCCTGAGGTGTGGTGACCAGAACTGGACTCAATACTCCAGTTGGGGCCTAGCCAGAGCTTTATAGAGGTTCAGCATAACTTCCCTTCTTTTGTACATAATGCCTCTATTTATGAAGCCCAGGATCCCATGTGCTTTACTAACCATCTGTGCTCTCATCACCAAAGACCTCACACTACACTGAACTGCTCTCCATGTTCTGCCAGTGGCTGTCAAGATCACTGTAGCCTTGAAGTTCATCGCTCTGGCTCCTTCCTTCCAAGGATCAGCAGCAGACCTGATGCCATCTTTCCCAGAGCTGGATAGCACATTTATTTAATGACAGACATGGATCTGCAGGTTCAGTGGGCATTTGGTCTTGCCTCCATTGCTTGATTCCCCCAGGTGCAGGACATCAATTGATTGCACCCATGTGGCCATTAAGGCATCTAGCAACTGTCCAGCGAGATCCATCGACAGGAAGGGTTTCCACTCCTTCAATGTCCAACTGCTCTGCGACCACAGCAAGAGCTTCCTCCATGTGTGCGCTTACTTTCCTGGCAGTTGCCATGACTGTTTCATCCTCCGCCAGTCCAGGCTACCTCAGATCTTCACTCCAACCCCGTAGATGGATCCTAGTGGACAAGAGAAATCCCTTGAAGGGATGGCTACTGACCTCTCCACAGGAGCCCCAGACAGAGGCACAGAGGCGAAGCAGCCAATGCCACCTTTTCAGCAGGAGAGCCATTGAGTAGGCCATCTGGATTCTGAAGATGTGATTCCGGTGCCTGAATCAGTTGGGTGGTACGCAATACTCCTCCTGCAAGAGTCCAGGTTATTGAAATGGTCTCCATAACATGGCTCTCCAGAGAGGTGTGGACCTTGAGAATGGTGAGGCCCTGTAAGGAGACAGCTCACCAGGGGAGGAGTAGCAGCAGGATGTAAGAAAGGAAGTGAAAGAGGAGGCAGAGAGAGATGACACTGAACATAGAGGTACCTCTGCTGTATGACAAGATGGCCATCCTCCTGGAACAGGACGCCCTCTTCTTCCTCACAGTTTCCAACATTAGATCCAGGTTGGCATCGATGAATCAAACGGCTGCCCTGCCCCTCACTGCCAGGCCTCTGGCTCCTCTGTGCCATTTCGCTTCCCTCTGGTGCAGTGAAAGGCTTTGGCACAAACTGCAGATCTCTCCCTTAGAACAACCAGCACCCTCAATGATGGCTGCCATGGAAGTCTAAATGAGTCCCACACTTCATCCGATTTGCCTCCATTCCCATCCCCACGGCCTCTAAATGGGCGAGGAACCTGTTCCCTTATCCATTAAGGGCTCACCCCTGTGAGAATCTGAACTTTAAGTTTCCCACCGGAGTTGGATATCTGACCCAATAACAATCCCGACTCCTTTTTCTTGCCTCTGTGGCAAAAATTGAGCTCATACTCTCAACTGCAAGAAGATTCATGAAGATATGCAAAGTAAAGACATAATGGTTGAAGGGTAATTAATAATATGAGAAATTGCTGAGGCAGATATGGGGTAACTGCTTTAAAAAAAGTTAATTATTTTCAACTCACGTAAAAATATTGGACATTATCTGTTTCTCTCGCAAATACAACAAAGCTGATTCATTTTTCCCCTGCTCATCTTTGTGCTAAATAAAATTTCATGCATGGTTAACTACTCGATTGACAGTTTCTAATAAAGAATGTTAATTCCGTTCAAATCGACCAGTGGTAGGAATTGAAAAATGTGCTAGTGACATCTAGTGATTGGGTAAAGCACTGTGTGCATTTTTTATCAAATTACTTCTGGAAGGAGGTACCGTGCTATTCTATGAACTGATTTGAAGAACTAATGTGAGACCATTAGGAAATCTGGCTGTGAGAAGAAATGAGTCAAATTGGTTGTGAATATTGAATATGTAATAATAACAGATAGAGCTACACCAATGTAATTCAATTGAGAAATGTTGATGAAGAGATAAACCACAAGAGAGAAACTCAAGTCCTTTATAAATATCAGCACAGCCCTAAGATTGAATAATAGCTGTAAACTCTCTGACAACACCTACAGTTAAATCCCCAAACTCCCGTTAAGATAGCTCTTAATGAGCTATTAACATAT